>NC_091930.1:24404736-24771402 GCF_041260155.1 Ptychodera flava
CAAAAATGTCACGGTACACATTGTTGTTAGCCATATAAAATCCGTATCAGCTCTGTGCAATCGGGCGATAATCCGAAATATATGTCAGCATTTTACAATTGAAGTGAAAGTAAACACCGTAAAATTTTTAACGATGTTTGAGAGAGTCATGTATTTTAACATTAAAAATCAGGCGAAACATCAGATAAAAGGGGGCTACTTAAGGTTTTTCAATAGAATTCTGGTAAATTTTATTGAATACAAATATGTCTTATTCTTTCTCTTGGCTTTTTCTTACAGCACAGCACATTTCAGGACTGTTGATATTGTTTGAAAATAAGAAATGGCTTTATTTATTTCTATCTGTCGAATCTGTAATGTTATATTTAAATACCAGGAATTTAACATTTATTAATGCATTTGTATTTACTCAGATTTGTGTTTCTGTCGTCTGCTTAGAAGGCATCACTAAATCAACAGTACATTGTCTGAGTCTTGCTAATGATACCCTCTATCATTTGGTAGCTTTGTTTGCATTTTTGTGAAAGTAAACCCACATTATCCGGATATAAGGGCAAGTTTGAAATTCAAAATAATGTTTATATAACTGTGAACTTTAACCATGCAATCTAATAAATTAACGGATACCATTCGCACAATTTTTGTACGCTTTTGATTTTATACCGCTCTATGACAGCGTGCAGTCGAAATACCGTAAGAGAAACTTCCGCACTACTTTACCGTCAAATAAGTTCGGGTTATGCTGACAGCACATGCACACTGTATCCTACAATTACATACGCACTATTCACCAAAATATATCATATTCACATGCAGGGTGAAAACTAAAAACGGTCAAAAGAAAAAGTAACAATTGTTTTCGTACATTTGCATAAGAACAATAGTCCTGGCTTTTTGGCATACCAAAATAGATGTGTAATTCTGCACCAAAGGCGTTTGTTTAATTTTAGTTTATTTCTCTTTCATTAAACCTTATTTAACGAGGGCAGCCTGGTAAGCTTCAGTAAAGATGCTTATCTCCACAGGTCCCTCGATTGAACATACAAACTGACACAAAAGCAGAACTACATGTAACATGACAATCAAAGCTTAAACAAAACAATGCATTATAAGAGGTAGCCAGCAGTGAAATAGCACACAATAGATACATTACTGCACACAATTTTTTATTGAATTTATAAAAAGATGGTAATACATGTCTAATTAAATCTGATAAAAAAGTATTTATACTCTACGACAAAAACAATTGTCAACAAAATTAAAATTCGAAACATGAAATGATTATTTCATATAAACTTTAAGGTGAAAAGTTTTAAAACTACTTAATGAGATACTAGATTTTGATTTTTTATTTAAATCGACATTATTCCACTGATTGGCTCTTTACAGTAAAGCCTTTTCGATAAAAATCCGTATTTGTTACAGGAACTACTAACAAATTTTGCAACTTACATCTTGTAACCTTTGTTGATCATTTTCGGTTAAAAGGCTTGTAATTTAATGCGGCGCAATGTTATTTAAACTTTTCAAAACAATACAAATATTCTTATAAATTATTCTATCCTGTAATGGCATAATAGAAATTGTTTTAAATAAATCATCGGTCGAAACATTACACCTTGATTACACATAACTCTGACAGCCGGACGTTTCCTGAATCTTTATTTATGCAACTCATCAAAGTCGCAACATTCAGAGGTGGTACAATGAGGTCACCGAAGCTATTTTGTGATAGATGATTTTGACGTCAATTATACCATAAAATAGGTAGTTTATGAAATAATACAGACGTTGGATGACTGCAACCGTGATGAAGAGCTGTGCGGAGTGCGTTGCTCGTTTCAGTGTAACCTGTATCCTGACACTGCTCATTGCATCTTATCTGACATACCTTTACTGTGAGTAAGTGTCAGTTTATTTGTGTATGAGCGAATACTAGCTTCGATATGTCGCGTCTCGACTCAAGCTGCATCACACAAGCTTCTATAACCAGTTGTTATATATTTCTATCACTTTAATACCTTATTTGGCACAAGACCACTAATTAATTTCCCATAGGCCAGAAGCGTGGAGCGCAATGTTGCCATTTTAAAACATTCAGAGGCACGAATTTCCTTGACAGATGTTAGGGCCTTACCAGTTTGACTACTAATGTATTGTTCGTGTGAGACAGTCGGTGATGCAATGGTGCCCTCAGTGGTGTTTTTTGCAAAAATTTATGCCAATTGCTGTGATTTTCATGGTCCTTGCAACTCTATATACTACCGAGTAATGATAAAGCCATCTTTCATAACATCTGCATCTTGATTCAAGCACACAATTATATTTTTCCAAAATGACGTCAAATTAAATTTCAAACCAAATAAGCATTTCAGGCCCTGAAAAATGAATGTCCTGCACTATTTTCACCCAAAATATCCGGCTTCGTATTGAAATGAACTACTGGTGTTGTTGTTGTCCATCAAGTGGTTTGACATCTTCGTTTAAGTATTCCAAACACAATACTACAATGCGAACGACAGCTAGTAGAGCAAAACCAACAAGCAATACTGACTGCACATATTCAGCAAAGGTGTGTGGCTTCTTCGAAGGTCAATTAGGAAACACTGAGGGTAGTATCATTTTACCTTGATTTTAAAACGTTCAAGGTGTCTGAACGGATTGGAGCCATTAATATTTAAAGCTTTAGCTTTATTAATATCTAACTGGCACAGCGTGAGCTGACACGATGAAATATGTAGTAAATGTTATTGTTGTTTTACTTTGATTTTTGGCAAACTGAGGAAGCCGTCATAGTTCTCAGGAATCAGGATGCTTGAACAGAAAATCTTGTTAGATCATAAAGTTGTGATGCGCCCTAATATTTGAGCCATCGTGGTTTCATGTGTGTACGTGAGATAAGCATATTAATACGTTGAAATGTGCAGTTTTCTATCACTTGTCATGAAGACAACACTTCTCTAATAGTTGTCATGATCAGTCTTGAGGCAGATGTACATGACTACGAGAGAGATACTTCGAATCTTCGCCATGGTAGACCGTGCGTTTAAAATTATCTTGCATGTATTTCCCCGTTCATAGTCACGGCCGGTGGATTTCTATGTCGCGATCTCTTAATGAAACAACCAGGATGCTTTGTGCCCTATGTATGAGCCAGATATGAGAATCAGTAAGATATGAAAATAATCACATTTCACCAGAATGTTTGAATTGGGAGCATTTTATTGTTGATGTGTTAAGGATTATTGGAAAATGAAAATGGTATTTTTCCGTACTAGGACATTTCACCTGAATAATACGTTTTCGTACTTTGTATCTCATTACAGTCTAACACGGAAGGGTTTTTTACACTATTTAAGCTATAATGGTTTTCTAGCATAAACGTAAGGAACGAATAGACCGATATATATCGTATAAAATCCATAGATTCTGAATCACATGTCAAAATCTTTCAAAACAAAATAAAAGATAAATCTTAAATGCGATTTAAAAATCGAAGGAACTGTTTACAATGAACGAATGATCTAGAAGAAGTTGTGACGTCAACCGACGTTTCAGTTTCGTAGATACATTGTAAACTACAGAATCTTGAGACATGTTATATCGAGTCAACATAAATGAATATTTTTGTTTTGTTTTATTTTGTGTACACATTTCATATCAGCCGAGTTACGTCTTTAATGTATACAATGTAAATTCAGAAAATGAACGTATCTCTACTAAATTGTGATTTCTTAACAAATGTTGCATTCCCTTGTCATTTACTCTACAACGTGTGGAGCGGTCTCAGTCAGAAAAATGTATAAACTTAGCCGGCTATTGAACCCCTCTTTTTTGGGAAAGGAGATTTAGCCGAGCGGTTCTCTCTGTGGCCTCTCCGCTTGGCGACTGATGCCGTATGTTGTGGGTTCGAACCCGATTGAAAACTAGCTGTATTTATTGTACACTTGTTACACAGTGAGAGGCACTTTAGGCTTGTAACCTCTACTTTGACTACAATATTTCTGTCTATCAACGATTTTGCTACAAGATTAAGTTACCTGAATTCAAATCAATATGTAATTTTTTTATGATTACAACAGCATAACACAATTTTGAACATTTTGCGCATGTCCAGGTGTAAACAACGTAACGAGAGGCTCTCCGACAATTTTCGTAATTTTTTCCGTATTTGTCAAATCGAAGACTTGGTAACATGCCTTCAGTTTGTTCTAAGTGTAGCAGCAAGAGACACGTCTCACTTTATGGCGATATTAGGCTGTGCCGTACCTGTAACTTGAACAGAACTGCAAGTATGCAACCAGCACCGGAGGACAATGCTTCAAACATGGCGCCACAGACTGACACGGCTAAATGTAACAAAAGTGATATTACACTAATAACAGTGATGTCCTAATTGGAAGATATCAGTCACGATATTTCCACCTTGAAGCAAATCAAAACAGTTTCTCGACTTCCCTTGATTTATGAGCGATAAATTTGAAAATCTACTCTCCCGCACATCTGAACTGGAAAAAGCGAACAAAGAGCCGAAGCAAGCGAACTCGGAGTTACGTAATCGGATTGACATTCTGGAATCTGACGTGAGTCAACAAAATCAATACTCGCGTCGCAGCAATTGAGAAATCAGCGGAATACCCGAACGTGCTGATGAAAACACTGATGACATAGTACTTTCAGTTCTACAAAAAAATTCACCCTGATATCGAGATAACGGATATCGATATCACGCACCGCATCGGCAAAGTTCCTGACAATGATCGCGATCCAATATAGGCAATCAACATAGGCCGATAATCGTTGCTTTCACCAACCGTAGAATTCGGAATTCCATCTACGACCAACGCCGCAAACTGAAGGGATTTTCAACGAAAAATCTTGGTTATTCTACCGCGAACGGTATCTTCGTCAATGAGAACTTATGCCCTGCTACTCGTCAGCTACTTGGTAAAGTCAACATATCAAGAAAGAAGTCTGGCTATCGCTATCTATGGACACAGAACGGTAAAATATATATTAAGAAAGACCAGCAAGCGAGATCTATCGCGATCACAAGAGAAGATGACATTGCTAAATACTGTGCAAAATGAAATTGAAGCAATATTTTTACACTTGCGATGCAGGTTGATCCCAATTCTTTTGATGACTTGTTTACTGTTGTAAATTATGAGTTGGAGCCGTCCATTTTCAACCAAAAGTTTAGTTCTCTGTTAAACGAAAATTGTTTTTCTATTTCCCATTTCAATGCCCGTTCTCTCTCTAAAAGTATAGATGATGCCCGCCTTTTGTACAATCAGTGCATTACTGGTAATTTTCAAATTATAGGTGTCTCAAAAACATGGAGGATTGACAATCCATCCCTACTTGATATGCCTAATTATTCTTTTGAATTAAATTGTAGAACAAATGGCCGAGGAGGTGGTGTGTAGGTGCTTATATTCATTCTACGGTGAAATACAAATTGTTAGATTTCAGTGTCATACATTCAGAGTCATTTGGGTTGGAAATTTGTACTGCTAAAAATTCAATTATTGTTGGTGTTCTGTACCGTAGCCAGGTACTGATAAAGCAGAGTTTGAAAATAGTGTAGTTAATGTTTTGCATAAACTGAAACTTGATAAGAATCATTGTATACTTATGGGGTATTTCAACATTGATGTTGCCAAGTTAGATAAAAGTGCCAAACATTTTGTTTCTAAATTACAGTGTTTTCATCTCAAACAGTTAATTTCAACTCAGACTCGGGTGACAAGTATATCGAGCTCAATAATCGATCACATTTATACTAACATCAATTCTTGTCAATCTTTGCTGGCTCTATCATTTCAGATATCTCTGATCATTTTCCGGTGTTTTCTATTTTCGAAGATTTTAATATTAATGCCCCAGTGGTAAGATCTGTACGTGTACGAGATTTTAGATGTTATAACAAGGAAAGCTGTGTGTCTGACTTACAAAATGTAAACTGGGATGATATTTTGAATAACAATAGTGATGTTGAAACTGCATGTTTGTGGTATTTTCAATGATTTATTTACTCATGTTTGTGATCGTCATGCCCCTTTGAAGAACAAATTGGTGAAGTCTATGAGTAATAAGAAACTTTGATCACAAGGTCTGTGAAGAAGTCCATTCACACTAAGCACAAACTGTACAAGAAAGTTATCTTAGTCAGCACAAACCATGCACAGTTTCACATTACAATGCTTACAGAAATATCCTCACCAGTGTTCTAAGAAAAGAAAAGCAGAATTATTATGCAAATTTGTTCACTGTAAATCAGGGCAACAAAATGTGGAATGTTGTGAATGATCTCCTGGGAAAGAAACGTAGTCCTGATAAACTGCCAGATGACTGGAAGGTATTTGCCAATGGTAATGTAAAACACGTAACAGACCCAGCTGATGTGGTTCAGAATTTTAATGATTTTTTCGTTAGCATTGGTGAAAGATTTAGCGCGCAATATTCCACAAACCTCAAAAATTTTCATAATTATCTTGGCAAACCCCTCAAGCATTCGTTTTTTTCTTAAACCCGTCATAGCTGCTGATATTTATAATATTTTAGCTACACTGGACAGTAAGAAAGCTTGTGGGTGGGATATTTACCTCCGCGGCTGCTTATTGACGCACCCAGTATTATTTCTCAACCTTTGGCCCACATTGTCAACGTTTCTTTTTCAACTGGTGTGTTCCCTAGTCATTTAAAGATTGCAAAAGTTACACCCATTTTTAAGAAAGGCGATAGAGATTTTGTTGGAAATTATAGACCTGTATCAATCTTGCCCATTTTTAGCAAAGTATTGAAAAGATTATCAATGGGCAATTATATCGTATCTTGATAAATTTAACTATTCTGTACAATCATCAATATGGGTTCAGAAAGAAACACAGCACTAAGCTTACAATGATAAATTTAGTTAATTATCTTTTGCAAGAAATTGATAAGGGAAATTCGACTTTAGGGGTTTTATTGACTTTAGCAAAGCATTTGATACCATAAATCATTCTATTTTTATTATCTTCCAATTCATCCACGTTTTTTGATTTTCGTTTGTTTGCAGATGATTCAAACCTGTTTCACTACTTATTCAGCCGCTGAATGCATAGACCTCACAAATGTTTCACATCATTTAGACGATGTTCAGTTATGGTGTAACGCAAACAAATTAACTATAAATAGGGGAAAGACCAATTTTAGAGTATTTAGAGGACGTCAGACGAAATTAAATGTGTGTGGCTCTGTCTCAATCAGTGGTGAGCATATTGTGGAGGCCGACGTAGTTTCATTTGTTGGTATTTTGATAATAAACATCTTTCTTGGTCTGACCATATTGATAAAGTAAATAAGATCATAAGGAAGAAATGTGGTATTTTATTTAGGCTGAGACAAATCCTGCCACTACACATTTGGTTGTTATTTTATAATGCATTTATACTTCCTCACATAAGTTATGGTATCGAGATTTGGGGTAATACCTACCCAACGCACCTGAATTGTATTTTGACAGCTCAGAAGATGATTGGTCGAACAATACATTTTTAAAAAACAGACAGACCACTCAGCACCATTATTTATCCAGCTCAACATCCTAGACATTTTCAAGCTTCACAAAGTTTCCCTTGGCACTTTTATTCATAGTCATATTCATCAAAACTCGCCACACTCTATAGCAGACTATTTCAGTGATTATAAGCATGAACATAATACTAGAATGAGCCTTCAGACGCATCATGACCATATCATGCTAAGTCAAACTTAGGTCAATTTGCCATTTCTTTTTCAGGTGCAAATGTATGGAATAATATTCCAGTTCATATTAGACAAATTGTCTCACTGTACAAATTTAGGCAAAATTTCAAACGCCATCTTTTGTATGGAATTTGATTGGTTCTGTGACAGCTATGTGTACCTTTTGTTTGATAGACACCTTGCATGTTCTCCATAAGTTTTTATTTTGGTTTGTTTTGTTTGTAAATTCTTTTTTATTTCTTAAATGTATTCATTCTGTGAGCCCTCGATATGTATTTTTTCACCACAATTTTCACATGTCGGGGTTCAGGCTCGACTAGCTACCAGCTATGTCCTGTTTCCCCTTTGCCCAGATCATTTTGACTTATTCAAACTTGTTGCTGTCTTTGAAATTGTATGTAACTTTTTTTCTGGGTAATAAATATATTCTGCAATGACAAAATATTCTGATAACATGTTTGAAAGCATGAATTACAAAAGTTTGGCAAATACATAGCTTGAGTTATCTAATTATAATCACCTGTGCGACCGCCGATATATTTTTTATAATGAGTCCTGTTTTCAAAAAGAAATGGAGGGTCATTCTTCATCTTTAAATTTGGATTTATGAGCTGTTAAATCCAAAATACGGGGATGAACATTTTTTCTGTTATCAATTTCTTGCGCAACGAAGTCGAGATAGTATGCCTGCGAATACAGCCGATGGGAAAGGAGCTTAAGTGTAAGAACGTCAGTGATGTATAAAATTTGTAGGATATTTGAAACCCAGAACGAGGCAATGATTACAGTGAATAAACTAACCATCAACTGTACATTCCATCGGTTTCCGAAAATCATACAATAAATAGTAAAACAGATGTCTCGACTTCAGCACCACGGTTAATTATCTTTACGTAGTCTGAACATAATGTTCTATCCGGGCGTCTATTTGTAACACGTATTTTGTATTTCGCTCACTTAGATTTTGAGTCATCAACATAACAATTGATTATTACAAGTCAGACAAATATACAGTCAAAATGTTATTTTTACATAAATCTTTAACGTTAAATGACTCGGCATAAACGAAGTGCATGAAACACAAAATATATCAGCGTGTTTTTTCTTTTACCCCTACCTTCTCATAATGGGTTAGTTTCTTTGGAATCTTCGTCAATTCGACGAAGCTAGGTCTCCTCTTTGGATTTTTGTCCAAACAACTCAGCATTATAGAATAGCTTTGAAACGATGAATATTTTCCTTTTTAGACAATATTCACTTTATTTTTCTGAATTTTAATTGTTTTTGCACATACACGAACACTCGTCACTTAGTGAAAACATCATTGTAATTATCTGGTACAATTTAGAGACGTCCTATCATTGACGTAGCTGTTGAAATCGCTGCTCAAAACCTGGTAAATAATTCATGAGTTGTCACGAAATATGTAAATTATTAGTGCACATCGCCAAAAAGTCTGCGGCGTACAAACAACCTTTGGTATTGCCAACTAAAATACAGTTCCTGAAAATTGATAAGCGGTATTTCCATCGATATGCTTGAAATAAAGCGAATGTTTAGGTACAAGTAGTCATTACTATGCGATAGTTTTGGTATTCGGTAGCTTTCATGTGTTGCTGACATTACTTCTTGCCAAGACATTCTTTGGTACGGTTTGCGGTCAAGAAACATCACCGCATCAGACAACACGCTTTGTGTGTATATATGCTGATAATGTTAGAAACAGTGCACAAAGGTCACTTCATATGCTCACAAGGCCGCTGAGGGCGCAAAATGTGTGATCTTCTAGCTAAAGACATTTGTATTTACAGCTGATGATACGCAAATATTTTTTTATTAACCTATGGTTACAATTTCAAACAATTGCAAAAAAAATCCAAAAGACCAGGCACCACTTTTTATTGTAATATACCATTAAGTAGAGAATCAGTATCCATCCACGGAATTGGTAATTTATCCTCGATGAAAGCAATCGGTTTAGTTAGAGGTAAGTTGCTATAGAGATGAAGATACAGTGAATCACTTTTTCACAAAAACCGAGCCATAGGACTTACTGATCTAAACTTGTTATTGAGCTAATTGCTGTGCGGTGTCATTTCATAAAGAAATCCACGGAACGAGCAGCCATACTTACCGCCTTTATATGAGGCTTATGTTCCCGACGGAGTCTGTGTTTGTCAGGTCATTTTTTGACAACATGCGTGGCCCTCCCCTGGTAGATCTGCTGTTTCGTAAAAAAGTCTATTAGATTCCTTCCTTCCATAAAATCCACTATGGTTTAGAATTGTTTTTAAATTAGACATCTACGCAGTGCACACTGTTTAGATCGTTACACGAATATCCTGAGGTACAACCAGCCCAACTAGACAGCCTATTGTGCTGACAACAATAATAACATTAAATTTACGGGTAACATAATACAACAACATAGATATCATTTAGAATCTCTGGAAGGAAAATGGAATAATATTGTAGGTATATTTAGATATGTGTTGCCAACTTTCTGTGTCGACTCTTCCATATTACCAGTTCATTTCACTTCAGTCTCCTTTTTTTTCCCCTTTCAGATGTGCCCACTGACTATGATTTTTTTTGTTAACCAACGTACCAGATACATAGTCAATTTTATGCACCACGCGCTTGTCTCACTTCATTCATTCTTTCTGTCAATAATCCCCGTTATTGTCAAACCCCTCCTCTAGCCCGGGCGCCAATAGTCCCAACTGACGACACCCCACAGATTGCATCATAATACTTATTGTCTCTTGACCTTCGGCTTTCCTGTCTTTATTGTCCCTTCGTGCCTCGCACAGTCAATAAGTCCCAAAGCGACACGGCAACAATAGCACTAATATGTCATACGCCCACTGGTTAATTAAAGTGTGCCTGCATATGATGGCCAATGTAACTCTGAGTCATTTAACAGTAGCCGAGTTATATCATCTTGGGCTCTCGCCAGATTTTCTCTTGAAATTTTACATGATTTTTGCGATGGTCAATAGATCAGTTTAAAAACGCAGGCGATATGCAACCTTTTGCCTTATATGCTAAGTGTGTAACGTACTCGATGTCGTAGGTAACGGGTTCTTCTTATCGGCCAGAATAAAAGTAAAGGGCTGTCAATCATTTCGTATTTGCTTTACGTCATTGTGTACACAGTCCGTCTAGCCGCCGGTACTGTGCAAAGAGTCCAGGTTGAAGAATCCTGCAAAAACTCACTACTGCGCAGACTCAAAGCTACCTTGTCCAATCGCAAGAAAAACCTCTGCAAAATTCCAAATAGGCTTGAATAAAATACGTAAGACACAAGAGAAACTATTATGAATAATTTTGTTAATTTATCGACAGGAATTATGTTGCTGTTTTAGCGGATATGTCGTACGAAAAACATAATACTGAGATTTTACAAAACAGGAATTACAGTAAAAAGACATCTGTATCAACTGATAAATACCCCCACAATTACAACATTGACCCGTTGCTATACTCACTTCTGTAACAGTTTTTTTCTTCGGCTGCACTGCTTTATAAGTTATATATCTGAGCAATTATCAATTTCATGGAAATATTCATCGCTGAGTAATGATCACAACACCGATAAATACTGCTAACAGATCAGGGTATCTCAAATACTTAAAACCAGTCCATAGTTAAGCCCCACCCGCCAAATTTTGAACAAGATAAACATTACTTTGTGAACACACCACCGCTAAGTTGAGGAAAGACAGGAGGGTCTATTGCAAAAAAGGAGAACGTAAACGCCAACAAAGTATAGAATAAAGCACAAGATGAAACGGCAAATATGAGCAGTAAAGGGCATAGAACTAGTGCCCTCGCAGATCTCAAACTAAGTACTATCAAAACTTACAATACATAACAGTCAAAATAGAAGTAGCAAACTAACCTACAATAAAATGAGCAAAATATATGGGAGAGGGTCCCTTCAGTCAAGCAACCGAGCAACGGTCATTGGTGACATTGGGGTCAAGGTCTGAATGACCTTGATGATGAATCCATCCTGAGAGGCCGCATGTGGGAAAAAAGTGGAATTCCGAGAAATGGGGTCAGGATGGAATCCAAAGCCCAAACGAAGGAAGTATGACTGAAGTGACCCCCAAAAGGAGGGAAGAAATTGAGAATGATGTTAGTAAAGGGGTTCTCGCACCCAGGGGAACACCGCGGTGGTGATACGGCCTGGGGGAGGGGGGTCCTGGGGGACAGGTAAACTGTACGAGCCCAGGTGGAAAAATGATGAAACGGAGACGAGGTTCTCGCACCCAAGGGATCACCGCGTGGTGATACGGCTTGGGGGAGGGGGTCCCGGGGGACAGGTAAACTGTGCGAGCCCGGGTGGAAACATGGAACGAAGACAAGGTTCTCGCGCCCAAGGGATCACCGTGGTGATGATACGGCTTGGGGGGAGGGGGTCCCGGGGGACAGGTAAACTGTGCGAGCCCGGGTGGAAACAACGTACATGTAGAAACGTTAGGTGACAGAACACAGACGTGAAACACGACGAGACATGTAACGTGTGAGTCATTATGCAATGGAATGAGGCTGACTTGCAATGACGAATAGGCAGCCGTTAAAAAGTGTTTGAGTGTGCACCCAGTAAGTCCAGATGGCAAAACGCAGACATGAAACACAACAAGACGTGTAAACGTGTGAGTCTGTTGATGCGGTGAAATAAGGCCGACTTGAAGTGACGACATAGACCGCAGTAGATAAGTGTTTGAGTGTTCACACAGTAAGGAGGCTAGCCGTTGAAAAGCGTGACGCCAATTTCTGATGTTCTGATGTACATGTAAGTCGGTAGCAGTTGCTAGACCATCTACCTAAAAGGTGGTCTGGGATTTCCATGTAGAGCAGCAGTGAACGGGTCAGGCAAAGTGGAACGTCGCTGTTAACTAGGGAAAATGTCTGAGTATGCAAAGCAAGCCTCTTCAATGGCCTGTTGCAGGTCGAACGAAGTGTGCAGTCCATGACAGCGTTAAATGTCAATTCTTTCGAAGCAGCAATGAAAGGCATGATATAAAGGACAATGAGGGCAACGCCACACATCGGCTAGGGATAAAAGTGGCAGTTATGAGACAGTACTAGAAAACTGTAATACTGCTAAATGGCAAGGAAGAAGTCTATAGTCATTTGCTTTGAAAGTGAAAGAGTCTGAAAGAAAGCATATTCCTCCAGTCACACTGGAGTGAACTGTACAATCCACAAAAGCCAAAGTGCTGATGTAATGCCATGGTTCGAACGAAGTGTGAAGTCCATGACGGCGTTAAATGTCAGTTTTTTTTTTTGTTTATTGTTGTTTTTTTTTCGAAGCAGCAATGATGTAGAGCAGAGAACAGGCAAAGCGGAACGTCGCTCTTAACTGGAAAAATGTCTGAGCGTGCGAAGCAAAGCCTCTTCAATGGAATGTTGCTGGTCGAACGAAGTGTGAAGTCCATCGACAGAGTTAAATGTCAGTTCTTTCGAAACAGCAATGAAAGGCATGATATGAGGAAACTGATGTGGGATAAAAGTGGCGATTATGAGACATTACTAAAAAACTGTAATACTGCTAAATGGCAAAGGATGAAGTCTGTAGTCCTTTGCTTTGAAAGTGAAAGTGTTCTGAAAGAAAGCATGTTCCTCCAGTCACACTGATGATAACTGTACAATCCACAGAGTCAAAGTGCTGATGTAATGCCATAATGCGGTTTGTGGTAAGGTATCCATGGGTCTACTGACCAAAATGTATAATGGACAGAGAGTTCGCTAATACGTAGACGTTGGGCTAATCAGACTCCATGATACAGTTCAGGCACTGGCTTATTGCAGGGGCCCTATACAAAATGCCCAATGGGTTGCAGACGCTTGCAAATGTGTTTTGTTTTCGTATGTTTTCGAGGGAATGCTTGTGAGATTGCCGACAAGTGTAGCTGCTGGGTTCGGCTTCCTGGAGTGGCACAGTAGTTTGAAACAGTGCATCTAAAATGAAAGGAAAAAAGAAATGTGAAAGACATCGCTAAGCTGTATGAAGAGCAAATTGCGTGGGGCCACATGTAAGGCCAGACTGCGCAATACATGCAAAGCTGGGAAAACGCTTGTGCAGGATGGCCAAATCAACATGCTAAAAAACGGGGCACGATAATGCATGCGAAACAAAGAGAGCCAGGTAACATGAGCTGCAAACGGGTAAATAAACGAGTGACAAGTAGGTGAATGCTAGCAAAACTGAACTCCTAATAAGTAGTAATTTCAACGCAATAGGTAAGTCATGGCCTTATCATAGCATGAAAACAAAAAAAAGAAGGCGGCAAGATTCGTTGCCAAGTCAACCCTAGCAGACAGAACATGCCAACGAGATGGCAAACATCAGTCTGAAAGGCGATATAGGATGACCGGTCGTTCTCGATCTCCAGCTGTAGTTTGTTTGGTTCTTCTTGTGGCACCACAGCGTAATCCAGGGTAGAAGTAAGGAGAGATCATCGGGTGACATCCAGCAGCTGCGCTTGGTGACACATTAACTGACGGGTGTAACTGGTCTGTAACATCCAATAGGTAGCTGGGAGCAGGTTACGTCCGATTGGTGAGACAACTGTTAAGTAGGCCGCCGATAGGATGCTTTACAGCGAGTTAGCCTTCAGCTTCCGCATATGTATGCTCTGAATTTATTTGCTAGTCTGACTTGATTGTCCGTAAACGCAGGAGTGACATGTTGATACCCATCTAACTCTTCGCTTAACAGTCTGAAAGTTCCTCACGTAGGGGTAGCCTTGAGCTGCCGCATATTTACATGCTCAGAGAAATTGCTAGTCATTGTTGGTTGACCGCGTAAACAGAGTCTTGACTAAATTGAGTCTTGAGTTGAAACTGTACCTTGTTTCGCTTTCACTCAGTCAAACAGGAAATGAGGCCGTGCTGGTTGGAAGGACTCGTTGGTATGCTTGAAATCATGCAGATGTTACTTAAATGGTCGCCTGTGATCTTTGTTCGACATAAAGTTGAGTGACGCTGTGGCAACTTGACACCATGGGCGCCGCCATCTTTGGTCCTAAGACTGAGTTTGTTTTGACGTCACAGGGTCAAGGTCCGTTGTTTTCCCTGTGCAGCTAGCTGTCCTATGACGGGCTACGCACGACTAATTACTATTCTGAATCGGAAACTGATACAGTCGTCGGTCAGTCAACTGATCCTCTTGTCGATTCTTGCTGGACATTGGTGTAGCGTGATACGATGTACGTGATAGGAACTGATGACATCAGGTTTGATGAGGTTTCTGGGCCCGCCACCAAAACAGGCAGGTCGACCGAGTCTGGAGTCGATGTGGTCACTATGACCGTCGTTACGTTCGCTTCTTGACGGCGTCTGGCTGTTGTGTCCTGTCGATTCGCAGTCATGTGAATAATCGCTTATGAAATTCTTGCGGGGCTGGCGCTGGATGGGTACGATGGGTCTGTGAAGACCTCAAAGTGGTCCCTGACTTCAAAGTGGTACCCGTAGTTGTAATTGAACTAAAATTTTACGTAGTCCAGGGATTTTTCCATTCATATATTTGCTTAAAGTTGTTAAACTTTGTAACATTGCCAATATTAATCTGTTATTTTGGTCCTTTTTGATATATGCGCTCACTTTTAATACTTTTTCAAAATTCCGATGCATTTTACAATGCGAAACTGCACGTCCAATTTTTTCACCTGGTTAGGGTGTCTCATATTAGCATCATGGGAGTTTGCGCTGCACACGGCACGGTCGAGACCAGCGACCCACCGATCACTGTACGGATATGCGGATGTCCATATGGCCTAGCAGTTTACTGAGTGAGTACCAGCTCAAACAGTCATTAATTTCAATCTTGTTGCTCGACGTTATATTTCATACTCGCATACAGGCGTTCTGTTTACTGGGTAGCTAGCTCTGCATGGCAGGGCTGTGTGTTACCGGCGTTATACGGCCTCCCACCACATGTGTTGGGAGGTCGTATAACCCACAGCCATGCATAGTCCTGCGTACGGTACAGGTCCGTGTGTTCCCGGCGTGATACGGCCTAGCCCTGCGTACAGGTCTGTGTGTTCCCGGCGTGATCTGGACCGCATTGTCGCCAGTCATCTCCATAGACCGTTGCAGGGCTGTGGTGGAGGCCGTATCACGCCGGGAACACACAGACCTGTACGCAGGGCTTGGCCTTGCTGCGGATCCGTATAGCCCTACCACTATCCCTTTGCTGGTTGTGTTGGGGGAGTGCCAACACAACCAGCAAAGGGAGTGGTAGGGCTACGGATCCGCAGCAAGGCTTGGCCATGCAGAGCTATTTACTGGGTAGTTTGTTTTATGCTACGTTCCGACCATGGTTCCGACGTTCTGTTCCGTATACTTTTACGGAACAGAACATCGGAATGTAGCATAAACTACACTTATACAAACTATCCAGTAAACAGAACGCCTGTGTGCGAGTGCTGATTGTCTTCGTCCAAAATCAAATTACACTGAGCATGGAGGTAGGAAGTCTTTTCCTACCTCCATGCACTGAGTGAACCATAGGGGATTCGATCTCCGATGATGACGATGATGATGATTAAATATTTAAAAATGAAGATAAATAAAAATATATTTGGACTCAGTAAATTTGTTGTTGTTGTTGTTGTTATTGTTGTTGTCGTTGTTGATACTATTTGCAGAAAAGAACAAAGTATGCGCTGCAAATTTCAACACAGCCTAACTATACATGTGCGTCGCAAATTCAACACAGCCTAACTATACATGTGCGTTGCAAATTCAATACAGCCTAACTATACATGTGCGTTGCTGCCTAACTATAGGCCTACATGTGCGTTGCAAATTCAATACAGCCTAACATTACCCAAGGGGTGTCACTTCATTGCCACACACCTTTTTTCAATCGCCAAAAATGCACCTAGCAAGCATCGAAATCGGTAAAATTCGACGTAAGGTCAAAGCACATTAGTCCTTCTCAATCATACTCAAACATTTTTACCTCTTACCGATGAAAAGTCGAGAAATCAGCAGGTTTTTCAGTGCATCTGGTCGTCTCTTACATTCCAGATTTAAAAGACCGCGCGTTATATTAAGTCACGTGGGCGCATTTCAAATCGAACCAATAGCAGAGCCCAAATGGGCCCTACATGAAAACCCGGCAGTAACGTAAGTTTCTCACGTCTTTGGAAAGAACGTTCTCTTGCTATGGGTGAACTGGAACTGTTAAAGTTACCAGAATTTCATACGCAGACGCACGCAGACAGTGTCACCCATAGTCTTCAAAAGACGTAAGAAAATTACATTACTTCCGGGTTTTCACACGCTGGGCCCATCCAGCTCTGCTATTTGTTCGTGCCCACGTGACTTAATATAACGCGCGGTCTTTTAAATCTGGAATGTAAGAGACGACCAGATGCGCTGAAAAAAAGTGTGTGGCAATGAAGTGACACCCCTTGGGTAATGTTAGGCTGTATTGAATTTGCAACGCATAGTATAGTTAGGCTGCAACGCACATGTATAGTTAGGCTGTATTGAATTTGCGACGCACATGTATAGTTAGGCTGTGTTGAAATTTGCAGCGCATACTTTGTTCTTTTCTGCAAATAGTATCAACAACGACAACAACAATAACAACAAATTTACTGAGTCCAAATATATTTTTATTTATCTTCATTTTTAAATATTTAATCATCATCATCGTCATCATCGGAGATCGAATCCCTATGAGTGAACTTGCATAGAACATGGAGGTAGTACTACCTCCATGCACAGAAACATCGCACAATGAATGATGGCCCTGCGTACGATGCTGTGTTTCCGGCATGATATAACGCAGAGCTAGAACTTCTGTACCTCTCTCGGGGGAGGGGGAAGTACTTGTTCAGAGAAGTGGTAGGGGTGTGCAGCCGCAGGTATAAAACCCAGGGCCCATTTTAGACCTGAAATCTCGTTGTTTTAGGATCCCATTTTAGACTTTTATGACTTTGACCCAGGTCAACAGTCATAGCGTCAACATTTTTAAAACGGAAAAAGCAAGTATTTTCCCCGGCAAAGCCTCTACCACTGTAAGCTTATACTGCATTTAGAGCTATGTTGTTGCTGGCCGAGCCATGATTCCAAAAATCATGATGAAATACTAAAAAAATTTTGTGAAAGAAAATGCCTTTCACTCTCACCAAATTTGGTCCAGCTTCTACAAATTATCAGTTATCTGCAATTACAGTCTGAGTGGTGTTTTTTTTAAAGTACAATTCACAACAAACCTCGCTGTTTGTCTGTAAAGCAATACTACTTCATATGGCCATGGTCGACCTGAATAATACTAGGAGCAGTAGAGCCACTTTGGGTGGGTATTTTCTATTGGGCAAAAATCTGCCATATGTAGAGTTCTGACAAATCAGTGACAATATTTTAAAACAAAGTCCATATTTACTTTGGCTTAAGCCAGGGGGTCTTTGTAATGGTTCCCCTGCCACAGAAAAGATATCCCTGCTTATGGAGTGCAGCTCAGAACCCTTCTAGCGAGATGGGAACAGACGGTTGAAATTTGTTCTTGTGTGGCACTCCCCCCATTTTGGACCAAGTTGCTGAAATACCCACCCCATTAGGCGGCACATATACATATTGGCAAGTAATGGAAGTGACCCCCCCCACCCCAGACTGCTCTTTGCCAACTTATATTTTTTTTACCTGTCCGTGGTATTTTTGGGGAAAGGGTTTTAAACACAGTTTGTCAGGAATTTATGATGATAGTTGAAAGAATAGAAATATACTCCAACACCCGACCCTGGCCCACTAAGCCCCAAGGCTGTATCATGCACGCACAGGAAAGCAAATTTAGCACTTGGAGGCAGCCATTTTGTTTCCAGTTGTCTAGTTTCCATGTGTTGAGTTCGTACTCTACATGCCTTGACAATGCTTTCATTGTAACTTAGGTCATTTCACATCATGGGTACAACGTACATTTCAGTGACTTTGAATGACAAAGTTCTTTTACGTCAAGGACTGTGTCATCAGTCTTAACTGATGTCTAGCTGTAAATTCAAGCTGACAATCTAAACTGAATACAGTATGATTGTGCTCATGGAATTTGTGTTCATACACTTTTGTAATTTATTGTGGTTTCAGTCGGATTTGAACTCACAACGTATAGCACCCAGTCACCTAGCGCAGAAGCCATAGACAAAACCGCTGAGCCAAATCCCCAATCTCAGCCTCATGTGTGTTCAGCACACGATTTGAGTCTTTACGGTTACACCTATAGTGTACGCATTTATGTATTTTGTTATGTCTCCATTTCAATACTTACCGTAGTCATAATTTTACATATGTGCTTATACAATGAACAGACCTGCTTTGAGTCGGATTTTAGCTCATATTTGGTGTGTATATAAATACCAAAAAGAGATTATATTTGTGTTTCTTTCTTAATTTGCATACATTTTATCTTCTGATAATGATGACTGGATTGATTTGCTTACTGGTAATAAATTTTTCAATTTTAATCTCTCCAGATAACAGAGTTCTTGGAAATGATGTGGAAAGATCAGAGTTATCACTGCTTGCTGATTTGGACCATGCCTACACGTTTTAACAGGCTGAATAATAAACTGGTGACGTACTCAAAAATTGGCGACCAACAAAAAAAAACAAAACAGTATTTCCCGCACATACACACCATGATCATACCAGAAACAAGCATGATGCCATTTACTTAATGCACAACACACGAATGCCAACTATTTGTTGTAATCTTTATTTTCCTGTCATATGATTATTTTTTGAAAATCTCGGAAAATCTAAAATTATGTTAAAAGTTTGAATTTAAATGCTACTTCTTAGGCTATTGACAGTGTTGTACACTTTTTTGGTCTTTAATGTGTCTTACTTGAAGAAAACCCTTGGAAAACTGAGGATAATTTGAGATTGGTTTTCAACACATTTGCTGCTGTATGGGGCTTTAAGGTTTGGCTGAAACAAAATAGAATTTTTTACACCAAAACCCCTTGTCTGACAGCACTGATATTTGTTATACAGGTTCATAGGGATGATCAAATTGTGAAATATTCAAATTTTGATAAATCCACAATTTTCTATTTTCAGGACAATTTTTAGCTCACATTTGGTATATATGTATATTATACCAAAAAGAGTTTTTATGGTAGGTCAGCGGTATCTACATTTATGTATGTTAGTATGTGCGCATGCTATCTTCGTGCACATCGAAAACTCAAAAACCGCAGCACTACCATTGTAGTATTTGGTGTACTGGTGCACCTGGGGGTGGAGATGTGAATTTGTTCAAATGAAAGTGTCAGTCTTCAAAATATGATAAAGAGGTAAAAAAAAGGAATGTGGTAGAAAACAGAGAAAATCCAGCAAACGCTTAAACTCTGTAACCGCAGTCAAAATTTTGTTGAAACTGTATGCAGGATGTTTATGGTGATTTTCGTTAGTATTGTGGTGAAATTTTCATTTTTAGCTACTATACAATAGTCTATAGAAGCTATTGGGATGGGTATCTGTCCGGCATCCGTTGTCAGTATGTATATGTATGTATGTATGTATGTATGTATGTATGTATGTATGTCTGTTTGTGAGGCGTCCGGTCACTCAAATATCTTGAGAACCGCAGTACTTACTGATTTGCTATTTGTTGCATACAGATGAAAAATATGATTTTGAGAATCTATTTAGTCCCCATGGACACCGTCCGGGGGGACTTATAGGTTTGGTCATGTCTGTGTGTCCATGCGTGCATGCGTGTGTCCGTGTGTGCGTCTGTCCGTTCACGCAGATATCTCAGAGATACCTGGAGCGATTTCATTCAAACTTGGTACAAGGATTACTTCATATGTCATACAGATGCATGTCAATTTGTTTTGTGATACGATCCAATATGGCCACCAGGCGGTCATTGTGTGACAATTTTTTCTTGTACAGAGCCATAACTCAGGCATATCTCAACAGATTTTATTCAAAGTTAGTACAAGGACATTGACCAATGTCATCTATATGCACGTCAATTTGTTTTGTGATATGACCCAATATGGCTGCTGTGCGGCCATTTTGTTACAATTTTTCGTGTACAGAGCCATAATTCAGGCATATCTCAACTGATTTTATTCAAAGTTGGTACAAGGACATGTACATTGACCTATGTCATACATATGCACATTGATTTGTTTTGTGATACGATCCAATATGGCCGCCGTGTGGCTATTTTTTTATGATTTTCCATGTGCTGAACCATAACTCAGACATGTATCAAGCAAAGTTATTCAAAGTTGGTACAAGGACATTGACTTATAGTATACATATATACGTCAATTTGTTTCTCGAAATGGTCTGATATGGCCACATGGTGGCAATTTTGTTATTTTTTTTTCATGTCGAGAGCCATAACTCTGGCAAGTCTCAACTGATTTTATTCAAAGTTTGTACCTGGACATTGACTTATGTCCTACATATACGTGTTGAATTTTTAAACAGTAAGATCAAATATCGCTGCGTGGCGGCGATTTTGTTACCATTTTCTCATGTACTGAGCCATAACTCAGACAAATTTCCACCAGTATCATTCAAAGTTGGTACAAGGACATTGACCGATTTCATACATGCTCGTCAATTTGTTTCACGTCATGTAGCAGTATCATGTCAATTATTGAAGTTTCATAATTAGGCTGATATGTCAAGAAATACTGCATCAAATTTCATGAAACTTTGTATAGATGTTAAGCTCACATTGCTTTAAGAGTGAAAAAGACATTTATAATTGTCATTTTAATTAATTTGTAATTGCATATGTAATAAACTTTCCTAATTAGAGTGATATATCCACAAATACAATGTCAAATTTGATGAAACTTGATACAGATGTTGATCTCATAGTGTTGTAAATACTGCATTAAATTTTGTGAAATATGGTACCGGTGATAATCTATTAGTGTTAGGATAGTATGAAAAAATGTTTTGCAACATCCTGTCAACTAATTCCCAGTTGACTCATTTAATGACCTTTAGCCTTTTAGGACTGTTTCATCAACGATGACTTGTTGAAATTGTGGTGAAATTCTCATTTGTGTATTTTTGGGGCAATTTTTCCAATTTTTGGTCAAAAATTGTTTTTCTCTCAACGTTCTCGTTGAAACTTAATACTCTTGACCCTAGAGTTGTTTTCTATATGATTTCTTAAATTGTGGTGAAATTTTCATCTTTGTATTTTTTTTTGCATTTTGAGGCAATTTTTTGGTCAAAAAATAATTTTCTTTGAAGTAAATTTTCTGATTGCTTTGAAATTTGTTTTGAATGTATCTAGAGGCAACCTCGGTTGAGTGTCTTCAAATTTTTGGTAAATATTTTCATAAAGGCATTTTTGCGCAACTTTTCCCATATTTGTTCAAAAATCATTTTCTCTGAAATCCCTCATCTGATAGCTGTGAAACTTTGTATGCATGTTGCCAGGGGTAAACATACACACACTGTGGCCTGCCACATCAAATCAAATGTGAGCCAAGTGTCATTGATGCTATGTTTTCCATTATTGATTGAAAAATATCTTTCTCTAAACACTACTCGTCTCATACCACTGGCTGATTTGTTCTCAGGGATAATCTTACTGTGATGTTCAAATTATAATAATATTTTCAATTTTGTATTAGTGGTAATGCAGCTTTTTTGACAGTTTTTGAAATGTGCTATCAAAGGTATCCATCTGCATAAACATATGTGTCACAAAAAGTTATTCTCTACATAGCACAGCAGGACTGTATTGGCCATTAGGTAACGTGCTTTTATTTTTGTGAAATTGATGCCCTTTATCTCATTTTTCTGGTTATTGAAAGAAGTTATTTTACTTTATAGAGAAAAACTGCTCTTGTGCTTTACTCTACTGTTAAAATTTATGTACAGTTAAATAAAGATTTTTTTTTGGCTAAATAATGCTTAACGTCCATTTGTATGTGTGTATGAGATTGAGTTTATAAGACAGAGTTACTTGTAGGATTATTCAACATTTCTACTGATTTATCACACATTTGGTATTGTATTGAAAAAATACATATGACACCAAAATGTCCATAAAGGTGTCCACGGAAATTCCACTTGATTATATGCTCCATCTGCTATGTTCAGCTTCTTTTAAGGAAAATCAAAAAGAATTGTTGACTTGAAAAATGTAACAAGCCAGCTGTGAAGTATCAGGTATTAATAGGCTTATAGTACACTTCCTTGGATTTTTGTCAACTTTTAGTATTGAATAAAGAAAATCAGTTTGACTCCAAAAGTGTCCTTTTGACTTCAAAGTGGTCCCCGAAAACTTGGGATGATTTTACGGTCTCTCTGCTGTATTCAACATCGTTTATGTTAAAGAAAGAATGTGTTGACTTGAAAAATGTAACATGCGACCTAGTACCTGTGAAGTATCAGGTATTAATAAAACTATCGTACATTTCCTTGATTTTGTCCAACTTTTAATATTGCATAAGGAAAATCAGTTTGACTCCAAAAGTGTCCTTTTGACTTCAAAGTGGTCCCCGGGAAATTCGAATGATTGTACACTCTGTCTGCTTTGTTTAACTTCTTTTGCGTAATTGAAGCAATGTTCTAACTTGAAAATTGTAACATGCGACCTGTGAAGTATCAAGTATTAATAAAACTACCGTACACTTCCTTGATTTTGTCCAACTTTTAATATTGCTAAATCAGTTTGACTCCAAAAGTGTCCTTTTGACTTCAAAGTGGTCCCCGAAAACTTGGGATGATTTTACGCTCTCTCTGCTGAATGTGTTGACTTGAAAAATGTAACATGCGACCTGTGAAGTATCAGGTATTAATAAAACTATAGTTTTTTTGTCCAACTTTTAGTATTGCTTAAAGAAAATCAGTTTGACTCCAAAATTGTCCTTTTGACTTCAAAGTGGTCCCCGAAAACTTGGGATGATTTTACGGTCTCTCTGCTGTATTCAACATCGTTTATGTTAAAGAAAGAATGTGTTGACTTGAAAAATGTAACATGCGACCTGTGAAGTATCAGGTATTAATAAAACTACCGTACACTTCCTTGATTTTGTCCAACTTTTAATATTGCATAAGGAAAATCAGTTTGACTCCAAAAGTGTCCTTTTGACTTCAAATTGGTCCCCGGGAAATTCGAATGATTGTACATTTTGTCTGCTTTATTCAACTTCTACTAATTGAAGCAATGTTCTAACTTGAAAATTGTAACATGCGACCTGTGAGGTATCAGGTATTAGTAGGACTTTAGTACACTTCCTTGGATTTTTGTCAACTTTTAGTATTGAATAAAGAAATCAGTTTGACTCCAAAAGTGTCCTTTTGACTTCAAATTGGTCCCCGGGAAATTCGAATGATTGTACATTTTTTCTGCTTTATTCAACTTCTACTTATAATTGAAGCAATGTTCTAACTTGAAAATTGTAACATGCGACCTGTGAGGTATCAGGTATTAGTAGGACTATAGTACACTTCCTTGGATTTTTGTCAACTTTTAGTATTGAATTAAGAAATCACTTTGACTCCAAAAGTGTCCTTTTGACTTCAAAGTGGTCCCCGAAAACTTGGGATGATTTTACGGTCTCTCTGCTGTATTCAACATCGTTTATGTTAAAGAAAGAATGTGTTGACTTGAAAAATGTAACATGCGACCTGTGAAGTATCAGGTATTAATAAAACTATAGTTTTTTTGTCCAACTTTTAGTATTGCTTAAAGAAAATCAGTTTGACTCCAAAATTGTCCTTTTGACTTCAAAGTGGTCCCCGAAAACGTGGGATGATTTTACGGTCTCTCTGCTGTATTCAACATCGTTTATGTTAAAGAAAGAATGTGTTGACCTGAAAAATGTAACATGCGACCTGTGAAGTATCAGGTATTAATAAAACTATCGTACACTTCCTTGATTTTGCTCCAAATTTTAGTATTGCTTAAAGAAATCAGTTTGACTCCAAAAGTGTCCTTTTGACTTCAAATTGGTCCCGAAAACTTGGGATGATTTTACGCTCTCTCTGCTGAATGCGTTGACTTGAAAAATGTAACATGCGACCTGTGAAGTATCAGGTATTAATAAAACTATAGTTTTTTTTGTCCAACTTTTAGTATTGCTTAAAGAAAATCAGTTTGACTCCAAAATTGTCCTTTTGACTTCAAAGTGGTCCCCGAAAACTTGGGATGATTTTACGGTCTCTCTGCTGTATTCAACATCGTTTATGTTAAAGAAAGAATGTGTTGACTTGAAAAATGTAACATGCGACCTGTGAAGTATCAAGTATTAATAAAACTACCGTACACTTCCTTGATTTTGTCCAACTTTTAATATTGCATAAGGAAAATCAGTTTGACTCCAAAAGTGTCCTTTTGACTTCAAATTGGTCCCCGGGAAATTCGAATGATTGTACATTTTTTCTGCTTTATTCAACTTCTACTAATAATTGAAGCAATGTTCTAACTTGAAAATTGTAACATGCGACCTGTGAGGTATCAGGTATTAGTAGGACTATAGTACACTTCCTTGGATTTTTGTCAACTTTAGTATTGAATAAAGAAATCACTTTGACTCAAAAGTGTCCTTTTGACTTCAAATTGGTCCCGGGAAATTCGAATGATTGTACATTTTGTCTGCTTTATTCAACTTCTACTAATTGAAGCAATGTTCTAACTTGAAAATTGTAACATGCGACCTGTGAGGTATCAGGTATTAGTAGGACTTTAGTACACTTCCTTGGATTTTTGTCAACTTTTAGTATTGAATAAAGAAATCAGTTTGACTCCAAAAGTGTCCTTTTGACTTCAAAGTGGTCCCCGAAAACTTGGGATGATTTTACGGTCTCTCTGCTGTATTCAACATCGTTTATGTTAAAGAAAGAATGTGTTGACTTGAAAAATGTTACATGCGACCTGTGAAGTATCAGGTATTAGTAAAACTATAGTTTTTCTGTCCAACTTTTAGTATTGCTTAAAGAAAATCAGTTTGACTCCAAAAGTGTCCTTTTGACTTCAAAGTGGTCCCCGAAAACGTGGGATGATTTTACGGTCTCTCTGCTGTATTCAACATCGTTTATGTTAAAGAAAGAATGTGTTGACCTGAAAAATGTAACATGCGACCTGTGAAGTATCAGGTATTAATAAAACTATCGTACACTTCCTTGATTTTGCTCCAAATTTTAGTATTGCTTAAAGAAATCAGTTTGACTCCAAAAGTGTCCTTTTGACTTCAAATTGGTCCCGAAAACTTGGGATGATTTTACGCTCTCTCTGCTGAATGCGTTGACTTGAAAAATGTAACATGCGACCTGTGAAGTATCAGGTATTAATAAAACTATCGTACACTTCTTTGATTTTGTCCAACTTTTAATATTGCATAAGGAAAATCAGTTTGACTCCAAAATTGTCCTTTTGACTTCAAATTGGTCCCCGGGAAATTCGAATGATTGTACACTCTGTCTGCTTTGTTTAACTTCTTTTGCGTAATTGAAGCAATGTTCTAACTTGAAAATTGTAACATGCGACCTGTGAGGTATCAGGTATTAGTAGGACTATAGTACACTTCCTTGGATTTTTGTCAACTTTTAGTATTGAGTAAAGAAAATCAGTTTGACTCCAAAAGTGTCCTTTTGACTTCAAAGTGGTCCCCGAAAACTTGGGATGATTTTACGGTCTCTCTGCTGTATTCAACATCGTTTTGACTTGAAAAATGTAACATGCGACCTGTGAAGTATCAGGTATTAATAAAACTATAGTACACTTCCTTGATTTTGTCCAACTTTTGGTATTGAATAAAGAAAATCAGTTTAACTCTAAAAGTGTCCTTTTGACCTCAAGATGTCCCCAAAGACTTGTGATGGTTTTACGCTCTCTGTGCTTTATTCAATATCGTTTATGTTAAAGAAAGAATGTTTTGATTTAAAATTTTAGAATTCCTGTTTTTTCAAACTTTTAGTAAAGAATAAAGAAATCAGTTTGACTTCAAAAGCGTCCTCTTGACTTCAAAGGTGTCCCGTGAAAATTCGGATAATTTTACGCTCCGCCTGCTGTATTCAACCTCTTTTAGGTAATGTATTACTTCAATCACGTCACTTTCTATGGTAGGTATTGGATATCTTTGTAAAAAAAAATTAAGAAAAATACCCCCTAAAATATTGGCCTCGAGCCCTATTTTGGTGCATTTTACATCTGTGCATTCGTAGCACAATGCTGAGGCCTATAGGTCGCATTCGTGCCAAGGAATATTGCTTCAGAAACGCTGCTAATCTGTCCATAGACCTTTTCTGTAGTTTACTACGACACCAAAGAGTTTTTTATTTACTTCGCAAAATAATGAAATAGCTTAGTCTTTGAATAAATGAACATGTACCTACTTTATCTCTGACTATCTATGACTCATCTCCTACTTCCGTTAATTATGTTGAATGTCGCAACATTTAATTTCAGCCGTTTTTAAGAGCCGTCGACTGTTTGACAGACCCAAAGTATTCAATTACGCGAGAGGGCAAACGTTGCAGAATTCGTGGACGTCGGCTCACGGGAAAACCGTTGAAAATACATGTTTATATTATTGAGGTAGCTGGCAGAAGTAGACAATGGGTCGTGAACTGACCAGTGTTATAGTACCGGTCGAAGTAAACTACCAAAAATGTCTATGGGCTGGCTTGTGGCGATGAATTTTTGACCCGCAAGTGCGATTGATACGCCACAGCACTGCTGCAAATTGTATTTCATATCCGTTTATGTATTTAAGAGCAGCGATTAGAATGACTGCCAAATATCGATATGACTTCAAATGAGTCATTTTATAGATAAGTCATGATTGACATAGACACTAGCCCTCCCCATTGTTAATTCTGTGCTCAGCCCTTATTTTGTACATTTTTCCCAACTTTAGGTATTAAATACTAAAATAGCAGCTGATATTACATCTGAAACGTCCGTGTGACAACAAAAGCGTCCATTATGCGGTAGGTGTCGTCAGACTTGAGTTTAACCCCCTATCTTACCGGACATTGAGGATGGGGACCACTTTGAAGTCAGGGACCACTTTGAGGTCTTCACATGGGTCGGATTAAGCGGTCGAACGTGATAGAAAAGCCGGGCTCAACATAGGCCAGAAAAATGATCGCCATGGGCGGTATATGGCCAAGCAAAGTCAGTTACTCCATGGAGGTAGCTCTATGGTTACTCACAGTCAGCCTGCAACTTGTCCAACGTACCGACGAGCTAGAGATTGTTGGAAATTAGGCAGAGTAAATTTAAGAGTCCGATGTCTTATGGTTGAACTCGAAGATGTGCCGAAGTCCCACGTCTTTGGATGTGGATGACGATGAGGAGGGGATGACATCGACGTTGTTCGAACGTAGGGCGCCGCCATCTTGGATTGTGTTGTTTACGTTCTGGAGTGGAACTTTGGGAAGTGACGTCAGACAGTTCATAGCTGACTTAGTGGCCGCTGGTCGGAGTTGCTGTTGCAGGATATTGAATAGCGTCTTGCCAATCTGCAGCTGCGTAAACATGGCAGTTGTTACATAACTATCTTCTTGGTAATGTTGGCTTGGGACGGCGCTGCCCGCCGAAATGCTGGCAAAGGAACCATTGCAGACAATGGAACTTCAGAAGGAGACCTAGTTCCGAACTCGGTTTGAATGCTAGGACCGTTATTCGCGGATCGCGTGAGGCCGATCAGAAGGATTGTGAGTAATACTACGTTAGTACCGCGGACGTGCTCCGTATTCACAGCTAGAATATCCAACGTGCACTAGCAGCGGAGCGGGACATGGATCAATGGCCGGCCTTGTGTAGGGCTGAGCGCGGGGTCTCGAAGCAGGCTGAGCATTCGGACACTGAGATCTCTTGGCTGTCTTTGGACGTCCTTTGGCTGGCATGATTGTTCGAAGGAAGGGATCGTAAACGATTCCGGACGTAGAGTAATAGGCTGAGCTGGTATGGCATGAACCCAGCGGCTGAATGAATGAATGAATGAATGAATGAATGGGAGCGATGAGACAAAGGCTTGATATGTAGTGTCGTGTGCAAACGTGGATGATTGGCTGGGAAGGAGGATTGATAACAGTCATGGGTAGAAGAGCCGATCGGCTAAGGGGACGACAGTGAAGATGTAAGGAAGGCAGATAGCTAGGTGTAATCACAAAACACATCTGTGATAAAACACAGATTCCACTATGCAATTAACTGAGTGCCCACTCATTAAATCGCAGCCTGATGTGAAAAGGCAAAAACAGTAAATACTGTGAATATCTGCACTTAAATCTTCACATAAACTCTTGTACACAGTAGTTAATTATAATGCATAGGAGTGAATGTTTACAGTTGTGACATAATATGTCCTCTGTAATATTATCAATTTTGAAAATGGCGGGAAAGAAGTATGACTGTTAAATTTGAATTTGTCAAATTTTTCGCAAAGGAATGCTGTCCTAATACAGTAAATGCCAATATCTCTACAGAGGGTAGAATTCTGAAAAAAGGGAAAGAATAGGGAGACATTTGACGTCAACACATTTCAATGGTTATAGATAGTAGGGATTTAACGACAACATTCTATGATTTGTAAAATTGTCATTTCACAGAACGAAAAAAAATTGGAATGTGGTGGTAAAGCGAACAACCAAAATCAAGCGCAAGGCAGTGTTCAATTTCACCCGTACTATACAAATTGCAAATCTATCTCATTTAAGTCAGTACTCTATCGTACGATGCTCTATAATTAACATATTGTAACTACGTACTATGGAGTCGTTTTCTTTTTCATAGTCTCGAGGGTTTAGTAACACATGATTACTTTTTAAAAACCGGGTTAAGTTTTAGTTTAAATGTCTAAGCAGTTCATATAATGTGCTGTATTGGGTTATCTGATGACCAATTCAGGTTGAGTTTGCTATATTTGTTTCGTGTTACATATAGAATCGAGTACATGCGCTGACGTGACGGCAAATCAATATAATGTCGACGTTGGAGCGATATCGGCATAGCATAGCAGAATGCACCAAACATAGCTTTACTGGAAATTATGCGTACTGCGAGGACAAACCTTGGTGATAATAAGATCGACAGTCCATTTCTTGGCTCACGCATGTTATTGGGAACTGCCATTGCTTGATGAAGTGAGTCTGCCAGAAGAACGTAGCGTTCACTATTTATTCTAAGAGTAAACATATCAAAATGCTAAATCGTATATGAACTGAAAACGATATTTCTTCGTGCTCATGACGTTATCAGTGACGCAGCACGGTATACATCGAAATATATGTTATTTGAACGACTTTTCAGAGCATGGATATTTAGCTGCCGTGTATACATCTTTTGTAGTCTCTTTATTTATTTATTTTTAAATTTCCAAACAAATGTCATTAAACGTTTAGTCGGTGTTCCTAGTGTAAATTGCGACGCTCATACGAAAAGGAAAGCATATTCCTTTTTGCTTTTTCCTCGGTATTGTTAATTTTTGTTTGATACAAACACCTAATACTTGCAGTGAACGGTCGGTGTCAAAACAGATGAATATTATATAAACCAGCCGAGAAGAAAAATCAAGGGTCGTTCTATTGTGTCATTGTGTTATGTTCATGTATGTCATGCAAAGTGTGATAAACTGTCAAGTTTTTAGCTTTTAAACATGTAAAATCAGTAATTGTATAGTTGGCAATTGATTTCAATCCTTCATTTGAAAACGATAACAATGATCATTGCTACTGTTTGGCAGACAAAATGTAAGTTTAGACTCCAAAGACTTTGAATTTATCTTGTGACACAGATGAGAACAGAAATATGGAGTAAATGCAAAATAAAATACTAAAAAAACCAAACATGTGCCTGGTTTAGTTCGAAGAAGAGTATAAATAACCTAACAAAATAAAAGATATATATAATGTTTCAAATGAATGACTGTGTCCCTTTCAATGGAAGCTTTCATTACCATTAAGGTTGAGCTGCATGTTGCCAACAGAGTTTTTTCAAAGTAATATTTCTCATCAAAGATGACAAGAAAAAACCCTCATACCATATATTGTCAAAAATCAGAGACTCTAAACTTTAGTATGGGTGCAGTAGTTTACTCAAAGGATGAAATAGGTGTATATTTGGGGTAAAAAATCCTCAATTTTGGTATTAATGATAAAAATTAATGTAAGTCAAAAACTTGACGTAATTTTCTGAAATGTAATATTTCACCTAAAAGAAGAGTGTATGTAGAAAAAAAAGCGAATATTTTATTTGGCATTGTACGTCTATCCTTATTCTAAAATGGTTACTTTAAAGACTGACATTCTAAAAAAGTGATAAAAATCATGATAAGCAAAATTGAAATGCTTCTTATTAAAAATGCAAATACTTTTTTTCCAAACGAAATAATCCTTTTGTCATATAGCATTTAAAGAACATAATGTAAAAAATAAAGAAAATTTGACCCAGCCAGAGTATACTTAAATTCCTTGGAAATTTTGAAATTGGAGGGAAAAGAAGCCAGGAAATCGGGTGATTTGCATACATTTTCATCAATTAACACTTCTTTATCGAGTAAATTCCGACTGCTTGAAAAGCTAAGCTAAAAGGTTAACCCAACTAATATTTTAATCTTGGGTCAAGAAGTTAATTAAAATTGAATAAATATTTGCCAAAAAAAAAAGATTTTTGAGCAACATATGCTGAGTTGGGTGCAGCGGCCCCTTAAGCTGACATATTAAAGCAGTGCTCGAACGTTATATGTATCTTCTTTTGCAACTTTAAATACAAACATTCTTGCCTTTCTATGCATTCTATAGAGAGCGACAAGAGCAAATTAGAACATCGACTTACAAGACAGGTATATGGTCAATCAGTATCAACAGTACAACAGTCAATGGTATGTAGATTTATGCAATGCACTTTTGTAATCATTGATAATTATTTTAATAGTTAAGCTGCTCATTGCTACTGATTTTCCTGCACGCCAAAAGAAATACAAAGGAGGTCTTGTCTCGCAATTTTAGAGACTTTGAGTATATGGCTTACAAGAAAGCTCAGCTTTTAATAAATGTTGTTGTTTTGTTCCTGGACACCCCTTCAAAAACACCCGACGAGAGTTACTATATTTATCATCTGGCAAAAAGCCATGGCAACTTGTTCGTATAGCATAAGAAAATTGCATCATAATGCTTTCAGCGGTACACTGATTACCCGTCTCCTTTAGGAAGCTGGTCTCACTGGCTTTCCAAAGCACGTAACCACTCTTTAAGAACTATGGCAGCTACATGTCTGTATGATACTGATATAGGTGAGTAGTTAATCTGCGAAAAATTTGGCGCAGGAGTGAAGCCGTTCGATACTACAAACGTAATTCTGGAGAACAGGAAAAGTTACGGCTGAACGTAATTTGCCGCTAACGCAAGTGACGATAACGGAAACAAGCATTCCGAACAAGCAATTTTTCGCAATGTGCGGTACGTCATTTGGACATCAGTATTGGTTGCATTTCCCTCTACCTTACTTGAACTGTTCTTCACCCTTAAATTTGAAATTAGCGCCACTGTTGGAGATTGGTTATTTTAACAGCAACCTTTTGCTTACTTACACTGGTGATACATGTAACGCTAATGATACTTGTTTTGAAATTATGATAAATTCGGTGATATTGAATCTTAACGTGTACAAGGAAAGACATATAAATATCACTCAAGGTTTTTATGAGCGATTTTCGACAATTAAAGAACCAGTGCATTGAAATTCCATGAAGATATCGATACGCCTAAAAATATTTTCAGTCGCTTGCAACTAGCGCAGCCAAAATACGCAAAACTAAGCAGCAAGAGTCTAATACAAGGGGTAACAGGAAAGAAAAGAAAATCTCACAGGAAAAAAAGTTTGTCATCGTAAGCAACTGTTCTTTAAAATGGACATTGAGCTATCAACTACCAAGAATTTCGGATAACAGACTGAACATACATACGGTCCAATTCTTAATTTGAAATGAGAACATGAGAACGTCATTCAATACCTTTAATGACACCGAATAGAGAACTTAACATCACGAAATCGTCAGTGTTAAAACAAAAGGCATTGTATTAGGCTCAATTTGCTATATTTCGTAGTGTTGAGGGTATAATATGTACCACTTCTTGTTTTGCCATAAATTATCATCAACATCCTATTGTCAGTTATCTATCCTGCTATGCGGTATCTGTAATGCATTGCACAGTGTCGTGCCAAGCAGTTATTGTCTGCTTTATTCGAGACGTAGAGTGAAACGTATATCAATTTGTCACTTTTTTATTAGGTTATATTTTATTAGCTTAGCATGAAATGTATTCTTTTAGGTTTCTTTTTTATCACAAAGTGGGTTATCCGATGATATCAATGTGATTCTTTTTAATTTTGTTATTATTAGCTTACCGTTAAATATATAGCGTTTTTTATGCCAAAGTGGGTTAGCTGACGATAAGTATTGATCAGTGGTACATATCGACTTCATTTATGTACGGGGTGATAATCATGCATGCACGTCATGGCAAATTGGTTAAAATGACTGTGAAGAGCAATAAACAATATCATTATGATAGCAATTTTAAGGGTTTTTTTTTTTGTCGGGCGGGGCAGATATTCGTTGATTATTCTGGAGACATGGATTGCGGTAAAAAGGATGGAGGTTGAAGTTAATTTTAAAACGGGGATAGGGGAAGTTGAGCCAACCTAACAAATTCAAATAAATATACATGTCCTTTTTCAACACAAGGCAGGGGTGCTCCATGCCTGTCGGGGAGTGATGAAATTGTATGGGGGAATTTTCCAGGGCAGGGGGAATCTACAAGTTATTTTCGCCACAGTGAAGGAGAGCTCAAAAAATTCACAGGGGGAAACAAGCAATCGAAATAATCGAAAAAAGGCAAAAATATGTTGGGAGAGGGCAAAAATGAAGTTTGAGTGCGAAAGGGTAAGTTGAAGAATTTTAAGTTTGAGGGCAAATTATAAACAGCTAATCAATTACCCACTAAACTCAAATAAGTCAAATAACATTATTTGTATGCACAATGTATCTTATCATAATAAGGACCCTTTAAAATTGCATTGTTCACTTGCTTCACCTTATTATTCGAAGAACAAGAACGCGCTGTTTGTAATCTTCCGTTATCATTTTATTTTACAAGACTTTATTGGTCTTTCTGCTGTTTTGGGAGAGTTCATTTTGACGATTGCTTTTATAGATGAATCAATTCACAAACGTTCGAACAAATAGTATAGAAAGGGACATATATACAGAGTATGTGTCTTTAATGTACAGATACTATTCTCTGAACAGCAGCACAACATTAAGAAATAGAACGTATTTCTAAAAATATACCATATACAATCAATGTTGAACATTTACCTACTCTTTGCACATGCTCATAAGTCCTTTCAACACAAAAAGGGTTTCTTCATATGTCGAGTATTGTAATGTAAATTCATCACATGTCATTATTTAACAGAGTGCATTTATGTCTTCGGTCAAAAATGAGATGTGTATCTGGTGCTCTGAAAAGAGAATGAAAAGCGATATTGTATGGAATTGAAAATGTCTGATCCAGCCGTGAAACTCACACAATAAAGTACTTCTCTCTTTTCGTCACCGAAACAAAAGTATTTTTCTTGCGTTCTGTAGGAATTTTTCAAAGTGCCGTTGATTTAACACGACGAAAAACATTTTCAAATTTCCGAATAAGTTAGATTTCATGATAGTTTTACAGGAAAATTACAAAAGGGTACTAAATATCTCTTTAAATTCATAAATATTTGAGAAAATAACTGCATGAGCATTTGCAAATCACTTCCTCCTATTTTTACCACAAGACAAATGATTTACATCATTTTCTGGTTGCAAAATGTAGTAAATTTGTGCTATGGAAATAATCGGGTTTTATCTTACTCATTTACAAAGCACTACCTTTCACTTTGAAATTCAGATTATTTTCTGTACTCTAATCCAGGTTATAATTCTAGCGAATATCTCAGTATGCGATAAATGATCAAGGAATTACAGCTGAAAAAACGAAACTGCAAAAGCTGCATTGTAAAATTGCATTGTTCACTTGCTTCACCTTATTATTCGAAGAACAAGAACGCGCTGTTTCGTAATCTTCCGTTATCATTTTATTTTACAAGACTTTATTGGTCTTTCTGCTGTTTTGGGAGAGTTCATTTTGACGATTGCTTTTATAGATGAATCAATTCACAAACGTTCGAACAAATAGTATAGAAAGGGACATATATACAGAGTATGTGTCTTTAATGTACAGATACTATTCTCTGAACAGCAGCACAACATTAAGAAATAGAACGTATTTCTAAAAATATACCATATACAATCAATGTTGAACATTAACCTACTCTTTGCACATGCTCATAAGTCCTTTCAACACAAAAAGGGTTTCTTCATATGTCGAGTATTGTAATGTAAATTCATCACATGTCATTATTTAACAGAGTGCATTTATGTCTTCGGTCAAAAATGAGATGTGTATCTGGTGCTCTGAAAGAGAATGAAAAGCGATATTGCATGGAATTGAAAATGTCTGATCCAGCCGTGAAACTCACACAATAAAGTACTTCTCTCTTTTCGTCACCGAAACAAAAGTATTTTTCTTGCGGTCTGTAGGATTTTTTCAAAGTGCCATTGATTTAACACGACGAAAAACATTTTCAAATTTCCGAATAAGTTAGATTTCATGATAGTTTTACAGGAAAATTACAAAAGGGTACTAAATATGTCTTTAAATTCATAAATATTTGAGAAAATAACTGCATGAGGCATTTGCAAATCACTTCCTCCTATTTTTACCACAAGACAAATGATTTACATCATTTTCTGGTTGCAAAATGTAGTAAATTTGTGCTATGGAAATAATCGGGTTTTATCTTACTCATTTACAAAGCACTACCTTTCACTTTGAAATTCAGATTATTTTTCTGTCCCTCTAATCCAGGTTATAATTCTAGCGAATATCTCAGTATGCGATAAATGATCAAGGAATTACAGCTGAAAAAACGAAACTGCAAAAGCTGCATTGTCAAACCTTCATTTTTTCAAAATATTTTCCCATATATGTCTTTTTGCCATGTAATGCAGTAAAATTTAAAGAAATAATTGCATTCAACGAGTTCAATCCCAAATTTACACCAAGATGCTAGTTCAACATTCATAAAACTATTGTGAAGTTTTAGCAAGGGTTTAAATAGTAGCCAAATTTTACAAACATTGTTAAATTTGATAGATCTACTGCTAACTATCAACTTCAGGATATGGCTAAATAGGGGTGTATTGACATCTTGGCTACGGGATTTTTGTACAACAAGTGTTGGTTCAAGCGAGGTGAATGAAAAATCAATGATGTTTAACATTGGAAAATTACATTAATTAGGAACACAAAGTTTTTCCTTTGAAAAAAGGGTCATGTTTATACCTTGTGTTTAACTTTTATGAAAATACATTATAAATCTTAACTGTATTACAAGCAATTAATGGGCAAGAACATATTGCACTCATGCAACGTGTCAATGAATAGCATTTGTAAAAACTGGTTGCATGCCAACCACACTCAACAAGAAAAAAAACTGCTGTGCATTTATTGAAAAATTAGCGATTAAAAAGATCAGTAGTGTGTGTGTTTGGTTTGCCAGAAAAGTCCAATCTACAAAAAACATAAAAATGGACAAAATGCTTAAATGTCTGTATTTAGACTATTTTCAGGCATAAATGGACCCTCCGCATTCAGTTCTGTGATAGAACAACGATAGAACCACGAAATATATCGACAGGGTATTACAAAACGAACAGCGATAGGGCCGCATGGTGATAGTATTTATGGCACAACTATGAATAAACAAACCTATAACAGTACGAAGTCTAAACACAAACAGAGGTAATTTACTCTGTGCAATACTCTGCATTCTGTTGTACTCTGACAATTCTGTTATTATAAGTAGTCTACTTAATGTCATCTACGGCTGTGAATGATGTTCTTGTATACCTTCTATCTCTAGTTAAACTTCAAAACAGTTGTAATGGTGCAGTTTTGAAAGAGTCTAATCATACATTTTGTGGCAATAATCATATGAAAAAAAACAGGATATGATAGTAAAAAAAATCGAGCTGTTTCATTGTTCATGTAGTGCTCGAAACTAGACTTGAAAAAAACCCGCAAATTTTACCTAGTTGGGCGCGATGTTTTTCAACAAGGAATTTGCAAGAAAATTTACAGGTTTGACGACATCCCCGGGGACTTTAATATGGCTAAAGACAGACAGATCGGTATCGAGCGGTCGATATAATTTTCTGCTACTGTATAGAGCGGAAAACATAGGAAAGGGGACATTTTGGAAGAGCACTTATTTTCATGAACGTTTAACAAACGCTAAAGACAAACCTTGCGCATGACAGATTAGATTCTAATCGAACAATTTTAGATTTTATAGACTATATTGGTCTGAGAATCGTCCGCATGTAACATGTACACTAAACCATGGGTAGAAATTATATATTAAGAGGGAAAGTGTACAACGTAAAATATGTTGGCCCTAGTACAGAACCTTGGGGAGCAATAACTGTAAAATAACAGCTTATGATGGAATCAACAGAAACACCTTGTAAACGACATGTCAAATATGACCGGGGCTACTGTAGGGCTGGACCGGATATACCAAATCGATATTCTAATCTATGAAGCAAAATCTCATATTCAAGAGTATCTGTGCTCAATAAGTTTGCCCTTTCAATGTGGATGGTGCGTGAATTATGGCGGGTGAATAATATGTCATATCTCTTCTCTCCCTTTCGTTTTCCTTTCACGTATAATGATCCAAAGTAGTCCACTGCGCTGTTGGCGAATGGTGGGGCTGGTTTAACAAGTGTTTTTAGTAGATCTAACATGAGCTGTAATTTGGCAAGTCTCCACAACTTTCTGCATCTTACACGTTTTCTTATGTGGGAGCTCACGGCGGCTGTGCATGCACTCGTTTGAAACCCAGACGAACGTATGTCATTCATTGTCATAACACATCCTGGATGGATATTATTCTCATGGTAATGATACCTCATCAACCTTTTGATATGGATTAAGGTAGTGGAGGGAGCTCATCTTTTACAAAGGAGATTGAAGGTTTATTGCTTCGTCCTCTTCTTTCTCTTTGGCGGACGGAGTCGGGATATCTTCGTCGAAAGTTTTCCTTTGTACAATTTTATGATGAATGAATCATTCTGCCTTGCGCATTGATTTGACTGGCATAAGGTCGCTTTCAGTTTTTGCTTCAGGTTCTCCTTATCTTCGTGTGGTGTTGTGTTTTTTTCGGATATTTTATGCTGCGCTTCTGTAGTTTCTCTCTAAAACTGCATATAGGCTGCATTAGCTCTCTTAAAAAGTATTTTTATTTAGTCAATACATCGGTATAGTCTCCATTTGCTTGAGAAGCGAGGACTGTCCTTTCCTTCTTTACTTGAGGATCTTCAGTATCGAGTTTAGGTTTTTCTTCTGTCATCTGCTGCAGATCGATATCAGTCACCATATGTACTGGTAAATAGCTCGTCTGCCAAGTCTACTGGATTTATCTACTTATCTTAGTATTAACGTGTCTCCATGGGTCTGGTGGCGAATGTTTTCGAATCGGTTGAACTCGATTTGCTACAAAGACGTGGAAACGCTTTGCAACATTGTTGATGTAGCCCAAAACCGCCTTTACTCTCGATATAATGTAAGTGTAGCTGTCATCTCCGTACTGTAGGCTGTCTTTCAGGAAAGCACCAACTATGGCTGTATTACAGCTGCTGTAAGCTCCAACTGTGGGACTGTCACTGGTCTGGTTGGAGCCACTATGGGTTTTCCAATGACGAAAACAACTTTTAACTCTGTCTTTTCATCAGTGAGTCGCAGGTAACAACACTGACCATATCCATAATGACTGGCACCGGAGAAATGGTGTGTTTATACTCTCTTCAACTTACGAAGTTGTTAGGCTTAATACGTTGCCGTGTCAGTGTTTCGTACTTCAGCTGGACTTGAAACTGTAACATGTCAGATTCGACACACCATTGCACAACCAATGTGCCTCGATCGGTAGATTCTGGCAAGGGAGATCAATGGTTCGTATGTCCTTAGGTCGATGATCTCCTTGCTGTTCGATATGTATTTGTGCAATTTGAAGCCGTCACTCTCACACAGTTGTCGGCTGCTTTCAATCAGGGCAATTGTCTCTGTTGGATTTTGGACTGACTTCAAACTATCATCGAGAGTAGAAATATTTCTAACGGAGTCGGCATCTTTACAACGGTCCCTTTCATAGACGTCAGCTGTCGTCTTGAGGGGGAAGTTTACACCGCGTGAGGAGGACGTTGCTCAAAACATGTTCACTCTTATTCTTTATTCGCTTGGCTCTTGATCAAAAATGTTATTTTCGTACGGAAGATATCTCAGGTAATCACTGTGTTTAACATCAACTCCAACTTGGAGGAACCTCACTTCAGTGTCGCAAGTGAATGTAATCGGTTCTTATCTGAAGTGACACAAAACTCCGATCTCTTAACTCGTGAGATCCGGTTCTTGAAGCAGGTGTCTGTTCAGTATCTCCATGTGATATCCGGCGTTGCAGTCTAATGCCACTCTTATTTTATCTGGCTTCCTTGGGTGACACACGCCTTGATGTGGGATGAACCATGGTCGACCATCTGTCTATGGCTCATCATGTGTGTCTCTTTTCTGCAAACCCTTTGTCTATGATGTCGTTCATGATGGTAACGTAATCGGATTCATACTGTTGCGCTCGTAGTTAGGGGAATTTACGAGTTGAGGTACCAGTCTGGATCGTAATGCTTTCAGTAACTGAAGCTGACACACCAAGATGTAGATTGTAACACAACCTTGTACTTTATTGCAAGATGGCGACCGTAACGTTCACTGTCAACGGTCTGATCTCAAGTCTCCGTCTAAACTCTCTACAAAGTTAAATACATCTTCAAACTTACATAATTACAAAAGTTATCACGTGGTAATTTTCCCGCCAGTCTTTGATTGTTTCTTAAGATTAAATAAGATCACACCATGGAATATCCCATTCTCGATTGTTCTCAATGAAATCTTAACCAATAATTAATTAAACTATCACACTATCTCTTATCTGCTTCTCGTACGATCTGAGTCAATGACCTTCACACGCCTTGGCCACGTGAGGGACGCTTCAAGATAAAATCTCTACAGGGAGGGGCGTTACACTCTCCCACCTTTTTTATAACCAGCGTCCTCGCTGGTCAAAACGAGTGACGAAGCATGGCAATAGTTGACAATTGCAATCTACTTAAAATAAAAAAAAATACATTAATCGTAAGGCAGTGTGGTTAAAATACGCATAAATCACATATTTTACAAGTTAGCATAAAGTCATTATTCGTGCACCTACAAAATTACAGACTAACCTTAACGCATCTAAAATACTTACAGAAATACCAATAAAATCCCTAAAATACATCCAACCACAAACTGAAAATTCAACTATTCTACATAAAGTACAGAAAATTGACGAAAATCATTCGAAAATCGTTACATGTATCAATGATATTTTTTTGAATTTGTCTGAAAGGGTGGGTTAACTGGAAGGGGTGGACATTGAGAAGGATGACGTAATTTTGCTTGATGTATTCTGATATCACGGTCAAAGGTTCAGGGTAACCATAGTAACGACCGTTAGGCATCACTAGACTGCAGCAAATAGCAACTCCTGTGCCGATATTCGGGGCTCTTTCTATCTCCAAAATCTTCATAACACATAAAACAACAAAAACATCAACACAAAACATCATTAACAACTTCAAAAACTCCAAAAATAAACGCGATAAACCTCACTATCGCTCTATCTCCAAAAATCAATTCCTCAGGCCGTTCGGTCAAATCTAAGGACCATTGTATCACTTACGGATTACTAGCACTGGCATTCCTAGCCAACAGAGGGAAGATACACAACAAAACATCCAAAACTCCTTACACTTACTTCTTCAACAACAACATAACTTCAACTTCATCAAAACAAAACAAAACAACACTTCAAAAAGAAAGACGCCTCGTTTGCGTACAAGTCCAGAGTATTATCCTAATAAAAGAGTGGTTTCCAAAATACCAGAAAATTCACCAAAAACAAAAAAAAGTCATGCATGCTTATTTGCGTTGCTGTCGGACCTTATGAGTGGGTTTACCTATAGTGGGGACTGGATTTGACTTCAAACTTTCCAAAGCTGCGTCATTCAGATTCTCCTCCGGTTCCCATGTGTTATGTTTCGCGTCGTATCCATGCCATTTTATCAAAGATTCGCGCTTTCCATTTCGATATCTACATTTTTCAATTTTCTCTATACCAAAGTACTTATTCTTATTATTATCACAACACTCATCATCAGTTTGTGATACAGAAAGCTGACTTAATCGTTCTTCAGCGCGCTCACGATTTCGTGGCGACGTTGTTTGTTTCGTTGATTATTATCAGATGACTCGAGGGGCGTTTCACTGGCACTAAAGTAAATGTCGGTATCTGACTCTAAGCGGTAATCTACAGTTGCTGGGTGTGGCATGTTGTGTGCGTCGTCGTTTGTCTCACTATCATCAGCGCTGTACTGACTCGATTGAGAATCTAACAGTCGGCGTGGTCTCAGATGGGCGTGTTTCATTCGATTAGCGTGAACAACATTTTGTACGGCTTTACATTCCCTATTGGTTGTAAACGATAGTTTACTGGGGATACTTGTGCGCTGATTGTGTATGGGCCTCGATAGGGATGGGCGAACGTCGGACTTTTTCCGACTGCCACTGCTGGAGAGTGTAAATAGACTGTATCGCCTACTTTAAACTTGACAATCTTGCCCAATTTTCTGTCGTGTCTTTCCTTCATAACATTTTGCGCTCTGTGTATGTTTTCTTTGGCTAACCAAACCGCTAAGTTTCGTTTCTGCGCTATGTCTTTCAAATGGAAATCTATATTTCTTGATCTTGACTGTTGTGGCAAAATTTCTACATCCACCGGAAGTTTTGCTTCATATCCGAACATTGCCATGAAAGGACTGACACCAGTCGTCTCATGCGGACTTGATCGATACGCAAACATCACAGAAGCTAAATATTGATCCCAATCATCTTCTCTTTCAGACACATACATAGACAACATACTCAGAAGACTCTGATTCATACGTTCCGTGGCTCCATTTGAGCTCGGGTGATAAGGACTGGTAAAACGTTTTGTAATTTCAAAATAACGACAAACTTCTTTAACAATTTGTGACGTAAATGCTGGTCCTTGATCTGAGATTAAAATACTGGGGAAACCGAACATACAAAGGATTTGCTCAAACATAATCTTAGCAACTGTCTCAGCCTTCATATCAGGGGTTGCAAATGCCCAACTAAATTTCGTCAAATATTCCGTAAACAACAAAACGTACTTATTGCCTTGTTTTGTTTCTTTCAAGGGACCTAGAAAATCAACTCCAACTCGTTGCATAACTGAGGACACGGGGATGGGGAGCAAAGGCGCTTTACCTCGAGGACCGCGCTTGCGCGAGTGACATTTCACACATGAATTTACGTAATCAGTAACATCCTTGATCATTGTTTTCCAGAAATAACGCAACCTTATAGTCTCCAAAGTACGGCGTACGCCTTGATGACCAGCTGTAATATCATCATGCATTCTCTGAAGGATATAAAGTTGCAATGATTGGGGAACCACAACCTGTCTAACGCATTTCTCTTTATTTGCAGCCTTACCTGTCGCATTCCAGTAATGATATAACACACCGTCAATGATTGCATAGTTATCGCTATCACATGTTACGTATCGCGCCAATTTATCGTCATTCGGTAATTCGCCTTTCTCGATAAAATTAAACCAATATTTTAACTCTGAACAAATACGGGAGATTTGCGTGATCAGTAATATTTAAAATGTCGTTGAACGCAAGTAAGGGTCGCACTGGGCCAGACCATGTATAACCGCGATAGCCTCTCTTTCTGTAGTTGTGTATCGCTGTTGCCCTGCGCTGAGGGAACGCCCACCATAAACGATAGGTCTCATTACTCCATCTTGCTCTTGTGTCAATACAAAACCAACGCTATAGGCCGATGCATCTGTGTATAATTTAAAAGGTTCGCCGAAACGTGGAAATCCTAGAACTGGGGCAGTAATAAGGGCTTGTTTAAGAGTATCAAACGCTTCCTGACACTTATCATTCCAATAAAATTTAACCTCCTTCTTCAACAATTTATAAAGGGGACCAGCAATCTTTGCAAAATCTTTGATAAAACGACGATAAAAGCCAACACAACCTAAAAATGCACGTAATTCGGAAACATTCCTGGGGACGGGGAAATCTCGAACTGCAGTCACCGTTTTCGAATCGACAGAAATTCCATCTTTGTTGAGAATATGACCAAGAAATTTCACCTGTTCTTACCAAAAGAACACTTCTGAGGACGAAGTTTCAATCCAGCCTCACGGAGGCGAGACAAAACCGCGCAATGACCTTGCGCTTTTCTGGGTCAACTCTATAGGGCGGCATTTTAACAGGTTGAGCCCCCGGGACTAATTCAATTCAATGCTTTATGACATCACAGTAACCCAACTTCTTATCATCCCCAACAAATGCTTGTCAATTTTTCCATAATATTTTTTGCAAACTCTTTCTTTGTTGATCACTCAAAAATGAATCACTAAAATCAAACTGACTCAGAAATCGTTGACGGGCGGTTTCATTTACTTGCTCATTAACATTCGTACCAACATCAATATCCAAATTATGAACAGTGGCACCCCCGGGAAGAAAACGGAACGCCCCAAGTTTTATTCCCTTTCTTATGTATATATCCCTTTCGGTCGTATTAACTAATCTTACCGAACTTCGTTTGTCTTTGTCTTTGATAAAACACATGCTGCCACGACTCCCAAATGGCCCAAAGTTTTGGTGTTTTCTGTATGTCCCAGAATTCCATCGGGCATATGACAATTAAATTTACCGGAAATTTCTAATTCTGATCGAGGTGGAACAGTGAAGCCCTCGGTAGCCTTGACAACCAAAGCCGAACGAAGCTTTAATCTCTTACTAGCAATATCAATTACAGCTCTATACTTGTAAGAAAATCAACACCAACAATTAACTTTTGTTTCAAAGTTTCAACTAAATGAATCGACATAACTTTCTTACCAGCAATATTAACACGTGCATTTACAACACCCTTAATTGGAATTTGACGATCATCTGCTAATTTGATTGCGTTGTAATTTGACTTGTGAATTCTTTGATTACGCAATTTGGAATTTCAGATAACAAACTCACCGGAGCAACCATAATGGCAGCACCTGTATCAACAATTGCTGGAATATTCTGATTCATTATACTAACATTGATAACACTTATACCTTGTACACAATTATCATCAATATTCAAATTACACACGCTCTTAACATTATCAAATATCCCCTTATCTGGCCGTTCACAGGTACCATCCCCTTGATTCTTTCTCCAAACACCTGCTGGCTTTATTTGTTTTTTTTCTTGGTATCCACGCCCCCCTGCCGGACAGTTACGAGCAATATGGCCAGCTTGACCGCAGTTATAACAAACTTTAGCACATTGCCAAACAGTATTATTACTATAATTACCGCTCGGACATGCAGATTTAATGTGCCCAACCCATCCGCAAGTATAACAAACCACATTTTGAGTGATTTGCCGGTTTTGAAAAGTTTGTTGTCTCCCATTGTTCCTGAATTGCTGACTATTGTTCCGTTTGTACGGGTAAGAGTTCTGTCTCTGGTCATAATTATCACTAAAATTAGGACGTACCGTATCTACTTGTACCAGTGCTGGTGAAATCCCGCTTGTCGCTGCAACCTGCGGTACGGCGGCATTCTTTTCTTCTGCCAGAGTTTTATTCTGTTCGACCGGCATCATGACGACCTTCGTCAGTTCCGATGTCGAAGAACCATCGTCCTCAGGCAGATCAACCACTACTCGCCGGTCTTCGCGGATGTGAAAGCTGCCCTGAAGTCCTCGGGGTCCCGTCCAGCGACAAACTTCTTCAGCTTTGGCCATAGTCCCTGGAGGAAAGCGCTCAAAAGTTCGGCATCAGCTCGATCAGCCCGATCACACTTGTCTTTCAGGCGACCTGCATAACTCTCCACAGATTCGTTTGGCCCCTGGCGAATGCTGCGAATTCTTCATCATTACGCCACCTCGGTGACTGTCGGGTAAAACGCTCACGAAAAGCGTTTCTAAGGGCCTCCCAATTTCCCAAGATTTTCTCTGTCTGTGAGTTAACCAACGCTCAGCCTCATCAGTCAGTAGCAAACCAAAGACATCACGGATATTGTTTGGCTGTAATTGTCTCAAGTGCACGTACAGTTCAAACTTCCTCATCCATTTCTGAGGGCAGTCGCTCTCTCGCCCAGTGTACCTAGGAGGCATGATATTTGCACTAATAGTCAAATTGTCAACCTGCCTACCAAGAGCATCCAAAACAAATTGTTGCGCTCGTAGTTAGGGGAATTACGAGTTGAGAGGTACCAGTCTGGATCGTAATGCTTTCAGTAACTGAAGCTGACACACCAAGATGTAGATTGTAACACAACCTTGTACTTTATTGCAAGATGGCGACCGTAACGTTCACTGTCAATGGTCTGATCTCAAGTCTCCGTCTAAACTCTCTACAAAGTTAAATACATCTTCAAACTTACATAATTACAAAAGTTATCACGTGGTAATTTTCCCGCCAGTCTTTGATTGATTCTTAAGATTAAATAAGATCACACCATGGAATATCCCATTCTCGATTATTCTCAATGAAATCTTAACCAATAATTAATTAAACTATCACACTATCTCTTATCTGCTTCTCGTACGATCTGAGTCAATGACCTTCACACGCCTTGGCCACGTGAGGGACGCTTCAAGATAAAATCTCTACAGGGAGGGGCGTTACAATACTGTTTATGATTCATCAGTCTGTTCTTCTATCTAAAACAAGCGTTTAACAGCTAAAAGTCTGTGATCTGGTCACTTAACTTCATCTTGTTTGAATGGAAGGGGAATTTAAAACTGCCGTAGTCTGTTTGATGGATTCCTTCGTGTACCTTCGTTAAGAATCGTCTGTCTTGAACCGACACCTTTTCATCGATCTTTGCTGAAGTCGAGCTTGAACATTTGCTCCATCTTGGCCGGACTGAGTTCTACAAACTAATAACCCTGATGTAACCTGTACGGAAGTAACCCATAATTCTGTTACGGGAATATATTGGTTCTTTCACACAATATTTTACGTATCATTGTATGTATATACAGTCAGTCGTCTGAGTCTCTGTTTTGAAGCTGCTTTGTGTATTCTAACCCAAACCAAAACTAGTTTCATTTAATATTTCTGCTAAGTTTAGCGGACGGGTTTTTGTAACCTTTATTTTTAATTTTATATCTACAATATTTCGATTAGGAAAAACAGACAATTAACTCATTAGGTTACTCTGATTTATAGTTTTGAAAAATTAACAAGAATGCATTCCGCATTTCTAGCTTGTTTTTTCATTTCGCCATTACTTTCTATCATGACTTCATTCCTTGCTATGCAATTTTAATTTCAAGTCTAACGCCCTTAACTTATTTATGCCTCGGCAGGTTGACAACGTCTGAAAAAATTAGATATATTAATGAAACTGCAAAATGTTTTTGCTTACAACGTTACTCTATTTAATTATCATCAATCGAAAGAGTCGGGAATAGTTAATGACTTCTAAAATGTCAATGTTCTAATAGAAAAGAATAAAATAATTATTGAAATATTGTAGAATTATACTGATGCATAAATGAGTCACTTTTATTTTTTTTTATGTATCAACTTAAAATAACAGTTTCATTTCCCTATCAACCGTCTTTTCACCATTTTTCCTGTCAGTTCTGTGATTTCCTATCGGAATTTTGCGCTTATAGTAACAGTGTACGCCTTTACTATGAATAAAGATTACAACGCCTTGGAGATTAGCATGGGATTTACGAAAAGCGAATAACTTTGATCGAATATTGCGCATTCTTCTCGAGAAATCTTCTCCGATACTTATATCCGACCCGCGAAGCTTGGTAGCATTCGAGAGAATTCTGCTTTTGTCCTTGTACTTGCTTAGCATTGCAATAATGGGCTTAGTACATCGGACGAGTGGTGAATTTTGAATCTCCAAGGCGTTGTCAAATCGTTTGTTCGCTACGATAAACTGGTTTGCTTCGAGGAAAACGGGAACAAGTCAGAATACAAAGTCGACGAATCATCAGGAGAAGTCGTCAAGTCGCATCACACATCACCAGCATAGCGGTATGGTCAAGGCCCGAAGAAAAGTCAGCTTTCATTTTTAATCTGGAACATTAGAGGACTGAAAACTAAAAGATATGATACAGAATTCATCTCACTATGTAAAAACCACGATGTTATTGGGTTGATTGAAACGTTCTGCACCGAAAGAGACCATGTTGATTTTTTAGAAAATTATAAATCTTTTAGCTACCATGCGTCACAACGTTTTAGCTACCATGCGTCACAACGTTTTAGCTACCATGCGTCACGACGCAGTCAAAGAGGACGTCCTAGTGGGGGAATAACAGTGTACGTACACAACAAAATAGTAAACAAAGTTAAGAAACTAAATACTACTGTAGAAAACTGCCGGGTCAGTCATAATCAGGGTGCTCTAGACATATTTCGACATGTTACGCTCTAATATAAAAAAATGTTGGGCAACATTTAATGAAACAATGTTCTTAATATGAAACAACCAGTAAAACCAAACAGGCCCCATCGAAAAATGGAGTTTTTGTGATGATTTTGAGCTGAGTAGTGAAAAAGTACCCTAAAAATGGGTAAAAATGGGCGTTACGCTGTTTCATCAGAAAAAGCACACTTTTAAACTCACTTTTTGAAAATGTTAGATTAATTTTTTCGATTATTCAGAATATTTAAAGTATCACATAGCATTTCTTCTTTCTTTTGCAAGTTATTTCATCTTAATACATGGATTTGAATGGAAATGGCGTGATAACAAGTGAAATTGGTTTTTCGTTACGCTTTTTATATTTTTACAACAGCATTGATTTATCGCTCCATTATCACTTGGAAAACATTACCTAGAATGTTTCCTAAACATCTATTTGATCGGAAGACCAACTGTGATTAGTTGGTACTAAATGTTTATAGGGTCAACGTATTGATTATGAATGACAAATCACGAAAGTTGCCTACATTTTTTGTCCAAAAATTTTGTAGTGTCCGTGACACCCTTATAACTTTCAGCCATATTCAGATAGTAGAGATCTGATGTCATTTGCCAAAGTGGCCCTGTTTGTCTTCCTTATGTGTTATAAAAATATAATCCATTTACCATTTGTATTGTTTCAGTATATCAAAAAGGGGCCAAATGTAGTGTCCGTGACAGCTGTAGTGTCCGTGACACCAAATCCATACATTATTTGTTACAGTGGTTTAAGCTGGTAATTTATTGTTTACCAGCTGAAGTTACATTTTATAAGAGAGTAACTTAGTTTTGAGTAAGACATCAAATTAAATATATTAAACCAGTGAAAGATGTTTTTCTACCTTTTAGATTGCAATGTTAAAAGACTGTTCTATGAAATAATGGTATAGGGGTTTAAAAGGAACTGAAATAGTGTTATCAGTTATTTCCCAATATAACTTTAGATAGAAATGTTATTTATAGTGAAATTAAGGCATAACACTGAACAAACTAATTTACTTTCATATTAAACACTTTCCATTTGCAACTGGCTTCGTGTCACGGACACTACACCTAACAAGTGGTTAGCCATTTTTTACTGCATTACATTTAAATTCACCTGACATCTGAAGTAAACTTCATAGACCATAATAAATCCCTTTAAAAACAAAATAAAATGTTTTTTTGAATTTTATAAGGGGGGTTTTAATTATGATGCTGCTGCAGTTATGTTAGCCCCAGTACAGATCTCTGTCAACAGTGATGCAAATAAGGGGAGGGTTTATGTACCTTCAAATTAAATTTCTGTTTTAAACCTTTGCTTGCATTATAAGGCTGTATTATTAGTGTTCGATGAAATTTCAATCGTGTGTTGTTTGTTACACTGCATGAAAACGCAATAATACAGATAAATTCACATTAATGAGTTGCCTGTATTATAGAATAATATACCTGAATTCACATGAATCCACATTAATACAGGCTTTCTGAATACAAGCAATGGATTATTAACTGTATTCTTTTGCATATGTACTAGTCAGCTAAAATACAGGCACTAATTCATGCTAATACAGTAAGTATTACAGCGTTTTTATGCAGTGTTAAGGGAAAGCTATGGCGATATATAAGAAGTGTAAGTGGTTGCACATTTGACTATTTATCATGGTGCTGCAGTAAAGTTGGCTCCGTTACGATCTATATCAACAGTGATGTATATAAGGGGAGGGTTTATATCCCTTAAAATTATTTTTATGTTTTTCTGTTTTAAGCCTTTGTTTGCATTATAAGGCTGTATTATAAGTGTTTGATGAAATTTCAATCGTGTGTTGGTTGTTAAGGGAAAGCTATGGTGAGACATAGTCGGATCTATCATATGGTGTCTATTGAATTCTGTGATCCTGAAATCTGTTCGGAAACCAAAGTGTGTGGATTCTCCTAAGTAACAAAGTTCTGTCTTTCCTAAGTTGTTGTGTCAGATATTTTGTTGTTTTTGTTATACTTGTTGATGTTAATGTTTTCACGTGTTATTGGCTTCAAATAACATCAATATTTCTGTATTTTTATCTTGTGTTGAGATTATTGTTAACGTTTCGTCCCTTTGTGTGAACTTTGTTTTGACAAGTGTGTCTTTTATGTTCTCATTTCTTTTTGTGGGTTATTATTGGGTGGTTTAGGAAAGGGATTTTTAATGTTTGGTCCTTTTCAAGTTCCTGACAGTATTTTGCAAGACTTTCTTGCAAGTCTTTTGGCTATTCAACAATGAACTGTACCGCCAAATATATGGATGTTTAATGGGCTGAAATGCAATGCTGGGGATTGCCATGATTGCATTTCATAAACTGGAAATAGAAATCATCTCTGAATACCAAAATGTGATTCACTTTTGGAAAAGATTCAGAAATGACATTTCATAATTTTACTGGAACACAAAACCAACTATCAGAGTTCAGCCATAGAATAAACAAAATGAACCCAACATTCAAATTTACAGTTAGAAATCACTAGAAAAAAAATAACATTTCTCGACGTCGAAATTTTGAAGGGTCCAAAGCACAACCAAGAAAATATTTTGGATATTAAAACCCACACAAAACTAATTGGAACATTCCAATACCTTCACAAAGAATCATGTTACCCAAATCAAATTTTAAAGGACTAATTGAAGGTTAAATTCTTAGATGCTTCTGTACATCCAATGACCCAAACTATTTCAAGGAGATAGTTGATTTCTTTACAAGCAAATTAATTTAAATAGAATACACGAAAAAAGAACTAGAATAACAACAGTAATCAAACACAGGAATTGAACTTAACACAAAGTACAAGAAAAATTAAAGAAGGAAACAATAAATAATCTAATCTTCACAACAACATATAGGCCATACATTAAAACAAAAGACTTGAAAGAAAGTCTTGCAAAATATTGGGAGGAACTTGAAAAGGACGAAACATTAAAAACCCTTTTCCCTGAACTCCCAATAACAGCCTACAAAAAACCCCAAAAAACATAAAAGACACACTTGTCAAAAACAAAATTCACAAATAATCTCAACACAAGATAAAAATATGGAAATATTGGCTTTATTTTTTAAAGCCATAACACATGAAAACGACAACAAGAACAAGTGTATAAAAATCAAAATATCTGACACCAACTTAGGAAAGACAGGACTTTGCAACTGAGGAGAAACCACACACTTGGGTTTTGAAACATTGATTTCAGTATCACAGCATTCAAAAGACACCACATGCTAGATCCAACTATGTTTCGCCATAGCTTTCCATAAACAAGCACCACACGACTAAAATTTTATCAAACACAAATAATACAACCTTATAATCCAAACAAGGGGATAAAACAGAAAAATAATCTCACGGGACATAAATCCTCCCCTTATGTACATCACTATTGACAAAGATCCATAATGGAGCCCACACCACTGCAGTACCATCATAAATAGTCAGATTTGCAAACCCTTTCCCCTTACACACAATAGATGCTGACCAAATACTTAAAATACTCCAGTCACCTACAAATATCACTATGAGTGGCAAGAAAGTATTATATTATACTCTTCATGACTTTAATTAGACTTCTGATATAGAGAATTTGTGTTAATATTGTCTGTTAAAACTGATAAAGAAGTTGTCCCTTTAAGTATTCAAATGTGTAGCGTCCGTGACGCTACTGAAATACAGATCACAATGACATGTTGGAAACCAAATGTTCAGTAAATCATTAATTGTTCACTTTATACCGGTAGTGTTACTAGGACAGTTTTGCATTGTATAGCATTTTCTACCTACCAGTTATCATTGTCTACATACCATTTATCTCAAGAATTTTGCATTCAGTGTTCTATTTCTAATAAAATTTCTGGTTATTGAAAAAAAACAGTACTACAAATATTCTTTATGTCAAACTTCCTTAATAACATGTTTTTGATTTGGTTTGTAAACAATTCTTGTCATAAATTTACTATTTTTACAGGTTTACTGGTTACAATGAACAATAGTTTTTTTCAGACACATATTCCTCAATGTGTAGCGTCCGTGACGCTTTTACCATACTACAGAAATGACTAAAAATCTAACAAAAATGAGCAAAATGTTTCTGCAAATACTATTAATGTTTTCTAAAGACATCAACAATTGCAGTAAAAAATAATTTAAATGTACTAAAGGGCATATCTGTAAACTAGAGGAATCATAAGCTCACGGGGAGAAAAAAAATGAAACATTCTTTTTTTTTTCATAACAAATCATTTTGCAGGAAATCCTGCAAAGCTGGGTATAATCCTGATACATTCGGCTTATTTTCTACAACAGATGTTTATATTTTCTGGTTAAACTTTTAAAAAGAATATTTGTACAAATGTTGTATAGTCTACTTATGTTATTTCTCTATCAACTCATAATATTTTGTAGTGTCCGTGACGGTGTGTCAACACAATAAAGAACTGGTTGCCATGGAAATACTGAGAAAGTTTGGTTCACAATTTTTCAAGCAAATATGTACCAAACCTTAAGCTTTGTGAATTTAGTAAATTAAGATAGGTGTCTACAAGATGAAATTTTGACAAAAGTGAAACACTCTAGAGCACCCTGATTGTGACTGAGCCGTGCATTTTTATTCACCTTGATTAAACTTTATTCCCATTCTACAAAGATGTAATCTTTGGCTGTTGTTACATTAGACCTAGTGGATCTATAGATGATTTCGATTCCATTGAAAATGTACTAATTGATATTCATAGGAAACGTTGTATGCATCAGAAGCTCAAAGAATTAGACGTCTGGGATCAAACGATTCATTGCAGCAATTTAAGGTAGCTAAAAACAGTCTAAACAAACATGTAGAGACTGTAAGAAACAATATCAAAACACGTATTAGGAATCAATTAAGTTAAGCATCTTCAAATCGTTCAAATAACTTTGGCCAATTTTAAAAAGCATTGTAAATATTCAAGTTGTGTCATATTATAAATATTTAGGATTGTTACTGTCTGTATAACATCTGGTCTAAAGTTGTAGCTACGTTAGCTTGCCAAGCAAGTAATTATATATAATCCCATGGTATTGTTCTCTGTTTGACGTCATCGTATACGAGTGTTTTTCGCGGAGCCGTGCAACTTCGAGCCGAAGGCGAGAAGTTGTGCGGCTCCGCGAAAAACACGAGTATACGATGACGTCAAACAGAGAAAAATACCATGGGATTATATATTTATCACATGAACAGTCTTCTTATTTTTCTTTTGATGTGAATGGATCAAAATTATCGTAACAAATTGCATGAATTTCGTCGCTATTTGTGTTTTACTTACGCGGATTACTTTCATTTAAAGAGTAAAGCGGCCCGTCACCCAGGAGATACCTTCATTCATAAATCCCATCAAGCTGAAATTTTCTACATGAAATGGTATCTCCACCAACCAGACATACGGATTCTGTCACGTGAACCTGTCAATCATTGTCTCGCGCTGTACCGATGCCAGGCAAGTCGGCCATCGGTACGGTGCGTGGTGGACATAACTTTCATCGTACTAGCGACGGATAGCCATAGTATTCAGAGTTATTCAGAATATTTACAAATAGATTTTTGAAGTAAATGCAACGACACGATCGAAACAGTAATTCTCATTCTCAGAGATTCCGTGGCTTTTCAAAATATCACACAAGTTTACGACCGTGGCGAGCGCGAAATATGATATTCTGTTCGATGACACACAGAGTGTACCTCATTGCATGTTTATGCCCACAATGCTGCCGTCACCGGTCTCTGCCATGGCGATGTCAACTCGTTAATCCCGATCTCGGTCGTCAATGTTTTCTTCTTAAGGACCTTGATGTTTGCAGTGACATATATCTCACCCGTAGATATATGTACATCCTAATTTTACTTGACGGAAACTCTGTTTTGAGTGTTGTCTGAGTCAACTTTCGAAGTACATCGGATTCCACAGCGCTGCAATGCATATATGTCTTCGCTATACAGCCTTACGCCGCGCTACAGGTTTGATTCCGAGCAAGGATTTACAGAATTTGTTGTATGATGAAGGAAATTTATCGTTTTTAGTCGAATGACTTTATGCTTGTGCCTGTATGTCGCTTCCCCGAAGATTATACTGTACTCATTTATTCAGTTGAACTTCCGTTGAGGTGTAGATTTTAGGTTTATCGCCAACTGGGATCGCCAGGTACGACGTCCACATTGAGCCTTACAAGGCGACGTGGCTGGATCGGCGGTATTCGGGGCGGTATCCCCATTCGATTCCGATAACAGCTATAGTTTTAGCGACTAGAAATTTCGCTGGACATGCCTTTTACGTTTCCATGTGTGGATTATCGGGTCACCTTTTTTTGTAAAAATGTCATGAGAGCACGGCATCGATCACGACAAATCGGTCTATGTTTACGTCGCGACCCGCATAGTGTATGAAACGGTACCATGCAAGAAAAAGTTCCGGTTGATGACGTACAACAGGGGTAATTCGGATTTCTTATCCGTCCTGTTCGACGTCACACAGGTGGGAATTCGGGCCAGTTCATGTGATAAAGCTAAGAATCTATCGTCTTGTGCCAGCAAGAAAATTACTAATTTTACACTAACATTATTTACAAGTTAGCTTGCCAACATGTGTTCAACGTTTTCCTTCCTTTTCACTTATTAATAGTCTTCAGTATTATAGTTATGTGATTCTGAGCGTTTAAGTGAACTCAGAATTGTTCACTCTTTTCTCCCTTTGTCTATGGGTCGGTGGCCTTAAAAAGCAATAAAGTTATTATTATTGTGTTTATTATTACTATGAATAAAGAGCTTCATCTTGTATTTTACTAAGCTCCGTTCTGCCGATTCGCAATTATCTCAGTGTCCATCTTACTTTGGACAATCGTTCGTGGCGACGATGAACCGCATTGTGAAAAATGCAGGCAGAGGATTGACGTCAACGAAAGACAATACGAGGACAACTGTGAGATGATACCGTGATGGCCCTGTGAATGTTACGGGAGACGCACTAACTTTAATTAACGCTGAAAGTTCGAAGGGAATCCACAGATGGATAATTTTACCAGAAGGGCTTATTGGCAAGAATATAAGCATGGTACGAAAACATTGTAATGGTATGGAAAATGAACAATTTCCATAGAAAACTTGAATGCAATATTAACCTGTATGGCCTTTACTTGTGGCTAAACAATCCCGATGATATTTACTATTTGGCGATTGACAGACTTCGAAAGCTTTTGCCTATTATTTTGACAAATATCCTGTGCTGTTGCACAAACAATATCCGATAAGTAGTCTTCACAAGCTGCTTTATCCTTCTTCTAAGATTTCTAGATTTTTAATTGGGACATTTAAAGCGTCTCCATCTATGATAACCTGACCTCCTGCACCTAACAAACATGTTTACTCATTATGAGGATCACTTTCAGCTTGCTCCTTACCTCTTCGCCCTTTGCATTCAACAATAAAAAAGAAAAGTAAGTGTCCCGGGATATATTTCAATTACACTTGCTGGGTTTTCTTTGTGCTTGAACCCCCAAAGATTTTTTTCCACATTTGCTGATTGCAAATTATTTTTTGCATGGTTAGTGCTGCCATTTCTGATATATGAAAATTAATCATAGCATCTCCAGATTTTCTAAATATGTTCAAGCACTTGAATTAAGATGGATTTTTCCCTGCTCTCTTGATTAAACTTTGTTGCCTGCATATGCCGAAAAACAGTATTTTTGAAATTGAATGACATTTGTGCATTTTTGCTGCCTCCGTCAGGGATAGCTGTCAAATATTCGCCACAGTATTTTCATCAGAGCGGTCTAATAAGCAATACTTGTAATTAACCTTTGACATAAAATTATCGACACAAATTCCGTGTTTCTTCTTTTCGTTTTTAACAACTGTTATGTAGGTCATTTCCCCCCACACTCATCATGACCTGAGTTCAATTAGTCTAGCACATTCTCAAGGTCGCTGCCCTTAATGACCTCACAACCTTGAATTCAATTAGTCATGTTTGGAATGTTCTGGAAAGTTGATTAGTTGTGTAAGAGAGATAATTTTAGAACAGTAATTAGCATGTCAATAAAAGTTCTAGATTGTTCTTATATGCTTATGTAAAGACATGAGTATAAATACTGGGACAGCAGGCTTGCAGTCAGACTTTTGGGATCGTGTCTCTTGTGTGTTACTAAACTTCAGCAGTAGTCATTCTCAAGACTTTTCAAGACCTTCACTGCCAACGCTGGATTTATACTGTGGACTTTGTGCAGCTTCAAGCCTGCAAGGACTGTTCATTCATCCAACTGACTGTTACAACTCTGAGACTGGAGCTTTGCCGTCCCAGCTGAGATAAGAAGTCTGTACACTTTTAACGCTTGTACTCTATCCCTGACTTAGCAATTAGTTTTATTTTCGTAATAATTTTGTTTAAACGTTAACTGCTGAGTTCACCCTTTTGTTCGTTTTCTCTGCACGTAACAAAATTGGGGGCTCGTCCGGGAGACGAATATTTTGAGCCGTTTGACAACATTTTGCCTGCCTTTTTCAAAAACTACTGTATACTGTGAACTCAGCGAAATTCAATCATGGCGGAATTCAAGCCAGACGAATTTATGGAGGACCTTGATCAGGACACATTTAATTCCCTCAGAAAAGACAACCTCATAGCACTGGCAAATTTCCTTAAAGTAGAAGTCAAAAGATCTATGCGCAAGCGAGAGATACAGTTCAAGATTGCAAAACATTTAGTTAATTCAGGCCATTTTGAGGAGTCTGCCCTAAAAGATTATGAACCTGAGTCTTCCTTTGAACTCAGAAAATTAGAGTTAGAAATACAGGCAGATTTGGCACGTGAAAAGTTAGCAATGGAAGAAAGACAGAAAGAAAAAGAATTACAAATGAAAGAAAAAGAATTGCAAATGGAAGAAAGACAGAAAGAAAAAGAAAGGCAGGAAAGATTAGAAATGGAAGAAAGACAGAGAGAAAAAGAATTGCGATTAGAAGAACAGCGATTGCAGTGAAATAAAACGTTTAGAGCTTGGACAGTCAGGAAAATTCTTCCCTTCAGTCAAGTTTGACATCACAAAGCATTTCAGGTTAGTTTCCCCTTTCCAAGAAAAGGATGTTGATAAATATTTCCTCATTTTGAGAAAATTGCTCAGAGTCTGAATTGGCCTAAGGAGTCCTGGTCTATGCTTTTGCAGAGTGCTTTGGTGGGTAAAGCCAGAGAAATTTACATTCAGTTGTCAGTAGAGCAGGCTTCAAATTATGATTCTGTGAAGGAATTAATTCTCAAGGGTTATGAGTTGGTGCCTGAAGCTTACCGTCAGAAATTTAGGGATTGTGAGAAGGTGAAAGATCAAACTTATGTTGAATTTGCTCGAACAAAAGAACAACTGTTTGATCGTTGGTGTTCTTCTGAAAAGGTCAGTCAGAATTATGACAAATTACGACAGCTTGTTTTGATTGAGGAATTTAAAAGGTGCATCCGGAGTGACATCAAGACGTTTATCAATGAACAAAAGGCAGATACATTGGAGGTTGCTGCACGTTTGGCCGATGATTATTCATTGACCCACAAAGCTTCATTTCTCAGCAAACCATCCCAGTCCTTTTCATACAGAAACAATGCAGGTAAATTTAACTCGTCCTTATCATCCAAGAATTGTTCAAAGGAGAGTAGAAAATCAAATGACAACAGTTCACAGAGTTCAAGTAACACTCCCACATCATCAGATCCAAAGTCTCAATCTCCTTCTGACAAACAGTTTGGTACACTTTCTGTAATTATTGTAAGAAAGACGGCCATTTAATGTCAGAGTGTTTCAAATTGAAAAGAAAACGTGAAGGTCAAAGTGGTCAAAGTGGATCTAAGCCAACCGGCTTTATTTCTTCATCAACTCAATTAGAGTCTAATAATGTGTGCAACACATTTTCTGAGGTTAAACCCTCTTATCCCAATTAATGAGGTCAAGGTCAATTCTTCTCAAGATAGCATTATGGGTATTTTCGAACCATTTATTCATAATGGTTTTATATCACTTTCTAGTGATTTCTCTTCCGCTACCCCTGTCAAAATTTAAGAGATACCGGGGCTTCCCAGTCTCTTTTGTTGGCAGATACCCTGCCGTTTCTGAAAAGTCATTTTCAGGTTCTAAAGTTCTTATTAAGGGGGTAGATTGCAATGACTACATTCCTGTTCCTCTCCATAATGTCTATTTGTCTTCGGACTTTGTTTCTGGACCTGTGGCTTTAGGTATAAGGCCTTTTTTGCCTTTTGAAGGGATTCACCTTCTTCTCGGAAACGACCTTGCTGGGGACAAGGTCATTACTAATCCACTTATGACTATAATCCTAGTTTAGATCAGGATCCGGAGCCAATTGAACAAGAGATACCTGATTTATTTCCTTCTTGTGCTATTACTCGAGCCATGTCCAAGAAAACTTCTGAGAATCAAAATACTCTCAAAAATAATGTCACAGATGTTGACTTAAATGACACCTTTCTCAGTCAGGTGTTTGACACGGATCATTCCGTTATCCCTCGTGGATTTGAAACTTCCAGTAAAACTTCTGCTGACCAAAGTCAGACATTTTCTAGATCAAATCTCATTGCAGAACAACACAAAGACCCAGATATTTTGTCTTTGTTTGACAGGGTAGATGATGAAGGTAAAACTTCAGATAGCTCTGTTCCTATTATACAAAATCTGGTATTCTCATGCGCAAATGGAGACCTCCAGACGTTTTGGTTGATGACGATTGGGCTATAAAACATCAAATTGTGGTTCCAAAGCCCTACCGTGCTGAAATATTGCGCCTGGCCCATGAAACCCCTGGGCTGGTCACTTAGGAGTCAGGAAAACTTATCATAAAATTCTCAGTCACTTTTATTGCCTAATCTCAGGCAGGATGTAGCACATTTCTGTAAACTTGTCACACATGTCAAATGGTAGGAAAGCCAAATCAGACCATTCCAAAGGCCCCTTTACAGCCAATTCCTGCATTTCAAGAACCATTTAGTAGGATACTAATAGACTGTGTTGGGCCCCTACCAAAAACAAGATCAGGAAATGAGTACATGCTGACAATAATGTGTACATCAACCCGGTTCCCAGAAGCCATACCACTGAGAAATATAAAGACAAAGACTATAGTGAAAGCTTTAGTCAAATTTTTCACTTTATTTGGCCTCCCTAAATGTGTCCAGTCCGATCAAGGCTCCAACTTTATGTCTGGAATTTTCAACAAGTAATGGATCAGCTAGGCATTAAACAGTATGGTCATCCGCCTATCATCCAGAAAGTCAGGGTGCTCTTGAGCGATTTCATCAAACTTTGAAAAACATGATTAGGACCTACTGTTTTGACACAGAGAAGCAGTGGGATGAAGGAATCCATTTTTTGCTCTTTGCTGTTAGAGAGTCAATTCAGGAGTCTCTTGGTTTTAGCCCATTTTAGCTTGTATTTGGACATACAGTCTGTGGCCCATTAAGCTCGTTAAAGAGAAATTCCTATCAGACGATGATGATTGTGTGAATATTTTGCAATATGTGTCAGATTTTCGTACGAAACTCTCTAAAGCATGTGAATTAGCCAGAGAAAATCTTGAGTCATCTCAGCAGTCAATGAAAACCAAATATGATAAAAGCACCTCAAAACGGAAGTTTGAACCAGGTCAAAAAGTTCTTGTTCTACTTCCAATTCCTGGCAAACCACTCCATGCTCGTTACTTGGGCCATATCTAATTGATAAGAAATTGAGTGATTTAAATTACATCATAATAACACCTGACAGGCGAAAACAAAAACAGCTATGTCACATAAATATGCTTAAGCCATATTTGGATAGGGATAATCCTACTATAACTCAGCCTGTCAGTGCAGTCAGTTCAAACCATTATGAAGATAGTGATACTGAAACTGACTTGAGTGAAAATACTCTAAACTCAAAGCTGGGCTCGGTCAAGCTTCAGAACTCAGAAATCCTGGAGAAGCTGGAGTCTACAAAGTTGGCACACCTCCAGCCGTCACAACAACAACAGGTGAAAGAACTGCTCCATGAATATAAACACCTGTTTCAAGATGCTCCAACGAGGACAAACGTCATCTATCACGATGTTGATGTTGGGGACAGTAAGCCTGTAAAACAACATCCATACAGACTGAATCCAACAAAAGCGAAATATCTCCAGGAAGAAGTCAAATACCTGCTGGACAATGACTTTATTGAACCCAGTAAAAGTAACTGGAGTTCGCCGTGCATACTTGTTCCCAAATCAGATCACAGTTATCGTATGTGCATGGACTTTAGGAAGGTCAACACTTTAACAAAGACAGACACTTTCCCAATCCCGAGGATTGATGACTGCATCGACCGAGTGGGAAAAGCCAAGTATGTGACGAAATTTGACCTACTGAAGGGATTTTGGCAAGTCCCTCTGACGGATCGTGCTCGTGAAATATCCGCCTTTGTTACACCAGACAGATTGTTCCAGTACAAGGTGATGCCATTCGGAATGAAGAACTCTCCGGCAACGTTCCAACGGATGATCAACGACGTCATATCAGGGCTAGACGGATGTGCAGCTTACGTTGACGACGTCGTCCTGTATAGTGACACCTGGGAGGAACACATCAAGCTCATGCGGAAGTTCTTTGAGAGACTGAGTAAAGCAATGTTGACTGTCAACCTTGCCAAATCTGAGTTTGGTTGGGCGAGGGTAACTTACCTCGGACATACTGTAGGACAGGGTGAGGTAAAACCTGTTGATGCCAAAATCAGTGCCATTTCAAGTTTTCCCATACCAAACTGCAAACGACAACTGATGCGCTTTCTCGGTATGGCTGGTTACTACAGAAAATTCTGTCCAAATTTCTCCACAACTACTGAGCCTTTGACTAACTTACTTAAAAAGAAAGTAAAGTTTGTTTGGTCAGAGCAATGCCAACAGGCATTTGATACACTCAAAGCCATACTGCAAAGTGCTCCAGTGTTGTCTGCACCACATTTCACTTTGCCATTCAAATTAGCTGTGGATGCTAGTGATACGGCTGCTGGTGCTGTTTTATTGCAAGAGGATAGTCATGGTGTAGATCATCCTGTTTGCTATTTTCACGCAAATTAACAAATCCCAGAGAAACTACTCTACATTGAAAAAGAGTGTTTATCTTTGATATTAGCTTAACAGCATTTTGAAGTTTATGTTACTTCTTCAAATCAGCCAATAGTGGTTTATATTGATCACAACCCTTTTGTTTTCTGCAGAAATTTAAAGGCAAAAATCAGAGATTGCTAAGATGGAGTTTAATGTTACACGAGTTTAATCTTGATATTAGACATATCAAAGGCAGAGACAATTTAATTGCAGACTGTCTCTCTCGTATTTAGAGTTTATTGTTGTTCACTTTCAAGAAGTTTTACTTTAGAGTAAAAAAAAAAATTGAGTACTTAAATCTTTTTCAAGATTACATTTGCAAAAGAAAGATTTTTCTTTGAAAAATTTTCTTTTTTTGAAGAGGGGGTGTGTTATGTAGGTCATTTCCCCCACACTCATCATGACCTGAGTCCAATAAGTCTAGAACATTCTCAAGGTCACTGCCCTTTAATGACCTCACAACCTTGAATTCAATTAGTCATGTTTGGAATGTTCTGGAAAGTTGATTAGTTGTGTAAGAGAGATAATTTTAGAACAGTAATTAGCATGTCAATAAAAGTTCTAGATTGTTCTTATATGCTTATGTAAAGACACGAGTATAAATACTGGACAGCAGGCTTGCAGTCAGACTTTTGGGATCGTGTCTCTTGTGTGTTACTAAACTCCAGCAGTAGTCATTCTCAAGACTTTTCAAGACCTTCACTGCCAACGCTGGATTTATACTGTGGACTTTGTGCAGCTTCAAGCCTGCAAGGACTGTTCATTCATCCAACTGACTGTTACAACTCTGAGACTGGAGCTTTGCCGTCCCCAGCTGAGATAAGTAGTCTGTACACTTTTAAAGCTTGTACTCTCTCCCTGACTTAGCAATTAGTTTTATTTTCGTAATAAATTTTGTTTAAACGTTAACTGCTGAGTTCACCCTTTGTTCGTTTTCTCTGCACGTAACACCACCTCTTCAGATACGTAATCCTAAATGATGTGAAAGGGCCTATCTCACGTTCTACAATATAAAAGGCATGAGAATGATCAATGATCATTGCCATCCATTGATGGTATTCACTCCGTGAAATATGGGGATAAAAATCGATCATACACATACAAAATCAACATCTTTTCTGCCATTATTGGCAACACACGTATATGATTACCATCCTCATCACCGAATACTCTTCCATTCATTAAAAGACAATGTAATGTTCCAGTACGACAAATGGAGATTAGGTCAGATAAAAATATATATCAGCAAAACTTTTGATTTTCTCGGTTTGTTCAAATTAATGTAGGTAGCTGCTAAATGGATTTGCTTTTACAGTATTGTCATCCTCGCTGATAAATAATCTAGATTACCACGTGGTGCATTAAAATTCCCGACAAACATCAAATTACACTAACCATTGTGTGCGTGAAGTTGAGTCTTCTAATCTCTTGAACATCACTTTCAATTATAAAATGTTTCGTTTCTAAGGGGAATTCTTTGATTAAGCTTATCTCCGAATGACGTGAATTCAATTTGCAATTCAAGGTAATGAATTGTTCTTCGTTTATAGTCAGATCACTATTAGTTATGTAAACTCCTTCCAGCACATGCTCGTTTCTTTCCCCATTTCATGAAGCTGGTTACGTATTCCATTTCCAACGCTCATTTCTAAATGTGCCCGGCCTGCTTACAAAAGTAAGTTTGGATGTATTTTATTGACGACTGAGGTTAACATGGCGTTGTTTCACTACTTCGAATTTATCTCGCCAATTCCGTTTTTGTAGGAGGCCTCAAATTTGACTTTACGTTCCCAACACACATCAAATCAGGTTTAATGCAAACATAAGGAGAAGGCGATTCTAGCCGTCTTCGTAGACTCTCAAGATTTGACAACCTATCTGTAGTTACAATTCCATTCAGAAAATGTCCGCCGGCCACGTTGTCGGTTGCTGGAAAGAATATATTCTGGCGCTCTAAACCCCCGAAGTAATACCAATCGTTCAAGATCCTTCAGAGATACATTGGCAGGTCTTTTAGAAATCCTACATGGATTTACATGGATTTATATGTGTTACTTGAATATGTCTTTAATAAAATCTATTAGTCTCACTGTGTGTGGTTTTAATAGTCAACCTTTGAAATACATATGGTTATCATATCATATCAAAGGGAGAAAACTAAACGTCTTCATTTAATTTAGGGCAACGGTCCGGGGATGAAGTTTTGGATTTTGTCATCGGTGTGAAGAGAAACTTTATGAAAACGGAGTCACAGTTTTGATTGTGAGGTACGTATAATCAAGAACCGCACTAAGGCTGTTTTTACAGAAGGGAGGGGGTGTCTTATGTATACACACTAAGTACAAATAGTGAGACTGCAAAATGGCAATGCGTACATTACTTAAATTGCAATGTATAATTTCTGGTTAAGGTATAATACAAATCAAGGATTGTATTTATAACACTAAAACGTTTATACTCTCTGTACGATGGCGGAACTGGGGAAACTTCGTGTAAAATGTTATGTTTTCTTTTCTGAGGCACTTGATACCGTATTGCTGCGCTTAACGTATTGTTAAGCTGTTGTTGGCCATTTTGTTGTGTCACGTACTTTTAATGAAGTTCAACTAAAAAGTCATTTTAAATTCACAGCCAATTTTTCTTTTCGAAAAATGCGTTCTGCATATATGCATATTCCGAAATGGGATAAATTGGACAAACTTTTCGAAAAATCGTTCTGCGTATATGCAAATTCCAAAAATGGAATAAATGGGACAACATATATACAGAGATGTTACCTAGTTTGATATGCACATAGCATATATTCGATAGGGATAGCGAGTAAAAAATTTATGCTCCTTATTAGTCCAGATGTGGTTTGATACCTGCTTCTAATTAGTGAAATTCAAACAATCAGTACATGATTTATGAAAAACAGTCTGGTCCTCTGCCCCTCTTCTAACGCTGGCTGCACTGCTCATGATAACGAGATCTATTGGCTACAGACCCTATTAGCATGAGCAGTGCAGCCAGCGGTAGAAATAGGGGCTTGGGACAAGACTATCATTAACCAGACTATTATGAACTTGTTATACCTCTTGCGTAGGTTATAGCCCATTTCCGTCAGTGCACTTATGTCTTTAGACATTGTTAGTGTATTACGTACATCTTCATAACCCCATGGCTAAATCGACACATTTACACTCGTGTAGTATACCAGGGAGTTTATTTTTACTTTTATATTTAAATATTAACAGTTAATTTTGTTACACTTAATATAACGCCATGAATATATTGATTTTAAAAGAGTATGGACTCTACAGTGTTATTGGACACGTTCAAGTTCGATAACGAATTGAGTAACCGTTATAAGCTCAAAGATTATGGGACAATACAACTTCTTCTATTCAGTGAAAATATAATATGTGCATATATGTTGTAATAGACGTATAACATATAGGACATAATCTGTGTCCTAAGCTCAAGCGTCGCTCATGTTGATTGGTAGCTCTTATGTCCCTATGTCCAATTTGCGTTCATTCATTGGTTGCCCTTATGTCCTCGAGTCTCATTAATATTTACTGTTCATTCATTGGCCGCCATATGTGTTCGAGTGTTCCTTGTCTCGTTCTGTCAGGTGCTTTTTACTGTAACACATCTGCGAGCATAGCAAATCATAAACAGACAGCTAGACCGTAGTCTAGCGCTGCACTTGGTAAGAAGCAGCGTATTTTTTTCTGACATAAATATTTACAGCTAATAAGACCAATATTTCCACGTGTCACATGTCCACGTGTCAGGAGAATACAGACAACTTTGATGCCGGAGCTTCCTGACAATGAGATTAAGAGCCGGGCAGATGTAAAGACAAATTTTTCTTCACAAACGTTGCGACTGCGCTCTAGCTGATGCAGTCTAAATTGATATAAACAGGCATTATTGTTGAATACTGTTTTCAAGTCCGGACTAGAGTTCATTCATCAACAATAACAATTGTCATACACATGTACTGGGTCTTTTGACAAGCAGAGTAATGGACACTTTAAATTAGCAAAGCACAGGTATTACGATGAGAAACTATTGTAGATTTAGGGAACTAAAATACTGAAAATATAACCAAGAGTTAGAGGTCATGTCCTTGAATTCCAAATTTATAATAAAGGACTGCATCATTGATTCCAGATGATCCATGTACATGTATAACGTAGTCAGCATCTTTAATTAGACTAGCTCTTTAGTTTGTTCGAACATCCACGTCTGTTGATGATTATTTTCGCAATAGTCTACTGATTCAATGTTGGTGTACATATATCATCGAAATAAGGAAGGTAAATCTGCTTGTGATCCGTTCGATGCGAAACAAAGATCACAATAAATTAGCTATGGAGGGCAATTCATATGCCTGTCGTGCATCTGTTTGAAGTTTCGTTGACAAAACTCTGGGCAATCAGAAACAATCCTGCTAGATGCCGCGCGTTTCTCGAATAAACTTGAGACTTTGAAAAGAACACGATACCTTCAACGGAGGAATTCTTTTTAATTTCAGGCGAATGTTTATTATGTTTTTGGTGAAGGAACTGCGGTAACCACAGAGACAAACAAAGACGGGGTTGATTATATGACCATTTAGCAAATGTAAAGAGGTGCTATTTGACCTAAGAGTGTCATGGCGATACGCTTTGTTTGAATCCATCATGATTGGCGGCTTCCCAAAGGTTACTGTCAGTCATTGTTCGAAAGTGATCAATGAACACCTGGAGTCTGGGACTGCTTCGCTAAGCGCGCAGATACATTTTTACATAACAGTGATGAGCAGTGGCAGAACGAGACAAGTAGCACTCGAAAGTGAGGCAGAGACAAGAACATAAGGCAGTCAATGAATGAACTGGATTCAGAACAGTAAATATTAATGAAACTTGAGGACATATAGGCAGCAGCCAGCAAATGAATGAACGCAGATGGGACATAGGGACATGAGACCTACAAATCAATGTGGGCGACGCTGAGGTTTAGGACACAAACATATGTCCTAAATGATATACGTCTTTATAACACGCCACGTGCTCATTCCGTGTCGCGATTCGCCAGAATACGTCACGTGACGAGAAAATAGATACGTGTAGTCCCCACCGGATCGACAAAAGTGACGTCAGAGGGTATTTTTTGAAAATCTATTGCCCTAGGAAATAGTTCGGACCAAATTTGGAAAAGTGCCCGGTCACGTGACCGTAGTGTCGTCTGCAGCTTTGCAACAATGGCGGGTGACTAAAACGTAATGTGCGTCCGGGATAGGTGACGACACATTCTCTAAAACAGATTTTCCAACATTTTCCAACATTCCAACAGCGTAGGAACCTGAACAGCTCATTGACGGAAAGATTACATGTAAAGTGCAACTAAGGATGTCACCAGGTATGCTTAGGATATTTTTGAAAGAAAGTGGTACCACGTACAACTGAAACCGCTGTACATCGCCCAGTAAACTCGTCACAATGGATTGTTGCGGCGCAAAATATCAAAACACATTAAAAACTATATAACAATACAACATGAGCATGTGGTGTGTTATAAAACACCTATAGCCTGGTCTTTATTCGGGCTATAGCGCTCGTCTATTACCCCTCGTGGCCGTGTGTTACCAGAAACACATCGCTATACCCCTCGGCCTACGGCCTCGGGGAATAGCGATGTGTTTCTGGTAACACACGGCCCCTTGGGGTAATAGACGGGCGCTATAGCCCTCATGACAAGGTAATAGGTGTTCAATAAGGACCTTTAGCGCTTCATATATCACTCTTCCTCTCACCATACCTTCCACTTTCTCCATGCAACACTTTTAGCGATAAATCGAATAACTGAAGCATGGCAAACGTTCTTGATGACACGACAAAATTGATTTCATCATACAGAAACTCTATACTATCGTTTTCAGAGGTCATGTAATCTGAAAACATGTTTTGAAAGTTTTGAAATTCAAGTTATCAAAATGCTTCTTTCAAAGAAGAAAATACTTGAAAGGTATTGGACATTGGGTGTAGCAGGGTCAAACACTTCTAATATATATATATATATATATATATATATATATATATATATATATATATATATATATATATATATATATATATATATATATATATATATATATATATATATATATGCTTTTTCGTTCCTCTTTTGTATCAAGAGATAGCATGGTTTATCGGTAGTTTTTCCTTGTATCCGTTTCAACCTGTCGTCACGACTGTACCCGCCTTAACATGTATTAGAATTATTTTGGAAGACACAGAAAAGTTCTATTGCTACAACAATATTTCAAGAATGTGTTCATTTCGACTGATTGTTTGATGATTTCTCTAGAAGACGAAATAACAACACATACTTTACTGAGACAATGAAAATAAAAAAACGTATATGGCGTATATTTGTCAGCATTGATGATATGAAGCTTTTCTGATATTCAAATATAGTGTGATACTTATTATGTTTGTGATAGTGAGCGTACGACCGTGAGTGCTTCACAAACTCTACAGCGCGTGGAGGGATCGCAGTCAGAAAAATTGTAATGAGTTAGCTCGTTCATTGAACCAAAATTTTTGAGATTGGGGCTTTGGCCGAGCGGTTTTGTCTGTGGCTTCTCCGCAAGGTGACTGGGTACCGTACGTTGTGAGTTCGAACCCGATTGAAACTGCTGTATGTTGTACTGCTTCCTTATATTAGAATAACCCATGCGTCAAGACTTGGTCCTTGACTTTTAAATCGCCTCCCAAAAAACTTTGGCAAAATTGGAACTTTATTTCAACTTATTAAGAGGTTAATAGACTCGTAGAGATTCATACAAAACTAAGATCATGAACAAATATTGAGGTCAGCTATGATGCCGTTTCTTTCAACAGCGCCAACATGCTAGTTTGTTGTTTAAGTTAATAATCATTCTACAATTACGTGCATTATGTAAATTTCATGCAATCGCAGTCCCCGACTGTCACTTTGCGTTCGCGGCAACGGTAAGATTCTTCAAAATAACATTTCTCAAATCGTGAAATATCGTGTATCCACTTCAACGTAAATCTACTACGTTGTTGAAAAAAGGTGTGAAACGTACGGAGAACGTGGTAAACACTTCATTGAAAAATGTTCATTCTCATAATGGTATCCACCCTTGCAGGTAAGTTTAAACTGTCTAATGGTTGATTATAACTGCGAATTGTCTTTGGTTACATGACTATATATATTAACTTAACATTATGACCTTCATTGTTTCCTCTTATCTACCAAAGATCACAAGGAGGAACGTGGAGGTGGTGTTATTGATTTAAGAATTCGTTTGACATATATTTATAAAATAATTTATTGACTGTAACCTTTAACCTTCCGTACTGCTGCATTGCAGATACAGAATAGGCCACGCCTTTCGGAAATCTAAATTTCAACGGAAAACGCAAACAGACTTTTTATTCATTTAAACCTATCATATCACCGGTCCTAAACCCTGCATTATATGACAATAGGCCTGGGAATATTTCATGTGAACGATAAGGATGTTGCCGGATAGATCATTCTAGAGGGAAATTAATTAATAAATGTACGATATTTCTTAGTGCATTGAGATACACACAGTTATGTGCTAATTTACGATAAAACACTTAGTTGGTATTCACGATCATTGTACACTGATGCGTCAGAATTTGATTGGAATACTTCTTATTCTAAACAATGCACTGAACTATTAGTATCTAGGGAAAATTATTTTATATTACTTGTGACTATACAGGCGTTGTCCGTAGTTTCTTCGTCGTAACCCCAGACGACACACTGGTAATGCTAGGGGACACCACACAGTTAAACTGTACGTACAATGAAATTGGACATGCTGCGTGGTACAAAGGTGAAGGAGAAGACCAAAAAGCGATAGCTGTTGGGAAAACCGTTGTTGATAATAATCCTAAATATAAGGTTGTAGGTAATGAAGATAGGGCTGATTACTATATCCGAATACTAGACGTTGACACGACGAGTGAAGATAATTATGAATGTGGAGATCAGATATATATCGGACGACGGGCATCTGCACACCTATACGTCCTCAGTAAGTGTCATGGCTTATATTAAATATTTTTGGTAAAATGGATGAATTAAAGATTTTATATACTCTCACAGCAGCTGCCAAGGGGCTATTGTGCTGTCTTATGAAAAAATTGACTATTGAAGGAAATTGACGAAACTTAGGGGTAAACTCGTAATCGGATCGGTATATAATATGTCGCAATGAAGGAAATTACTCGAATAGTAATTGTTTTTCGGTGATATATGTATTTTGTCTTAAATAATTTTACAGAAAGTGTTCCAGTATGCTCGGTCGAGCCAAGTTACATTCTGAGGGGCGGAGAACATGTTACATTGAATTGCAGCATCGACTTAAACAAGAATGCACCGGGTGAACTTGTCTGGTTTAGGAATGGAATTGAAATCCACAGAGAAGAAGGACAACAAAGTTCAATGACCGTGCAATTGGATAAATCAGATCATAGAGCAAAGTATGACTGTAAACTTCAACATTTTACTTTGCCGTCTTGGAAATTGTCAAACTTCGCCTGCCGGGAGAAACTCATCATGACCGTGAAATGTAAGCATACCACAACATTTTAACCATCACATTGCCATTATAGTGGCCGTTAAAATGCCGTCCTTTAGTGCTTATCTACGGCATTACGCAGTAGTTGTTATCGTCATAGCGTAAACAAATTAAAATATCTTGGTTCCCATTTCTTTGTTTGCCGTTAGCCTGCTGGCAGGTTTTCAGAATAAGTAGAAAAAAAGCACACTGTTTACACAATTACAATTAAACATATTAATTTCCAATATATAATAATATATAAATATATATATATATATATATATATATATATATATATATATATATATATATAATATATTATATATATATATATATATATATATATATATATAATTCTATTACATTTGGCACCTCGTAAGCTAAGTTGCAATTTTAAGCTTGATTCACATAGCAAATTTACCGTATTCCTCCGAATCTAAAACCCCCCCTTTTCAGAACAAACAAGGCGACGGGAAAGATGTCACCGCGAAATCGAACGTCGTAGTTAATTTATACTAATTAATGCAATTCAATGATTTTTATTCACGCGAGCGCTGCAGACAACTCATACTTTGTGATATCGACTCGTGGCCATGCTGCGTCGATACTGACAGTCACGGTCGAATCTGTACAGTATAAATTTATGAAGATCGACAAGTTTTGAAATTTAGCGTATTAGGTCTAAGGTGTCAGTGCATGAGGTGAGGGTAAAATTCTGTTCAGCACATGCATAGAGTGTGATGGTGTCCGTCCGATGTTTTCTATTTACGATTTTCAATTACCGTACTCCTTAAAATAAACGATCAATTACACGTTGTTAGTTTTATTATTTTGCTCCTACGGTAATTTTAAAAGGTCTAACTGTATCTCGAAACGAAATGTGATCTTACGAATAGGCAGGCTGGAACTGATAAATTGTTGAAGCATCAGCTGGTCGAGACGAAAGATTGCTACGCCAATCTGCTTACAATTCGATGAATTTAATTTTTGGCATTAAATCTTTGAAGTTTTTTTTATTACTTGTATCGATGAACTAAATGTCTCTTGATGTGGAATTCATTCATCTATGATCATCTGTTCGGAATGGTAAGAACATGCACGTTTTGTTCTAACTGTAAGTGTTATAGGGCCGTTTATGAAGTTGGGTATTTTTCCCTCGCAAGACTTCGAAAGCATGCATAATCTAGAAAATATGTTACACTATCGCCCACTCATTGCCGGGACTAGTTCAGGAAAAGGACACATACAAACAAGAAATGCCGTTCAAACAATAAATACCTTTATTACATGATAAAAACTATGTGCAAAATTGATAAAACATTAACGAAAGAAATTCAAAGATGTTCCAGTTCATGCGCGGGAGAAACTTCGGATGTCGCTTTTGTCCATACAGTTGCTCTCTTTATCAAATTCGAAGTCTATATCGTCATCTTCCCCTCGTCATCAAACACGAGTCCTACGGCTTCATTTGATAAGTCGTCATCGAGTACCGGATTCTCCTCGAAATCGTGTTGTCTTCGGTTCCGTCGAGCGCATTCGCGATACCCGTTCACCACGTGAAATGAGCGAATCGTACATGATCGACACGTTCAAAAACCCGACTACCGTAATGTTCATGTTAATGGTAGCCAAATGGCAACGAAATATTCGTACTTGATCAAGATGTTCAAAAATCTGCTTATTTTGACGGTAGCAAAATGACATTAACGAAAAGACGGCATTGTACTTGATCAATACGTTCAAAAATCCAACTCTTCTAATGTTCATTTACGTAGCGAAATCCAAGTGGAATTTTATCGCCAGGAACGATAGAACCGTTCCCGATTGACACGTTCCAAACGCCAACAATAGTGTGCTTGTTTTGAGGTTTGATACTTCACTTTGGCACTTGTTTGTGACTTTGATAAGCAGCGTAGGTGTCGCGGATATCCTTGTCTCATTACATGACAATGGCTCTATTGTTCCGGTCAGAATTTTTGTGTAACCCCTGAGGGTGTTATAAACGAACTAACGGCCAATTACAAATCGATAAAATAATCCGGGGGTGTTATAAACGGCCGCGGTTTGAGAATCGGAGGAATACGGTATGTCCAAAAATATTGTTTACTTGTAAAATATGTTAAGTGAAGTAGTCAATACCGTTTTCTGAACTGAGGTTATGGCATTTCATTAGTGTGTATTTGATTTCTTGTTTGCAGACAAAGCAGGTTTCATTGAAGCAGATAAAACAGAGTTCGAAGTTTCAGTTGGTGACGTTGTAAACTTAAACTGCACCGCGGACGGTTTTCCGACACCAGACATATATTGGTTTTGCAGCGATGGTGACGTTATTTCGGGGAAGGAAATAAACCGGCACATTAAAACAAATTATATTGACGACAGAAAAGTTACAAGCATTTTAAAAATCACGGTTGTCGATGACTCGTACTATGGAGAATACATATGTACAGCCTCCAACGAAATTGCAGATAGTGCTAATCAAACTTTCAACATAATGAAGCACAGTAATTATTTATATTTTCATTTATTATAGATTGATCTAACGTGGCTCCTAACATAGTTTAATAATGTAGAAGATAGGATATTTTGAACAAATCACTATGACTGTCTGATCTATAATAGAGGACTATGACACGATTCGACTAAGTTGGGGTAATTGGATCTTTATATTTTTCAAATGTTAAGGAAATGTTAGGTGTCCTCTAGCTGAATGTTGCGATATTACAAATTACCCACAAAAACAAGTGTGTAACTTACAATGAAGATCAGATGAGATAACATTTACAGATTATATCGACATTAATCAATATCCCAATAATCCCAAATTAGTTCCAATCGTGTTCTATTTATATATTATTTTTGTGTACATCGGAATAATAGAATTCATGTATGATATGTTATCACTTAGGATAAATAAACAACGAATTATCCTCACAAGCATGTTGTTTATATAACAATAGACAGTTAAATCATTTTATATTGTCACTTCAACCACAAAAGGAATCTATATCAGACGTCAAATGCAAAATACTTTGATATAATGACTTTTCAACATTCACTTTTTATGTATATTCCTATATACCTCATATACCTGTCTGTAGTTTAAATGCTTCTAACTCATAAACTCAACTGCTTGTATCTTTTACTCTTTTGTTAGTCGTTTAGTACATATAGTGATACATTAAAACCGAATTGAAATTACATTTAGCAAACTATTGACAAAAATTTTACAAAACATTTAAGACTACAGTGTTGTGATTGAATAATCACAACACACAAGAGGAGGACTTCATCTAGACGTCTTCTGTTACAGTAAAGATGCTATAGGGCAATTATATAGATGACATTTTGCTTTATCTTAGGGATGGTGTTATCATCATCTCTTGAGATTTATAATGGATCTGGTAATCCTAAGACGGGGCTTAGGTTTGCAGTTTCAGAGAGAGAGAGAGAGAGGAGAGAGAGAGGAGAGAGAGAGAGAGAGAGAGAGAGAGAGAGAGAGAGAGAGAGAGAGAGAGAGAGAGAGAGAGAGAGATTATAATATTGGCGCGCTATATTCAAGCTATTCGCGTTTATAAGTTAATTCTGATTACAAACTGTTGGATTTCTGACGTACCGTTAACATAATCATTTACAGGTCAACGAAATGCAGTTGTCGTCGTTACCATCACGGCCACACTTATCACTGCAGTTGCATTAACAGCGGCAATGGTAGGAGTTTGCTTACACAGAAGATATTCGAAGAAAAAACACCGAAGCAAAGGTAATCGCTTCCTTTAAACTTACTAATCCTGTAATGTCGACTTGTTTACAACTTGCTGGTGCATTGCAATACTTTAATATATGTCTCCTTAAATAATTATGAAAACGTTTGTTGCGTGTCGAGATATCTAATAATGCTACTTGATCTAGTCCTTAAAAATACCTAAGGAAATCTTAAAAGGAAGAGGAGGACGACAATTGTAAAATTTAATGTTTTTACATAAATGTTCATTAATTAATAAAATTTCAATCATGCATAATTTACAAAGAGTGCAAGCAAAACTATATGATATGTTGTTATGTAATGATATATTGTGATGTAAATGTGTGGTATAATATTGTAGTGCAGTGTCGTACACCGCGCGTGCCTTGTCTTGATGTGTAATACGATTTGATCTGATGTGCTTTGATTTAATGTTATGTGATGTTATGTGATTTTTCACTAGATTTATTGGCCTTGACGTTTTAAAGCATTACGTGCTAAGTAGCTTGATGAACGAGAACGCTAACAGTTCACGATTAGTAATTTATGCAACATCAATTTGTCACAATAGGGACGGCATCCTCACCGACAAATCCACAGTCACCTGAGGAAGACAAAGGCACCAAATCTGCAAAAGCCGGCACATCAACATCTGGTAATGAAATAACGGATGTAACCTCCCATGAACTCCGAAATCGACCTTTGCCTTTTCTACAAACAGAGATAAGGAGAATGGCAAAGCAAGGAATCTAAGGAGAGCAGTATCAAGCCCTGTATAAAATAAACACAAGCAAATTAAGGAGATCGATGTGAGAGCAGTATGATTTATATCTTAAAGTAATGTTTTATCAAGTATTGAACGCAGTTATCAATAAATTAGACTAACCCTTGCCAATGCTTCAATGTAATATTAATCGGCATCTTTCAGTACACTTTGTCTAAAGCATTATAATCGTGTTCATGCTTTGTTTTTATCTTGCTAGCACATAATGTGCCCTCTTTTCTTTGCATGTAATTTGGTATCTCTGGACTTCTTAAGGGTATTACAGAGAGAACTTATGAACAGAGTTTTGGATGTATCAGAAGCAATAACAACCAACAGCACAGCGAATCATCCAAATCAGAGAAGATAATATACATCTGAATTATTTGTTAAAATTTATGGCACTTTGGTCCCCAAACAAACAGCTATACACTACTATCACCACAAATTATCATAAAATCGAAGGTTTGTTAGCACGCTGTGAGCAACTAAATGATTACTATGGCATGAGCTTTCAAAGACGTATAGTCTCCTTCCTGAGACGCATGGATGGAATTAACCATTCAAGCTGAAAGCCACAGAAAATTCAGAGTGAAAAATGTCCAGCTGCAGGTTTATTTGTTAACAAAGGGGGAGTATAGATGTGAAAATTATAAAAGGGAGGTGAGAAGATTAAGTATCAATACACAGATGAACGGAAATCAATGTTCTGAAAACTGATAACAGTTATTTGTAGTGTGACAGAAAGCCGTACGGTAGTCCCGGTTGAGCCCCCCCCCCCCCTGTTAACACAGTCAAGAAGGTCAATAATCTTCAGCACGTCTATTTCGAGTTCATAGCCATTCTGTATCTGGTAGATTGTTATATTGCAGGCACCATCCCTATGAGAGGTCCTGACGTTTATGTATATAAAACCTACGCTAGAGACATACTATATTCGTAACAGAATCAGTTGATTACTATCAAACTGTACATGTGGTACAGTACGTAATGGTTTGGTGTTTATTGCCATTGTTTATTATAGAATGTTTGTTCAGAATCACAGTCACCTATGCCCGTTGCACTTATACAAGTAAAACATATGTTTTTAAGCATTGCTTTTAACGTGCTTAAGGTAGAACGTGCCCCGGGGACAGATATCCGGACTCTCAAACTTTTAAAAATTTCTTCTGATATTATACCCTTTTGGGGTTGTGTGAGAAAACTTTTCACCGGCTTAGCTTTCCGAAAATCGAAAATTTTATTTTTTTCCAAAGAATGAACACAGGGTGGCGGCCATTTTGAATTTTAAATATCGGTAATTCTTGAGTTATTTGATTCTTTAGAACAAAAATTTGCACCGTGACCCCCGACGCTGTTTTGTTGATTTGGCAAGAGAAAGGATGAAAGTTTTATTAAGGGACGTCTGAGCAAAAAGTTTAAGTATTTCACTTTCGAGGTGCATACTACCTTAATGGAGAGCACAAGAAACAATACGTTGTTTGTGTAACAGTTGATGTTTCATATTGTGACCAATAAACCTAATGTTAAAGTTTATACGATTGATCTATGTTGTTGTTTTTTCTGTGTTTGTTTGTTTTTGTTTGTTTTTGTTTTTTTGCTAGCTGACTGGTAGGTTTTAAAAAATCTAAGGACGGCAAACAAAGAATTTTCTTGACACGGCCTTAGTTAATGTGTTTTTAATTTCTGAGAAGTAGATTTTTGAAATGTCACCGATTTATATAGGTTTTATCTAAAGATATACAAACAAACAAACAAACTGTTTTGTTTTTTGTTGGACAAAGAAATAGGTTTTACCGTGCTGAGGACCCACCTTCCCCACTTTCTACATGTTTTACCTTACTGTGACATTTGGACAACTTGACAGTTTGTGTTTACTTTAGTGTTACGACTATTTACCGTGTGCATCAGAAAAGCCTTGACTATTTGTGTCTTCAAAGTTTACAATTGTCTATACAAAAGAAAATGTCTTTACAAAAGGAAATGTCTTTAAGAAACCATCTTACAAAAATGGGGTATGCATTTCATACATGTACGTGTTTCCAACACAATAAGGAAGCCAAAATGTGATCTTTTTCAAATGATTTTGAACGTTTTAAACAAGTATGAACATAAAACGTAATCCACAATATATAAGGTAGCTACTCAGGCACATTGACACGTATTTTCAATCTGCATTTTCGCATAGCAGAAGTGGTCCCCCCCCCCCAACATTGGAACTTTTTATCTGCTTGGTCATCTAAGAGATCAGTTAGTTTTTTTCAAAAACAGTACGCATACGGCTGTTTTACTTTAAAACGCATGTTTTTTAGGGTTTTTTTTACTCAAAAAGAGTATGTGCAAATCTCCAATCTGCCTTGGTGATCTGTTTACGGCAATCGACGGCTGGGTATGCTGGACTAAAAAAGGTGTCCCGGAATTATGAAATTTTGTTTTCGCACAATTAGCCTTCAAAGTGCCAACTTGACAATTTTGCATAATTTATCTGCCTTTGTTCACGTTTGTCACGATATCTTTACTTCAAGGCATTTTCATGGAAATCTGAGACTGTCTTTCAGATATATTCATTCACTAACCACAGGTGAAAAATCACGCTAATCTGTCCAGGTGCCGCCGACTTATACGTATTTGAATAATGTACGCACTGCCAACTACGGAACTGAAAATATCGACGATTTGTGTAAACGACCTATGCGTCACACAATGTGGCGAGGAAATCCGAGTTGCGCACTATTTTCTGCGAATTTTATTACACGAAAAAGTACTAAGTTGAAATATTTAGCGTCAGTTTTGGTAATTTAGAACATGTTTTTGATTGCAGATTTTGTGAAAATAGAAAGAAATTATACACTGATCTGGCAAATGCTTATTGCCAGCAGTGGGTGGTATTTAGACAACAAACAGCGAGGGTAATTAGCGATTTAATCCATTTTTGGAACGTTTAACTAGTTGATTAACTGTATACCGTTGTTACAACGGTTACAATCTGGTTACCAGAGTTCACCGTGAACATGAAGATGTCGAAACTTATGTTTAATAGTTTATCGGATCGAGACCTGTGTGCTGTCGTCGCGCGATCGCGTCGGGCATTCACTTGTTCTTATCTCAAGTTGTCTACTTCCTGTCTCGCGATCAGCAATTTATGCATGTTCTTTGTGAAAAGTGATTGTCAAGTTCATGTTAGCGCCGACATCTGAGCTAACGGGACGTCAGTTGCTAGTTTTTCTAAATCAAGATGAAATGAACGCATGTAAATCTTGAAAACATAAAATGTCTAGATCTGTTGAAATAATGTATTTTCTTACTTTTTGCGCTGCGCTGCAAACTTGTCGCCCTACGTTACGACACAGGAGAGATTGACTCGCGTTATTTTTCGAAAATTACTTATATGTGTTCTTGTACCGATTTTATCAAACTAATACTCACGCTGTAGCGTAGAACAGTGCAGGCTGTCATCGACAGCGTGTTCGAGAGACAGAGTATAGACTAGTCTACAGTGGAGTCACTCGACTTGCGCGATACGAGAGCATACATAATTATTTCGAGGATTTGTTCGTTTAACCAAACTTTTGATGACTGACCATATTTTGTCACCAATTCTTTTTTCATCGTAAGTAGAAATTCTGCGCACCGCTATTCTCACCACTGTATAATATAACCAGCAAAAAAGAAAAGAAAAGCAGAGTCAACTAATGCTGACCGGACAGATCCGGTCCGGTCAGTCACCGATGCTGATGGGTCGTTGTATGCAGTGAACAAGTATTTTTCAGATACTGTATTGAAGTTCTGCAAAGCATGAATACAAAATCATTGCTAACATTTTCCGACTATATGTTTCCCTTGCGTGAAATCAACCTCATATAGCAAAATTGCTAGTTTCGGCACTTCTAGAAGTTGAGCCGGGTTGTTTGTTTTTACGTGCAGTGTTGAGGTCCGGCTAGCAGCTGTGGAGTCTGCGGGTAATGGACAAGTTCAGACAACACAAGAATCATTTGTGAACTCTCGCAATCCACGTGTACTTTAACGTAATTTAATTTTTGGGTTATATTAAAAGAAAGAAAGGCAATAAATAAAAAAATAGTTGCATTTCGTTTTGAAAAATTAGCATATCGGTCACTTGCTCTTGTGAATCTGATTATGTGAGTATGAACTCATACACTCGCTTGGGAAACTCCTTGACATCAATGTCGCGTGTTGTCGGCTACGGTGTTGCGCAAGGTTTCTGTAATCGGTAGACAGAAAAGGCTGCACGATATAAAGATGAGACTTACAGTTCAAAAAATAGAAGAACAAGATACTAACACCAAGCATATACAGCCAGAGAGATAAAATTATCGCAACTAAGAGAAGTCTCAACTCGCTCAGGCTAATTTAGGACTCAGGTATGTATTCATTACAGTAAGTGAGGCTAACCACAATCTCCATGATCTGTACATACGGATATCTCCACTGAACTTAATTTCCTCTGTACAGAGAATAACTCGGTCCATATTACAAAATTCTAGTAACGTGGTTCTGATAATCATAATTTTCTGATTTCTCACTTTGAATAATGAGAAGATCAACCCCCTTTCCGCGGAGGAGATAGCAATTTTGTAATTTTGTCGACATAGATTTTTGACAGCCATACACAATATTTTCAAGGAAGCTAAGGGAATAAGTTGCATCTGTGTCAGCAAAAGAAAGAGTATTGATTTTTTTAATGTTCGTAACAAAGGAAATTTGCATGTCTTACAGGTGGTATGATGAGACCATCTTAGTTGCTGATAACTTTATCTGGACAAGTGTGCAATTTTTAGCACCTCCAAACATCGACTTCGCATTCTATTTACTCTTGAATATTAAACTAATCAATAATTTTTGAACATAGTTTTAACAAATAATCCTGAACTTAATTGTAAGTTAAAAATTGTTACGAAACTGATAAAATTGAAAAGCCTTTAGCGAAAAAATGTCTGAGTGAACAAATCAAAGGGAATTGTGGGTAGCCTCACTTACTGTGATGTCTCCGTTAACGGCTGTGTCCTTTGCCAAATCTGACTCTTCACCACGTTCTTGATCGTTGTTACAGTGCAGCATGAGCAAATTCGGACTGTTTTGCATTTAAATCGACCTTTGCACACGTTGCCGTCTTTTTTAAGGCTCGCTTTTGTGGCCCTCGCTAGCTTTTCGACGATACTGAGCGCGATCGCCGGCTTAGGTCTGCTAGACGTGTTTGCGGTACCGTTACCTGCAGAGTTGAGAATGCTGAGCGAAGCGTTGAAGATAGCGCATGCGCAATATACCGCCAAGCCTATACATAATCTCTGCGTCTTTATCAAAGATATTGTGGTCGATAATCCGCAACCGTGAAGACAAAAGGGAAATAATGGCACGCCGTGTAGCTGATAGTTTGCTATTTTGGCAATATTTCAGGATTTTCAGGTTACGATATGACCAACACTTTTCGCCAAAAGAAAGGCAACGAGTAAGGGGTTCGAAATTTGAAAAAAAAAAAAAAAAAAATACTAAAATTGACCTTTGCACCTGTGTTTCATCGTTATGTACAACTTGTTTGTCATTACTTTGTTCATATTTTTAAAACGATCTACAGTGTTTATAGGATTTTTAAATGCTGATATTTTTAATAGGAGGGTGCTAACACAGGTTGGTATTTTCCTCTGACAAACTTTACACAATGGCCATGTTTATTTGCCCATTTTACACTAAATTATTCTATTTTACTCTAGAAAAGTTTTGTGTATTTTGGAATAAAAAACAATTACTGAATATCAGTGGTCTGTAATGCTATTTCAAGGCTTAAACAGCCCCTGACCGCCCAAAATGAAAGATGTTCAACAAGCGCGCACCATGTGTTCTAGCCTTTAACACACTTATCGTTGAACGGCGTCCATGCATTCAAAAGTGTTACAGCCCTATGAACGCGTAAATGTGTTCAATTTTTCGAACGCATTTCGTGCGCAACTTGTGTTCGGTCATGGAACACCATGGTGTTCAATATAGCTTCTGATGAAACCAAAGTGTTCAAAATCTGCACACATGTGTTTAAAAATTAAACGTTGGTTGAACAAGTAGTGTTAAATTTCTGAACGTCTAGACGCGTTCAAACAGTGTTACAAAACTTCAAAAGGGCGTTTAATTGGTGTTCTAACCTTGGGTGAGTATGACGGGAAAATCACAGTCGTACTTATTTCTTTTTCAAAGGTGGCTGTTATGAAATCAAATAGCGCATTAGAGTCAGCGCTTAATGAGGAGAAAAACTGACCCTAGATGTGAATCAACAGATGCTGTGTAACTTAAAACACAGTTTATTTACAAGAATTCCTGTCAGGCCTACACAGAAATACAATGAATACTAACGATTGACGTAATAAAGAAACCGATAAATTACAGTAAAGCAAAGTTAACATTAACCATAAAGAAGGGAAAACCCTGTAAGGGTCAAACATGTCAACAGATAGTTTAACAGGGGAGACTGCCATTTGTATCAACGGTTGGGGATCAATGGTTCTTATGGACAGGCAACTGTAATAGTGAAAATGCATCTTTGATGAGTCAATTAAATTGTGCAAAAAGCGAGACAATTTTTCTAAGTCTATCAAATTTAACACGAGATGTAAAAAACATTTTCCGTTTTTTATGATTGAGGATTCTTTTTAGGATAATTGTAATATTTGAGAGCAATATGAAATTTCGTAAGAATGTGATAATACGCAGTCTTCTTTCTTTCTAACTAAACCTTAGCACTTGGCCCATTGGCAACAACTATTAATTAGCAGTTATCTGACGTGCGATTTTCCTGTTGTGTGTTCCTTGTTTCCATTTTTGCACATTGCTAAGTTATTATTATATTAATCAATACAGAATACATAATACCCATGTTTTAACCTTTAAAATAATACTACCCGTCGTCCTATAGCCAGATAATTGGCTTTTCCCGAGTCACTGATGCTTGGTTGAATTTCTTTGTTATATAATATGTGCATGTGAGAGGGTCAGGTGATGATATATTTTAACATTAGTCGTAGCTAAATATCTGACCTTCACAAATTATTAAATCAATTTTCAAGGCATTTAAAAAATAGGAACCACCATGAATATTGTTGATATCTTGAGATATTTACTGGAAGAAGCAAGGTTAAAGTTAAGCACTTAAATATTTTCAAAAAATTAAAATACCGTCGTACTGTTTCAACCCTTTGCATATCTGTTAAATTAAATATTGAAATAAAATCTTGTATACCATGCATAGCCCTCGACAAAAATAAATAAAATCATGCCCAGCCCTCGACAAACAAAATGCAGGATAATAAATGACAATTCTTAACCCACTAGATTTCATTCGTACAGCCCTTAATATTATCGTGGTGGCTGTGCACAGAAACACTGGAACGCGATAAATGTCCTTGGAAAAATATGCTGTATATTTGTTCACGCTACACCTGTTACCTGACACTCATGTCAGAAGGTCAGCGTACCAGCCGAGGCCAGTCAATTGAATCTACCAGCCAAACACTTATTGTCGGGTCATAGTCCACCGACTATATAGAGAATAACAACAAAATCTACATTTCGACGATGAGGGCAGTGCAGATATCTCTCAAAATTTAGATTTGTAATTGCATAAAAAAGAAACCCAATGGATTTGTTGCTTCATCGGCAGCTTAATGTAATTATCGTAAATTAATTAGTCTTCGGTAGTTTTAACCGGTGTCTACAGAAGTTAATTTGAATAAAAGCAAACTGCCTCGTTTTGAAGGAGGGGGTTATCTGACCACAATGAAAATGAGCTACTGAACAAGCGGGATCCAAGTTGATGCCTTTTCTATCGACAATTTTTACCACTATACCAACTCCCGAAAATTTGGTCTAACGACACAGATAACGAAAATGATGTCCTGCTGGAAGGTACATATCACTAACATAGCGCCGATAAAACGCACCTTGAAGATTCTACTACAACCTAAAATGTTGTCAATCAACAGATGAGCGAAAACTAAGTTGGCAAGTCAGTGAATAATATCGACTGGCAATAATAAGTTGCCCTACTACACTATCGTCTTGAAGAAATCACCAAGATTCTGCAAATAGGACTAAAATCGCCTCGTCTCAAACCTAACGAACATTTCTATGATAATGGTTTGTCATATTCCTCTAAAAACATTTGCCAATGTGTAAAGAAAACTACAGAAACGAAACCAGCGCCCTTATAATCAGGCCTACGATCAATAGCATCGACCAAAAAGCAAAATCAAAAAACGAAAGGTAAACGAGTTTATCAGATAAAATTCACGTGAGCCGCAATAAAGCACGGTCCCTCAACGGACCCTGGTAATTCCAACCTCAGCAAACATTCAGAGTGGAGTAAAAAGAAGCAATACAATTTTTTGAAAAAAAAGAGACTGGAACACACAATTTATTTATAGTTTATTTTGAGACCGAAAACGTCTAGCGGCAAGTTAACTAGTGACATTTATTCATCAGGCATTCTTCAGGTGTCAATCATGTCTAGACAAGCGACTTGAACTGTAAGTCATGTCAGAGACGTCGGGTGTTGTCATTTTCACAAATATTATGATCTTTTGTGCTACTTGATCGGTAGTTTATTTACTCTCTGGAGGGTCATAAGCAATTAATTCGGAAATTTTCCGCGTTTAAGAGATTACCCTAGATACATTATTTGCGCCAGCCAATCCCCTCATATATGTACAAGAGGGCATTGCTTTTATCAAGCGTTTGACTTGCCTGTCATACCGACAAGAAGATAGTCAGCACCTTTTCTCAACAGTTTCCATCTTTCAGCTTGACCTTCACTGAAACATCAAATTCTGATGGTGTCTTTTAGTCTTTGTGCCATCTTTCAGGTTTAAACTTAATTTAGATAAAGGTTTATTTGACGGTCTTCAATGTTTCAGTTTCTTTGTGTTGGCTTTGTTCTCTGAACCCGTGGCGGCTAGGGAGATGCACTTATTTCCAAGTGATTGAATTTTCTGAATCTTCGTTTTTTCACCGATTCCAGGGTTACCACGTTTCCAGTTTTGCTCTATCGTATACATCCACCACTTTGTGGTGAACTTTAGACGATCTGTACGAATTCCATCACCCTGACACCATGTTATGTTTTGTGTCGAATGGAGATTAAGTTTATTCAGGTGATTATCATAAGTTATAGATACAGGAAGTCCGTGGATCTCATTTATATTAATTAGGTAGTCATGAATATGAATTGTGTGATGAGGGGAGTAATGACATCATGACACCCGGGACAACTTAAATAAACCTCGTCACTGGAAAAGCGAGAGCGACGTGAATCTTGGTGGAAATTTCATTGAAATATGTTGATTTTGCTCAATGTATTTTTCTTCGCAGGTAAGGTAAAAATGTCTAATGGTTGATTATAACTGCAAATAGAGGCAACGACCTTTGCGGATTTATGAATTTGAATCACTATCGATCATCCTCCGTTTTTGTTTACTCAGTATTGAGACCGATATTGTATGTTGCCATGTACTAACGTTCAAAATACGGAGGTACCGTAATTAATTTAAGAATCTCTGCCGCAAAATCATACCATGATTTGATCAATTGAAAACCTGCAGCTACGCTGCATTGCGAGTAAAATTAAGCCACGCCTTCAGCAATCATATATTTAAACGGAAATTGCTCATAAATTTTTTGTACATATAAATAAAAAATAAAAGTGAATAACGTAATGTTGCTATGTCCATTGGCTAATATATTATGTCGGGAGTTGCACAGTTTGATGTTATGTGAATATTGTCTAATTATGATTTCGTTTATTATTATTTTGGTATAGTATATTTATGTTGTTCACTGTGATATGTGTTGGCTATTTGGTGTTAACAATTAGCCTTAGCGAGACGAAGCCTGATAGCTAATTTGTGAGACACTGTGATTTCTTAACGTTTTTAAGTTCCCACGGACATCGTCCTGGAGGTCTTATAGGTTTGGTTATTCCCATACGTCCATCCTTCCGTCCATCCGTTCACGCATATATCTCTGACCTAATGTCATTGGATTATGGATTGGTATGATTGCGAATTATTTTTCTCAGCAAGGGTAGGTTAATCCAAGTGCTCCGTGTCGCGAGCCACATGCCACGATGTACGTTCTGCATTTTAAGATAGAGTTTGCACTCAAATTTACTTTTATCGATCCATATGCACTGATATATAACGACTTGCGTCTTCTATTACGAGAAATAATGACCTGAAATATGTTTCATGTACTAGCCTAGGTCATTACAGTAAGTGACTGAACAAAAAAACAGGGAGGGAGGAGGGCCGGTGTTTTTCAAAACCATGCTTTGCGTAAAACGTGACATTTCAAAATTGTTTGCACCTCCACAATGTGTATGCCCAACAAGTATTGACAGACCCTTCTTTTACATATCATAGTGAATAACAATAATATATTATTTGACATATGATTAATAAGGTTCAGGATGTGATGCCTTGTCCCACCAAATATGATGGCTGTAGCATTTGAAGTAGCTAATTTATAAGCAATTCGAAGTATAATCGAGCAGCAAACTTCCTTCGATTATGACCGTCGACCGAAATATAACCTCTAGCCAAATTTGCCAGCCAAGAATTATATATGCGCATAATAAATAAGGCAAAGGATGTTCCGCCATTGGTTGTCTCATGTCCATAAATATCAAAGGTATAGAACTTGTTGCAACTGATTTCATAAGAATATTATTTAAATCGAGGTCAAAAGTCATCCTGATAATATGATTGTTAGCAGATGTTAAGATCACATAATCATTTCCGTCCACCAAATGTCAGACCTCTGACTCAGCTGGCCTGCTTAAAATTATATAAGTGCATAATTAATAAGGTATAGGATGAGTTGAGGGTCAAAGATCTGTGGCCCATACTTGCAATAGTTCAATTGACACTAGCGATCTTGGATTCTTATATAGGATAATATATATTCACAGCATGGCTGCATAAGTACAGGGCCGGGCAAATCATAGGTTATACAAATTGTGAAAATAATCTTCTTAACCTGATATTGCTTTAGACCATGATATTTGAAATATAACTAGCTGCTATATGGTCTACGAAATTGATGTACGTAATTTCGAATGGTCAACTTTTAAGTTCATAACTTTACATGCAGTGTAATTATGAAAGAGCACTAGCCCTCCTCCCTGTAAATTATACGCTGTCCCTTACTGCTAAGGCTCCCTAGATGTGAAATTGTAAACATACATTTGAAGGTCACAATTTCATGCATCGGAGGCGCTGTTAAAGCCCTAATGGTGATTTATCGGAATAGATAATTCGATAGAGTAAATTTAAGTGAAATGCACCTATTTCTAGTCTAAACTGCAAAAAACGAGTCGTGAATTTTTCTTGCGGCATGAGGCATGCTGTACGTGGAACCTGGATAGGGTTTATGCATGCCATATTTCAGTTAAATTTTGCACAAGGATTTCTTCTTGTGTCATACATGTGCACATCGATTTGTTTTGTGATCCAATGCAATATAGCTGCTTGACGGCCATTTTGCTTCCAGTATTTCATGTCGGTACATCCATTCATACGAATTCCTCAGCGATGCTGGGAGCGATTTCATTCTAACATGAATTACTCACAATCATATATATGCACGTCGATCTGTGTTTTGATCCGATCCAAAAAAGTCACGTGGCGAAAACTTGTTTCCTGTATTTGATGTCCATCCACAGGGTCTCCAGGATATATCCACAGGGGCTCAAGAATGCCCAATTCGGAGATAATAAAGAATAATGCTTTGTCAATGCACAGGAGCTCATGAATGCAAATATCTTAGACATGCCTGGGCCGATTATCTTCAAACGTAATGCGAAGATAATATACCATCGCGTAAATATGGATGCTAATTTGCATAATTAGTGATTAAAGCACTTATCTAATGTGATTGCGCCAAATTTGAACTAAACTTTGTACAGATGTTGGTAATACAGAATTCTAATAGCGGACAATGCAATATGTCAGCATTTAATTGCTTATTTGATGAATTTTTGTAATTAGGGTGATATGTATTTAAACACTGCGACAAATTTAATGAAACGTGGCACAAATCTTCAACATACAGTCTTACAGAAGTTTAAAAAAGACGCTTAGTAGTGTAATACTAATAAAATGCTAATTTGCATATTTCATTACTTTCCTATTTAGTGGGATCAAAAATAATTAAGACATGCATCACGTTAGCAAACGTGATGCATGTGTTGATCTGTCAGTATTGTTATACTTAGTGAACACATTAAGGAGTGACATGTCAATAAATTTCTAATTTGCGATTTTATTGAACTTTCATAATTAGTGTCAGAAATGCTGCATCAAATTTGATGAAATGTGGTACAGATCTTGGTCGTCCAGTAGTGTAATGACGTGCAAAGATCTGTAGCAGTATCATAGATGAATTTAAAGGGTCTTTTTGCATATTGAAGGAATTTTCGTAATTAGGGTAGTATTTCGAGAAATAGTTCAACACAGATCATGGAACTTGGTACAAATGTAGAGGTCACATTCTTTTAACCATGGGGGAAAGAAGTCAGTTCCCTGGGGTGGGTTCTAGCACAACGGTTTATTTTATTTTTATTTATTTTTATTTTATTTTATTTTATTTTATTTTATTTTATTTTATTTTATTTTATTTTATTTTATTTTATTTTATTTTATTATTTTGACTGTGATATTTAAAGTAAAGATTTCGACTCCAACCGTCTGTTTTCTATTTTACTACAAGTCATTTTATTAATTTTTGCTGTAGAGGTTTTGACTCTAATTAACCGTCTGACTACTTTTTATTACCTAAAGTCCTTATCCCCCTCCAAACTGTGTGAATACCACGTCAACTGTTCCACAAATGTTGCCAACATGCAAATCGACTGTCCGATCACCAGATTAATCGATTCCCTCAACGGAAGAGCCGTCTGAGTCATGGTAAAATAAGACTAGGGGTAAAGATCAAAGACATAGTGTCAGGATGTCGTCCGTAAAACTAGTTGACGGGAAATTGGCTCGCACCTGACAATGCGTACTGCCAGAATGCATAATGCTAGATTGGCTTTGCCATTGGTATGCATTTGACAGGCACCTTTTGCGCTAATTGACATGTTAAATGATTTCAGGGAAAACGTCGACCAGGGATAATCAGCCCGTCAAAAGATTGTAGCGTAGCTAGCTCTTTTATAATGTGGTAAGTAAGAATTAAAGAAAAATCTCCATGGTCTATCCGACTTGGGCCGGCCGAAAAAGTCCGTGCAACTACTAAAAATACACTTTTAGCGACGAAACCGTTATGAAACGTGAACACCGATAATTAGTGGGGACCTTTCTGTTTCGATAATATAAACCGTAGTAAAAAAGATATAAAAATGAGATAGAGTGGCTAAATGTGCATTTTAAACTTCATAAACTTCATTGTGTAGAGATAAATGGACGTTACCTCCATTGAAATGTTGGTTTATAGAGCAAATCAAAATGTCTATTCCGGAGCGACGTGCGTTCAGTTTTGGCGAAAGTCCTACACCAGGTATTTTGAGTGCGCAATAACGACTGTCTTATGATTTGTTTTGGGAATTCGTTACAGGCTGTGCCAACAGTTTTATGAAGTACTGGGATGGGGAGGGGTGGACGTCCCTATTGAAAAAAAAAATAATGTACTTTTTTAAATGGGAAGGGGATCGAGGAAAATGTGCAGCTTTACGCTGCCAAAATATGCAATCGTTCGGCAGCTGTTCGGATCAGTGAAACGCAGAAAAGATTGGAGGATATCGCGACATTTCACTTTTATACGATATCGGATATTCACTAGACTATAGAATATCGAAGTTTGAGTGGTAAGACCTGATCCAAAATTGTTGTGAAATATATTTTATATATTATCCGCGTTTTTACAAATCTGGTATCGTATAGTATAGAAGTTCGTGTCAAACAGGGAATCGAGGTCGGGCCAGGTCAGATCTATATCCGCCATTTCAGAGACCCGACGTACCGAGGCAAAAAGCAAGTCATTCTAGTATCGTCTAGAGTGATCGATATAAGAGTCCCTAAATCGCCTATAAAAACGGGGTAAATATCGGCGATTTCACAGACTTGGCGTGCCGAAACTCAAGGCATGTCATTTTAGTAATATCGTTTAGTATTGATGTTAGCGTTCCGAAATCGCTGATGTGCCAAACTTCGATACTAAGTTGAAACTATTCGATATTCCGAAATTGTGCAAAGTCTCCAATTTATGAAAAATTATGTACATCCGGAAATGTTAAATGACAGAGGCACAAGATGACAATTTTAGACTTCGTAAATTGGCATGTGACAGTTCATCAGTATAATGATACCATTGATTGTCGTTAAATTTTGATTGACTTCTCTACCTGCTTAGATTTGCATTTTTCGTGACACTATTTTACTACGTGTGGGGCGGCTGCGGTGTAGACTTAATCAGTTCAGCCGCTGATACCGAAAGCCGATTAACGAGTTTTTTTTAACGTTTGTGGAACAATTAAAATGTTATGTCCAAAGGCTGGAGAAGAGATAAGGACTTGTGAGTAATGAAGAAAGCAGTCAGCCGATTTTGGAGTTAAAATCTCTATTTGAAATATAACAGACAAAAATAATAAAATTACTCGTAGTAATAGAGAAAGCCGTCAGGTTGGAGTCGAAACCTTTACTTGAAGTATCACACTCAAACTAATGAATAAAGTAATAAAAATAAAAAAAAAAAAAAAATAAAATAAAAAAGTTGCACAAACAACCCCATCCTCCTTCATTCCAGGGATCTGACTCCTTTTATGGGTGCTTTAACAGTGAATAAAGACGCTTATGTTTGTCATGTTAATCAATTTTTATATTGCATATTGAATGAACTTTCCTGATTAGAGTCTGATTCTCAGATATCCTGCATCAAATTTTAAAATTTTAAAGAAATACGGTACATATGTTGATCTCTTAGTACTGTAATACTGTGTAAAGACATTAAGAAGTATCATTTCAATTAATCGCTGATTTCAACGTTTGATAAACTTCCATAATTAGAATAATATGTCCAAATGTTGCATCAGATTTGATGAAAAGTGGTACGGATATACTTCCTCCAGTAGTGTACTGACGTGAAATGGTATGTAGCAGTAGTGTGGTACAGATGTTGATGTCAAAATACTGCAATACTTTGTGAAGACATTAAGAAACAATACGTCAATTAATTGCTAATTTTCAAATATGATGAAGTATCATAGCTAGTGTAATATGTCTTGAAGGAAGAAATATCCTCAATGACGTGGGTAGATATGTAGCAGTATCATGTCAATTAGAATTAGCTGCTTATTTGCATATTTAATGATTTTTCGTAATTAGGGCTCATATGACAGAAGAAAATATACGTCGAATTTTATAACATTTGGTGAAAATGTTGTGCTCACAAAGTTTAAAAGATGAATAAAAACATTTATCAGTGCCACGTTCATCGTTTTTAATTTGCATAATTAATTAATTTTCGTTATTTGAGTGACATGTCCAGAAATAATACATCAATATGATAAAATATGGTAAAGATGTTCATATCATGGTACTGTAATACAATTGAGTGACACTCAGCAGTGTCATTTAGATCGATTGCATATTTGCATACATATTTTTTTTTTTTTTTAGGGTGAATGCCCAGAAGCACTGCCTCAACTTGTATGTATTGTTGTACAGGTGAATCTATCAGTCTTATAATAAAAAAAATGTATGTCAACATCCTATCGATTAATTACTATTTGAATCATTTTAATGACCTTTTGTAATCAGGTTGGCAACCCAGATTGGTTTAACGTTTTCACTACCATGGAGCTCATTCTCGGCAATTAAGCCCCATCTGAATCGCAGTATTTGTAACGACAGACTCAATTTATGACCAGTACTCTATCCTCGCTCTCCGAGGACCTGTAATCAAATTACCAATGGTAACAAGTGGGGCTGGTCATTAACAATGACCTGTGTTTCGAAACCGTGAGTCGTTCCTTCAATAGTCACTTGAGTTTATGTTTTTTGGTGCACATTTGTTTGCTTTGCTCCTGTTAAAGTATTTTCAGAATGTCTTTATTTCGATTTGTTCACTGTCTTATCTTCAAGAGGCTGTCTCTGTATTACCCCTATTTGTAACAATCAACCCTATTTGTAACAAAATTTAATTTTCAAAAAAACTTTGCCATATATGTTGAAATATTAATGAAATATGCATATTTGTATGTTTGAGGGCAATTTTCTTTTTTTTTCCTTGTCAAAACTCATTTTTCCGAAACTGCTTTTGTTACAAATTGGGTTGATTGTTACAAATAGGGGTGACACTGTCAACCCTATTGTAACAATCAACCCTATTTGTAACAAAACCTAAATTTCAAAGAAACTTGGCCGTATTTGATGAAATCTTGATGAAATATACATATAAGTATGTTCGGGGGCAATTTTCTTTGTTTTCCTTGTTTAAACGCATTTGTACGAAAATGCTCGTGAGATTAAATTTCGTTGTGCAGGTTCCTAGGGATAAGAGCCCTACTCGTAAGATATAATCAAGTCGTGCAGATACATGCCAAAGGTTTGTTTTCGGGGCAATTTTCACCATTTTCGGTCAAAAATGTTAAAACTCTTGTTTTCTGACCGAAATCATACTAAACCTATATGGGGTTAACTTTTGTTACAAATAGGGTTGATTGTTACAAATAGAGTTGACCTGTCAACCCTATTTGTAACAATCAACCCTATTTGTAACAAAATTTAACCAACTTGAAACAAAACCTAATTTTCTACAAAACTTGGCCGTATTTGATGAAATCTTGATGAAATATACATATTAGTATGTTTTGGGGCAATTTTAAATTTTTCCTTGTCGAAACTTATTTTTCCGAAAATGCTCGTTAGATTAACTTTCGTTGTGCAGGTTGCCTAGTATAAGAGGCCTACTCGTAAGATATTATCGAGTTGTGCAGATACATGCCAAAGGTTTTTTCGGGGCAATTTTCCCCAATTTCGGTCGAAAATGTTAAAAATCTTGTTTTCTGACCGAAATCATACTAAACCTATATGGGGTTAACTTTTGTTACAAATTGGGTTGATTGTTACAAATAGAGTTGACGTGTCAATCCTATTTGTAACAATCAACCCTATTTGTAACAAAATTTAACCAACTTGAAACAAAACCTAATTTTCTAAAAAACTTGGCCGTATTTGATGAAATCTTGATGAAATATACATATTAGTATGTTTTGGGGCAATTTTTATTTTTTCCTTGTCAAAACTTATTTTTTCTAAAATGCTCGTTAGATTAACTTTCGTTGTGCAGGTTACCTAGTATAAGAGGCCTACTCGAAAGATATAATCGAGTTGTGCAGATACATGCCAAAGGTTTGTTTCGGGGCAATTTTCACCATTTTCGGTCAAAAATGTTAAAAATCTTGTTTTCTGACTGAAATCATACTAAACCTATATGGGGTTAACTTTTGTTACAAATTGGGTGATTGTTACAAATAGGGTTGACGTGTCAACCCTATTTGTAACAATCAACCCTATTTGTAACAATCAACCCTATTTGTAACAAAATTTAACCAACTTGAAACAAAACCTAATTTTCAAAAACTTTGCCGTATTTGATGAAATCTTGATGAAATATACATATTAGTATGTTCGGGGGCAATTTTCCTTGTTTTTTCCTTGTCGAAACTCATTTTTCTTAAACTACTCATTAGATAAAATTTCGGCGTGCAGGTTTCTAGGGATAAAAGGCCTCCATCTAAGAGGTAATCATGTTTTTAGATACATGCCAAAATTTGGTGGGGGCATCAGTCACTAATTTTGGTCTAAAATGCAAAACAAATCTTCTTTTCTGACAGAAGTCATACTAACCCTATTTGTATCAAAAGTTAACGCTATTTGTAACACTTAAAACATAAATTTTGCTCTTCCAATAACATGGTTTCAAAATAGGGCAGTTAGGTCGGCTGGTTTTCTTTTCCCCAATATTTTTTTTTAAATATGCACTTTTCAGGGGTTCAGGGCGATCTAACACTTACCACAACATTTCCAGAAAAAGCGTATCATACATATTAAAGGACTAATTACATAAAAGACGTCGACGTCCCAAGCAAAAATCAAATATCAGGTGACGAACACGTGATTTTACGGGGGTTTTCTGTCTTTTTGTTTCTTCCGTGTTTACGTTGCTAAAAAGTTTAGGGTCGCAGTCTAAAAAATAGGGTAGGTCGGGTTATCGGAACAGGACAACTTTTTTCTTTTGCCTATCCTATCCATCTGCAGGCCACCGAGACTTTGGTCGGCCTCTGTAAAGGATGCTTCATAGTAACTTAAATCATCATCAAACTTTAAATTTTAAAAACTTTCAATCACGTCGCCCTCGAGTTCTATATTTTTTTCCTCCTTCAGTCGTATTTTTCTCTGTATTACTCCACTAATAATGCCGTACAGCAATGACAATGCCGTAAAATCGATAATTTTATCAAGCTTCAGCAGCCGAAAACCATATGGAATTAAGGCAGAAAGGACCCATCATGTAGTTACTCATAACCCAAGCCAGGCACAGATAGGTGAGACACTACACATACGGTGTCCAAAGTTAGAGAGTGGAGTCGTTTATGTTCCAGATACCTTCGATCTGGTATTTGACCTTATAGTATCGGTCACCCAAATAACCGAGTAGTTCAGAATATCATAAAAATATAATCAAGTGCATTGTTTTAGAATTCGAGGGACAGATACTTCTCGATCTTAGTAATCATAATGTTATTGATGTTATCGTGATCCCTATGAACATAAAAAGTAGAGATGAAACGTGATTCTGAAGAGTATTCAGAATGAAAATCTCCGAATCTAAGAAGTGGTGCGGCCGATGCAGATAATAACATCGTTTATGATAGTCTACCTCTTGAGGTTTATGATACGAAATATGCCATGCACTTGACTCATCCCTTCATCAAAGGTCATAGGGTTACTTATCCATCAGCGCTCGGCAGCAACATCGAGTGGGAAATTACCCTTGTGTCTCTGTCTCCTAGTTAATTGTCAGTGAAAATCTCCCTACAGCAGGTTATACAAACTGACGAATATTCAATTTGAATATTAAAATGGTTGTAGACTTCATGACACTACTGACACTGGAAATGCATTCAACATTTGAATTTACAGTTGAGAAATACCTAAAAAAAAAAACATTTTCCGACGTTGAAATATTTCAGGGCTAAAAGCAAAACTAAGAAATCATTCTTGATATTAAAACAAATGCAAAACCAACTGGAACGTTCCAATGCCTGCTCAGAGGATCAACCAAAACCAACATTTAAGGGAACCATCAAAGGCAAAATTCCTAGATACTCGCCTACATGCAATACCCAATCGATTTCAAGAAAAAATGTAGCATTCTTCACAAGCAAATTAATAGACAGAGAATGCACGGCAACATAAACCAAACAGAAACCATACTCAAAACCGTAAATAGAAAAAACAAACAAACAAACATTCACAACATAAAATGACTTGATCTTCACAACAACATTTAGGCTCAACACATATCAAAACAAAGGATAAAAAAGAAAGCCCGTCAAAATATTTGGAAGAACTTGATAAGTGGGAAGCAATAAAAACCCTTTTGCCGAAACAACCAACAAGAGCCTACAATAAACAACAAGTGTATAAATTAAAGCAGCGGCATTGAGGGTTCAAATGAATCCAAACAAATGCCAAGGCCGTATCTGTGATGAATTATCTGAAAATTAGGTAAAACGTCACCACAAGGAACCTTCATACAAATGTCAAAGCAATAGGACGAGTAGATTCTAAGAAGAAGATTTTTGACCTGTTTTTTTAGCAAAAATGGCGAAATTGCCAAAAAAAGAGTCGTGCATAGATCAGCACAATTCAATACGTCTTGAAGGAATTATCTCCAGAAACCTGTATACCAAATTTCAAAACAAACCACCTCGCAATTTTAGAAAACATATTTTTTTGAAAAACGACATATTTCCCCAAAATATAGACCTAATACGCATATTTCATCAAGATTTCATCAAATACGGCCAGTTTTTTGAAAATTAGGTTTTTTTTACAAAATTATTAAATTTTGTTACAAATAGGGTTGATTGTTACAAATAGGGTTGACACGTCAACCCTATTTGTAACAATCAACCCAATTTGTAACAAAAGTTAACCCCATATAGGTTTAGTATGATTTCTGTCAGAAAACAAGATTTTTAACATTTTTGACCGAAAATGGTGAAAATTGCCCGAAACAAACCTTTGGCATATATCTGCACAACTCGATTATATCTTACGAGTAGGCCTCTTATACTAGGCTACCTGCAGAACGAAAGTTAATCTAACGAGCATTTCCGGAAAAAATGAGTTTCGACAAGGAAAAAATAAAAATTGCCCCAAATCATACTAATATGTATATGTCATCAAGATTTCATCAAATACGGCCAAGTTTTTTTTGAAAATTAGGTTTTGTTTCAAGTTGGTTAATTTTTGTTACAAATAGGGTTGATTGTTACAAATAGGGTTGACACGTCAACCCTATTTGTAACAATCAACCCAATTTGTAACAAAAGTTAACCCCATATAGGTTTAGTATGATTTCGGTCAGAAAACAAGATTTTAACATTTTCGACCGAAAATGGTGAAAATTGCCCCGAAAAAGCCTTTGGCATGTATCTGCACAACTCGATTATATCTTACGAGTAGGCCTCTTATACTAGGCAACCTGCACAACGAAAGTTAATGAAACGAGCATTTCGGAAAAAATAAGTTTCGACAAGTAGAAAATAAAAATTGCCCCAAAACATACTAATATGTATATTTCATCAAGATTTCATCAAATACTGCCAAGTTTTGTAGAAAATTAGGTTTTTGTTTCAAGTTGGTTAAATTTTGTTACAAATAGGCTTGATTGTTACAAATAGGGTTGATTGTTACAAATAGGGTGACAGGTCAACCCTATTTGTAACAATCAACCCAATTTGTAACAAAAGTTAACCAATGTAGGTTTAGTATGATTTCGGTCAGAAAACAAGATATTTAACATTTTTGACCGAAATTGGTGAAAATTGCCCCGAAACAAACCTATCTGCACAACTCGATTATATCTTATGAGTAGGCCTCTTATACAAGGCAACCTGCACAACGAATGTTAATCTAACGAGCATTTTCGGAAAAATGAGTTTCGACAAGGAAAAAATAAAAATTGCCCCAAAACATACTAATATGTACATTTCATCAAGATTTCATCAAATACGGCCAAGTTTTGTAGAAAATTAGGTTTAGTTTCAAGTTGGTTAAATTTTGTTACAAATAGGGTTGATTGTTACAAATAGGGTTGACACGTCAACCCTATTTGTAACAATCAACCCAATTTGTAACAAAAGTTAACCCCATATAGGTTTAGTATGATTTCGGTCAGAAAACAAGATTTTTAACATTTTTGACCGAAATTGATGAAAATTGCCCCGAAACAAACCTTTGGCATGTATCTGCACGACTTGATTATATCTTACGAGTAGGGCTCTTATACCAGGCAACCTGCACAACGAAATTTAATCTCACGAGCATTTTCGGAAAAATGAGTTTCAACAAGGAAAACAAAGAAAATTGCCCCCGAACATACTAATATGTATATTTCATCAAGATTTCATCAAATACGGCCAAGTTTCTTTGAAATTTAGGTTTTGTTACAAATAGGGTTGATTGTTACAAATAGGGTTGACACATGTCACCCCTATTTGTAACAATCAACCCAATTTGTAACAAAAGCAGTTTCGGAAAAATGAGTTTGACAAGGAAAAAAAAAGAAAATTGCCCTCAAACATACAAATATGCATATTTTATTAATATTTCAACATCACACACACACAACCATGTGTGGGCAAGAGTGGGCAACTTGTTTAATGAAATACTCAGTGTTGGCAAAGTGAAGGACTTGCTGCCCTTCAAATACAAGTCTAAACAATAAAATTACAATGCTGTATGTAAAGTTACAAGGAAACAACGTTACCAAAACAGAGGGAAAGGGTGGGTGGGTCGTGAGGAAAACGTGCGACATTGAAGAGATCACTCAAAATGAGGCTGGCGATCGAGCATGCGCAAACGTCACAGCTGACGATAGCTAGTAAACTGTCTCGAGACTTCTAGTCTAGATGTACAAACACTAAATAACTTTAAAATAAATTCTAAAGAGACATTAGTGAAACAACACACACACACAACCATGTGTGGGCAAGAGTGGGCAACTTGTTTAATGAAATACTCAGTGTTGGCAAAGTGAAGGACTTGCTGCCCCAGACACCCAACACATGGAATATGTAAGAAACAAGTTGCTCTGGAGAAACTTGAGTAAATGAACTATTCAAAAATTACTTTAAAGTGAAAAAACTTCACAACTAAGTAACAGAACAAACGCTATGCACCAACGTGTTGAAACAATACTATTTTAGTATTCTTTTGCTGGGAAGGGTCGAAATGGAGTGAAAAAATGAATGTTGGTACTGACAATCATACGTCTTGCAAATGTTGACAAAAGTTGACGTGGGGTTCTGATGTAGCGTTTATAGCAATCGCTCGACCAACGGCCCATAACCTTTATCTCCCAGTCTGGAACACCTGCAGCTGCAGCTGATGTGGCACCGCCACTGCGGAGACTATGTCCGCTATATGAATTAGGGTCCAGTCCTATCTGGCTAAGGAGCTTTTTCAGGTGTGTTACTAGGGTGTTGCGTGTTAGAGGGGTACCATTTGGAAGGAGGAAGAGAGGTGCATCCCTGGGTGCATGAGCGTTGGTACGTGAAGTGTAAAGGCGTGAAAGCAAATTGACAGCACAGATTTTATGGCCTGAACAGCCTACGACTACATCAACACCCTTCCTAAAAGGATCGCACTTAGATTGTTTTAAATGTATCACTGCAATTGAGGTAGGATTCTCAAGGCTTGGAAAGGTAACATCTGAAAAGGTTAGGTGCATTGTGGGATCAAAGGGTAATTGACGCACGACAAGTTCGCCCAAACGGAATAAACCATAAAATGCCGTAGTCAGTGCAGTCCACATTACTAGGTCATGCATGTTTTGTAGGTCAAAGAAATGTTCTAGTTTGAGTAGAATGTCAAAGGTCAGTGCAAGTTTTTGAGCAGATCCTGGTCCTTGCTGACGCTGAACTGACCGTAGTGCCAGTTTGATGCGTGGACGGTCTTCCAGTGGGTCGGGCACACCCTCCTGAATATGTAAGGAACGAACGGAGTACAAGTAGGTCACAATAGTGCTGTGTTTGAGCCGTTTCTCTTCAAGCAGATATGCAACAAACATGAGTAGCGTTTCTTCTGTTGCTGGCAGTGGGGCAAGGCCAAGCCTTTCACAAAACTCGATGTACGATTTCTGGCCAGTACTGTATGTCCGATTGGTGTTCTTAGAGTACGCCTGACCAACCAAATGGCAAGCTCGGCTCCACCAGTGCGAGGCATGTGTATCGGCTCCTGCAAGAGGTAGCAGTACCATTAATGTTAGTTATTTATATCGTGACAGTGCGTCTGCACGAATGTTTTTTGCTCCTTCAACATGGATAGCATTCATGATAAAGTTGTATTCAGCGCATACATAGAAGAGAGTTCGTAGCAGTGCCGCACAACATTCACTGCGTGATGTGCCAGCTTGTATCATGGACACAACTGATGAGTTGTCACAGTGAAATAATATGCAACGCCCTGAAAGGTGCTGGCCCCAGGTCTCTGCTGCACGTACAATAGCATACAGTTCCCTCCAGTTAATAGAGTACAGTTTTGGACTGTAATCTACAATTTCATCCACAAAGCGGCCCTGGAGTGTATTTTCATAATATACAGCCCCGTATCCAATGTCTGATGCATCTGTATATAGGTGTAAGTCAACATTACTGGTCCAGAAGCTATCGTAGAACATGCTAACCCCATTCCACGTGGGCAAATAATCGAGCCACCATTGAATGTCAAGTTTAAAGCTGCGAGTCAGCCTAACTCTATGGTGAAGTTGTCGAAGTCGTTTTGAGGTATCAATGAGCCGTCTGAGAAATACACGGCCTGGGCGGCACACACGAGTGATAAATGTCAGTTTTCCTATGAGAGAAAGTATTTGTCTTTTAGTAGCATATTTGTAGTTCTGCCATAGGTGCAGTTCGTTCAGTGTTTCATTAACTCTGTGTGCAGAGATGCGGGCTTCCATTCGAATAGTGTCTAATGTTATTCCTAGGAATTCCATGCATGTTGAAGGTTTTGTCACTTTTTTGTGGATTCACAGGGAAGCCTAAGTCACTACACGCTGATAGCATTTCCTGCAGATTTTGTTCACATTTGTTGGTGTTTGCCGGTCCTGCTGTAAAATAGTCATCAAGGTAATGGTCAGCGGGGTTAACATTGTATTGTGTCGTCATGATGAACTGAAGGCAATCGCAATCTGCAAATTCGGTAAATATCGCGGGGCTGCTCCGGAGACCAAAGGGCAATACTTTACTATAGAAATAACATGTCTTGAGTTCACCGTTGATCTCAATGTCCCATGAGCAACCGAGAAGTTTCCAGTCTTCAGACCTAACAGGGATTTGATAGAAAGCGTCCTCGAGGTCAACCTTTGCAATGAGGGACCCCTTGCCATTACGTTTAATGTGCTCGATAGCCGTGTCTATTGACATATATGTACATGAATAGTCCTCTTTCGAAATGTGGTCATTTACTGAGAGATGCGGCGGCCAGGAAAGATAATGAATTATGCGATATTTTTGTGTTTTCCTTTGGACGAGCGCCAAGGGGTGAACTTTAAAAACGAATTCGTCGGTGGTGTTGTAAATGGTCCAGCCTTATATCCTTTCTTAACTTCATCGAGTAGTTTCTGTGTTACAATGGGTTTTATGTCCAGGGCACTCTTCCAATTGTAAGACAACAAGGGGGTTTGCGGCCTCTGTCCGTTGTATCCGATAGGCACCCCTTGCTGAATCCACGTCATGATCTTCCTGGCATGTTCTTGATTTGGGTGTTTACTGAGAGCCTGTTGCCAGGCTTGATGGTTGAACCTGCATGCAAGTTTTACAGTGGATGAGTGGAGAGGGTCCGCCACAGCGTTTACACTTATGTTCACGTTTGCATCTGGGGAATTTGCACTCGTCAGTTTGGTATAACAAACATACCGAAGTCTTCTTCTTTTGTCTCGGCGTCTCTTTCTCCGAAGTCTGGGATAGGTCCTCACGAAAAGGGCACTCCTTTGCCAGATGGTCAGTGCCTTACAGCGATAACACTCTTTACGAGTACCCTTAACAGCAGAGGGGTCCATGAAGGTAGTCAGATACAGATCATGGTCGATCATATGATAGCTGAATGTTTTTGCTCAGCTAATTTGTGCCTAAAGTTTACGTCGTAGGCGTAGACAGCTGACCAGGCAAACTTTCCATCACAGTTATGTATCAAGTTCCTGTATCGTAGCAATTGTGGTGCCAGGTTGTATCTCTCCCGAGAAGAATACTCTCCATTACTGTGAAGGCGCTTAACCATTGGCTGTGAGAAGTGATATGAATTTTCTTTCGTTTTGGCTGAAAAGTTATTTCCGTTCCGTCAAGAGTAGCCTCCATTTTATCTATGGTAGCGAGGTGATAGCTATTTATAGGGGTGGAGCTCGCTAAGGTCAACGTACTCACCTGCCAAGACTTTCTTTCTAGTGGCGGCAGGAACGCCATCGTGTAGCAGTTTGGGTTGGGCGCTGGTGTGACCGAATTCTGTTTGACTTGATCGTAGAGTTTCTTGGGGGCGTCGTACTGCATCATGTCCGCCAGTGTTTTGGCGCGCATTTCCAGAATCACTGGCGTTGCAATTAGAGTGGAACGAAAGAGTTGTCTCCACTTGCCTGGACAATCTTCCAATAACCTCCTCCAGTCTGTCAAGTCGATTTTCTATGGAACGTTCACTGGTTCGATCATTGCCACTGCTTTTTAGTGTCGGTGAAGCGTAGGAGTCGATAACCATAGTTGGACCAGATAACTTTGATGGGCTGCTTTCAGCGTCACAGCTTTCCGAGAAAACTACGTTCCTATTTGCCAGTGGGGACGTCACACCAAGGTTAACTTGCCTGCCGTGTGTACTGGAATCCTGTTCATCACAACCGGAACAGGTATGAGCGGATAGTTCGTCTCTGGGTCGGAGATTATAGGCCATTTTCACAGCCTCGTGAGGAAAACGTGCGACATTGAAGAGATCGCTCAAAATGAGGCTGGCGATCGAGCATGCGCAAACGTCACAGCCGACGATAGCTAGTAAACTGTCTCGAGACTTCTAGTCTAGATGTACAAACACTAAATAACTTTAAAATAAATTCTAAAAGAGACATTATTAATATTTCAACATACACGGCAAAGTTTTTTTGAAAATTAAATTTTGTTACAAATAGGGTTGATTGTTACAAATAGGGGTGATACAGTCTCTGCGTCGTTAATGTTAGTTTGTTTCTTGAGTCTTGATCGTGCCTTCACTAGTGTGTCTATTTAACTCCTTTGTATGTGATTACTCTTTGTTTCGGAATCTTGCATTTTTACTAGTTGTATGTGAAGCCTTGTGATTTGCTGTTTTTTAACAGTTTCATTGTTTGAGAAGTTGTGTTTTGATCAAGCTATGTCGATTTTGTTTGTGTATGAAATGCCAGGCTCGCCCTAGTTTCACATTTTGCTTCTATATCACATATTATGTGGAAAATGTGCCCACTGTGAAAATATAATGTAAACGGCAATGGTATTCTCGTGTTTGTCTTCGTTCGACTTGCGTCTGACAAGCAGAGGCTCGTGTAAGTAAGCAGCAAAAGTAAAGTAATGGGACCTGGCTCAACAAATCTTATAATCTCAATTAGCCTAATATCAACAGTTTTTAAGCGTATATAGATTAAATGCCCACAGGGCGGAGAATGATTAATATGAACGATGTGGATGTTGCCGGGAAAAAGTGTTTAACGGGACTATCAAATATACGACAAATTATATCCACACAATAGATATGGCAATGCACCCTCGAAAATAATTCGAAACCAATATAATGCTACCGTTAGTCAGAATAAAAACTTAGATACATTCTTAGGGTAACGAATTGGAACAACCATAAAGTATTAATCACGATCGGAAATGATTTGGAAATTAGATGGTGAAGTCATGTCGGTTTAATCAGCAAATGTAAGCTAAGCTGCTTTTCTTTTTAGGCTATGCACTTGTTTTTATGAGTAATTTTGTAATGTTGCAACACTCAGTTAAAGAACATCCTACCATTTTGTGAAATTTGCAAAATGCACATTCCATTATCCAAAAAAGGTTTTTATCATTTTATTGGTGCACAATGCTCACTTTATTCACATTATACTTAGTCATATGCTTACTAACGATATTACGATATAGATGATGTCATCACTCATAATGTGCTGTACAATGATGAGTTTGTAAACTGATTATTAAATATGCTGTATTACACGTTCTAACTAAGCACTGAACTACCTTGTTGAATAACATTTTGCATTACTGTCTACTGTACAGGTGTCGTCCATAGTTTCTTCGTCATAACCCCAAACGACACACTGGTAATGCTAGGAGACACCACACAGCTAAACTGTACGTACAATACTAGCGGATATGCTGCGTGGTACAAAGGTGAACCAGGAGAACACCAGAAAGCGATAGCAATCGGGAAAATGATTGTTGATAATAACCCTAAATATGAGATTAGAAGTGACAAAGACAGAAATGACTACAATATCCGAATACTAGACGTTGACACGACGAGTGAAGATAATTATGAATGTGGGGATCAGATATATATCGGACGACGGGCCTCAGCACACCTTTACGTCATCAGTAAGTATCATGTGACTTACATTATACATATCGGGTAAAATCGATGACCAGCTAAATAGTGATACACTCAGAGAGTCTGCCAAAGGGGCCACTGCGCTTATCAGATGAACAAATTAAATATTGAGTGAAATCTAGAAAACTGAGAGGTAAACACGTTGACTTTTCTTGAACGGCATTTGTTTTTTCGGTGATATATGTATCTTTTTCATTAAACATGTTACAGACAGTGTTCCAGTATGCTCGATCGAGCCAAGTTACATTCTGATGGCCGGAGAACATGTTACATTGAACTGCAGCATCGACTTAAACAAGAATGCACCGGGTGAACTTGTCTGGTTTAAGAATGGATTTGAAATTCACAGAGAAGAAGGACAACAAAGTTCAATGACTTTGCAATTGGATAAATCAGATCACCGAGCAACATATGATTGTGGACTTCGACATTTCACTTTGCCGCCATGGAAATGGTCAAAGATTACTTGCCAGGAGAAAATCGGAATGGTCGTGAAATGTAAGCATGCTCTCGAGTTTCTAAATATGACTTGGTCATGAAAGTTGACAATACAGTAGTGCTTGCTCGGCAGCAATATCATATCTAAAATATTCTATGTTCCATTTTTGAGAAAAAAAAAAACTTTCAGTTTGGTACACATCGCAAAGGTCCATATAATATTGTTTATTTATGAAATGTATTAATGAATTACGTTGAAGGTTCAATTCAAGTTTCTTCAAAGGTCCTTACATCTCATCTGTTGTATTGATTTCTTTATTTCAGACATGGCTGGGCTTAGTAGAGCAGATAAAACAATGTTTGAAGTTCCAGTTGGTGACGTCATAAGCTTCAATTGCACGGCGGACGGTTTCCCGACACCAAATATAGCCTGGTTTGATAGTGATGGTGACGTTATTCCGGGCGATGAAGTGAACAGAAACATAAAAACACATAAGGTCGACGAGACCAGAATTACAAGTACATTAAAAATCAACGTCGTCGATGATTCTTACTACGGAGAATATAAATGCGAAGCCTTCAATGAAGTAGCATCTAGTGGTAATCAGACTTTCAACATAGTGGAGCAAGGTACTTATTAATATTGTAATTGATATTTGTTTGGTCTAAAAGTACAGTTCCAACCACAGCTTTGTCATCTAGGGCATGGGATATGTCAAACAGAAAGATCACTATTGATCTTTGTGATCTATACTGGCTGAAAATATTATATATTCATTATTACATATGTTAAAGTATAGATAAGAAGCTAAGTTATAAATTACTCTGGTAAAATCCAAAGAAACAGCTGTGATTTGCAATGATAGAGAGAGGTGTTTATGGGCTTACGCTATATTCGAGATAATTGCGTTTATTAGTTAAATCTGATGATAACACACAGTTGAATTTCTGACGCACATTGAACATACTCATTTACAGGTCAACGAAATGCCGTTACCATCACAGTCACTCTTACCGCTGTAGCGTTATTTACAGTGGCAATGGTAGGGGTATACTTCAAGCGAAGACATTGGAAGAAATTACACCAAAGCAAAGGTAAACATATCACGTAATCTAATTGATACTGTAAAAGTCGAGTAATTTACGTCTTGCAAGTGCATAACAAAACCTTTAAATATGAGTCAACAAAGAAATACGGGAACATCCGTTTCGTGTTTGAACATCATAGTAATTAAACATCTGCAAAGGATTCTCATATAAGAAACAAAAAAACACGAAGAGGTCGAATGCAATTATACATTTCTTTACTGAATTTTTAAATCAAATATGATCGTAAATGCAAAAAAGTATCTAATTGTCCCTAGGAATGGACTCAAATGTAGCTGATTTTTTTAATGACTATCCTGCTTTATATTTTGTTTTCCCCATAAGGTAATACGTATGCGAGGTAAGTGAGTTTTTTTTCAGAGAAAACAAATTTTTCGTGTCAAAATCAAAATCACCATTGAGCAAAAACACGTAACACGTATTGTGATGAACAAATAATGAATGACTAATTGCAAGAATTTTTGAATGAACGAATGTCTGAATGAAGGAATAGATGTATGTATGTATGTATGTATGTATGTATTATGTATGTATGTATTTATGTATGTATGTATGTATGTATGTATGTATGTATGTATGTATGTATGTATGTATGTATGTATGTATGTATGTATGTATGTATGTATGTATGTATGTATGGATAGATTGATGGATCGATGGATTGATGAATTGAAATACGGAGAAATAAATAAATAAACAAATAAATAAATAAATAAATAAATAAATAAATAAATAAATAAATAAATAAATAAATTACTGAGTGAACGAATCAATATATGAATGAATGGATTAAATATTTAAATGTTCTACATCTGTTCTATATACCTATGCAAGAGTATTTTTCTCTTTCAAGTTCTGGTAATGATGATCTGACAGGACGTTCTACAAACCTGGACTCCGATAAGAGATTGACTCCGAACCTTTGCCTCTCGAGCGTGATGTTACTTCCTACAAATGTAAGATAAATGTTTTTTATCGTATTGTATCAAAAACCACTATGTGAAGCTTAATTTACTTAGTATTTTGAGAGAGCGAGACCGATTGTAATGGTTAAAATTGTAGGAAACATTATACATATACAGAAAAATAAATCGGGGAACAAAATAAAGTAAACAGAACAGGTTAAAAGTAAGAAAGTGTGATTACTCAGTCATATTCTTTAAGTGACCGATATAAAAACATAAACGGTATTATGCGAATTTTTATGACATGACATAATGTGATATTGTATCATATTATAGAATTTACGATATGACATCTTGCACGATTTGATATGTTATGATTTGATATGATGTAATGTTTTGTAGTGAAGTGTGCCGTGATATGAGGAGATGACTTGACATGACTTGATTTAACATAACATATGTGATATAATTTGATATGACGTGTTGTGATGCAATTTGAGGTGATTTGGTGTGGTGTGGTATTGTATGGTGTTGTGGCTAGCCTGATGTGAAGTTATGTTATGTGATGTGATACGATGTTATGTAACGTGGCTTGTTGTATGGTCATTTATGATCTGATTTTACTTGATTTGTTTTTTATCTCGGCGTTTTTTCTTTTGCATGAAATTCTAGGTAGCTTGATTAACAAGATTGTCCATCGTTTACTACTGATATTTATGTAAAACTAATTTGTTTGTAATAGATAAGACGTCTTCACCGACAATTTCAGAAACGCCTAAGACCGAAAAAGTCGCCACTTCCGCTATTCACGGCACGTCAACATCATCGAATGATCCAGGAACAGATGAAACAAATGCACTCTCCCATAAAACTCCGAAATCAGCATATGCTATTTCGGAAAAACAGAGAGCAACAGCAGTTAGGACATCTGCTAATGAAGCAAGGCAAAGCAAGGAGAATAAAAATCCTGCAACATTGTGTTCGGTATCAATTGAACAGGAGTACATTATGGAGATCGAGGTGAGAGCAGTATTATTTAGAATCGAAAAGTAATGTTTTAAGCAAGGATTTAACACGGCAATAAATAGAGCAGATCTATTCTTAGCTAGCTAATGCTTCAATGTGATATATATATCGGCATATTTCATTACACTTTGGCTATAGCATTAAAATCGTATTCAAACGCGCTGTATCTTGCTCGCATACCATGTCTCCTCTTTTTAGTAAGTAATTTAACATCTTTCGACATTTTAAGGGTACTCCTGAGACAGAACTCATGTACACAGAGGTGGACGTGGCAGGGACGGTATCTCAACAACAGCAGAACGAGCCATCTAAAATAGACAAGACTCAATACGCTTCAATACAGTTTATTTTTACTAAGCAGATTTGACTTGATAACTTCAGGCTGTTGGCCAGAGGGATCTAGGTTAAATTAAATAAATAAGTGTTCACAGTTTACGGCGATTGTGTTCCTCAACATGTCGGCCTTAAGACATGCATGTGACCATACGCTAATAAAACTACAAGGTACCAGACATCTAGTATTTTACGTATGTCAACTATTGTCTTGATCGAATAAAAATGAGAAGTAGTTTAATATATAATTTGTTACGTTGAAATTTATCTTATTGAAAATTAACATTAAGCCTTAGCGGTTGTCTTTGATAGTTTGTCAACGTTTCATAATAAGATATTACATAAATGACTTGTATCTGTCTTTGCTGCCGAGACTCACAGTCAAAGCGATCCTTGTCATAAAATCTGATTTACCTGGCGTAATTGACCTAGCAAATTAGATTGCGTTACCATCCCTATAGAGGGATGCTGATATTTATACATTTTGCCGTCCAATATCATTGTAGTGGAGGAAGCCTGCACTATAGCGTACGGTGTAAGCTCGTGTCTACCGCACTTTTGTTGAGGATAGGTGAACTGGTTTACAGCTGACATGAAGTAACTCAAATTTTCTGCACGATGAACATTTTATATCTGTAGTAATATTGTAATAAAGTGTTTAATGTATATTTTGTAATGTCATTTTATAAGTATATTTACGTCAGTTGCATGTACAAACCATTTCTGGCAATATGCAGCGTCGCCGCAGGATCAGAATAATACTGTCATAATTTACACAAAGTTTTATTGAGAATTTAAGCTCTTATCTACCTGGTTGACCGGAAAGAAATAATTCAAGATTAACGGTGCTTGGAAGCAAACCAATACCCAAAAGCTTTCGAGGCGCTGCAAACTTTAGTCATTTATACTCAATCTTTAACATTCCAGTCCACTTTTCATTGTATTTAGCTTGACAATTGTAATTTTCTCTTGCATCCCTTAAAGCTTGTCTGTCTAGATAGAATAAAACACTGCATAAAAAAACCCTATACCACTTACAGTATGAATATGGATTATTGCTTAAATCTAGTCGAATGGTACCTAGTACATATAGCGATGAACACATTCAGGAATCAACTGTTTGTATTCAGCAAGTCTGTATTCTTGTGGGTTCATGTGAATTCACGTGTGTTATTCTATAATTAAGCAAACGCAGTCTGTGTGAATTTGTTCGAAAGTAATACTGACTTTTGATGCAGTGACGTGTATACATGCAAATTATAATATAGCAACTTGAAGACAAATGTATATGTATTGTCGATGGGAATACTCTATTTTGGTAGGCTTTCCTAAAAGGAGAGCTCGTGTCAACAAAGAGAAAATTTAAGTCTACACGTCAATATCTAGAAAGTGTAAATATTTCCCATTCTGATCATTCAGGTTATGTGCTCAAGGTAAATATTGTTAAGAGAAATTATTAAGAGCAAACTGAAATTTCAATGCAGCAAATTAAATGATTTTCTTTTTGTGAACGAGGATCTTCAGGTAGAGCGTATAATTTCGTTTACTGTCCCTAACGCCATCCGTTTCGTTAATGAAACAGAAAATACTATATTAGCCAGGTGTTATAACTGAAATCAATCAAATGTGTCGTCTTTTTCGACACCATAACCTTTGCATTTAGATATCCTTGTATGGAAATATTTACATATGGGACATACATATTATCAAGTGTACCAAATAGACAAGAAAGTAGGGGGAATGGTAGGCAGAGATCTATCCAGCGGGCCGATGTTAGAACACAATATTAGAACGAATATCTTATTGACCTCAACATTGTGCAGCTTTTATAAACCTGAATAATTTCAACCGGAGAAAGAAGCAAATAAGTCGTGCTCGAAATGCTATGGACTGGGAACTAATTGGGAAAATAAGCCCTCTGTTATGTGACTCTCACAAGCAAGAGGAATTTAACGCGACATTGAAAACATTCAACTATACACTCGCCAATTTAGCTCTCATTTTAACATACTTGCGTGACCAACGAATCACTACAAAATTATTAACCTGCTTACACATAATAAATCCTTAACCTGTCGAAACCTAAAAAATATTGACACCTTTAACATGAACAGAAGTGACATAAATAACTGACCGAATTTAATTTCTGAAGGGGAAAGGGTGGCGAGGGAGCAGAAAAACAAAGCGAGGAGGAAGACACATTTAAGCGCTATCACAGATTGGGCATATATAATAAACTGAATAGTCTTTGCAATTACACTAGGCTCTGCGCGTAGCCAGGTTTAGATATAATTCATATCAGCTTAATGCATACAGGCCTGGCGATAAATTACTACCAAAGTAAACATTTTGGAATTACATTAAAAGCAGGAAATGTCAAATGTTCAACCGTGGAATATGAGTCAGCTGTAGTCACTCATATAGAATATTTATGAAGAGCTGTTTTCACAGATACGTAGCAAGGGCATGAGTAGTTCAAGGGTGACATAAAAGTTCTCCGGCTAGAAGTGGAGGATTTGAACTGTTTTTACTCAGCATATAGGTTGAATTAGAAAATGTTTTGGTTATTTTCTTAAATTTTAGATTTTGCAGTTTAATGGGTTGTTTACAAAATGCCCGAATAACGCTATTATGTCAAACCCACGGCTCAAATATTAAGGTCAGAATAACAATACTATGACAGAACTGTATGACCTTGCCTTGACGTTTGTGTGGTACGGAAGTTATTTTCACGAGTGATGCAGTGTATCCTGCGGCCGTATTTTCACGAGCGAAGCGAGTGAAAATACAGCAAGGATACACCGCATCACGAGTGAAAATAACTTCCGTACCACACAAACGTCAGGGCAAGGTCATGGAGTTCTGTTATTATTACATATGTTCCCAAATTACACACGTTGGTAACTTCGTCGAGCAAGTAAATTCTTGGGTCGGCGGATGGATATTACTTAACCTATAGAGTTATTCGCCCCTCAGCTGGTACACTCAAACAACGTCACTCACACACACATGACACTCCAAATGTTTTCAAGTGAAACCGCTCGTATTTTATATCATTATAATCGAAATTCATGTACACTGGAACAAGAACAATGAGTAAAACTTCAAAACGAGAAAGTCTAATTATGTTATCGGTTGAATCATTCAATCTGAGTCGGAATCGGAGTAGATCACTGAAGGTCGGCGACGGGCAGATCGTCCATGTAGCCGACACGAACAACCTAGTTGTTGTTACCGGCTACCAAAAACTATGAAAAATAGTAAAGAATGAGCAACAAAATCACTATCAGTTTTAAGTTGCAGGTAGAATAAGTCTGTGCCTTTGTAAAAAATACTATAAAAATAGTAGAAAGTGAAGAACCAGCTGAAAGTTAGTTGAGGAGACCTTAACCGCATATCATTTGCATCTCATTGTCGGCTACATGGACTGTGTGCCCGGCGACGTGGTTTGGAGGCGATGCAACGACGTCGCGTGATATACAGGCGAAGACTGTTGAGATAGGGAATTATTTCCGGTGATGTTGAAGGTAAAGTTGAACGATCCACCACTGATTTGTGCATTTGAGAACATCCCTGGTAGTTGCGGAAACTGATGGAGGGCATTCTGATGCATTGACGACAAGGGACCTCGAATAGCATACGAAGGACTGCGGTGTATGTTCGGCCGGCATCAGGCTTGTACTTCCGGTCGCGGTCGATTGTGGATCAAATGCAGGTTGTATATCGGCGAGTATGTTGCTCATCTGACGCTGCTGGTCTGCACTGGCCATAGAATAGCGGTTGAGTAATGTTGGATTTTTGTGCCCGCTTAGCTTAGTTGTGAAGTCACAGTTGGTGGAACGCCGGCATCGAGCAGTCGTTGTACGCAGGCTTTACCGTACGAGCGCTGTCAGTGAGTCCCGTCGCTCAGAAAAAAAACGGGCTAGCAATTGATCTAAATCAGGTGGTGGAATGTTCAGAACTTCGCAAGTTTCTTCTGTCATGGTGTGAAGCCATTCCTTGAAAAGTGCCACTTCGCGTCTTGTTTTCATTTCCGTGTTTTGGTTTTCTGCGGTGCAACTTTCGACATGTCAGCTGTGTTGACACGGGCACATCTCCCTGTGCAGTCCCAGACGGCACTGTCAACGACGCTACCGTCGCGTTATCCTTGGAAAATACTTGTTTCTCAAGTGTCACAAGGTGTTTCCATTGTGTCTCCGTAGTAAAATTCACTTTCGAAATGATCAACATATTCGCAATTTTGCCAGTCGTAATGCCGGTCCTCCATCGAGCGGGTTTCAATATACAGTAGACGACAATAGTATTTGAAAGTTTAAAGTAGTCCGCCAAATTTGATACTCATTTGCATAATTTAGCGTGAAAATACCGAAAAATTATTGAATGGGCACGTGACTAATTTGCATAGTTATTTGATGGCTTGTGACATTCTCCCTCAACCTATAAGTACGTTTTTAGCTGTTTGACAAGGAGTTTATTGTTAACATTTTGTATTATTATGATAAAATTAATAAAGTGTAGGAAGCAACTGTGTAGTCAATATGATATGCAATTTATCCTGCCAAAAACCGAATTTTAAAAAGGAACTATTTTTCTCATATGCACATTACTGAGATTCAATACCAACTTTATGTGGTGGGGCACAATAGAATAATCTGCAGTACATATGTAATAATAGACATTTTATAATATTTAATGACATGCATTTTGAAAAAAAAAGTAGTACAAATTCCATAAAAAATTCATTAGAAAAACGACGAGTTGAAACAGTAAAAAGGAAAGAAAGCTGCAACTGTAAATATTACTTTTTCAGTATCTATTTTTGTTATATTAACAATATATTCTTATCTCCCTACTGAACGCTGAGTCACAGAATACTGAACTTATCAATAAAGGCTGTATGCAAACAGTAATTGTTGATGATTGAATAGGAGTTCACACTGAAATTCATTTATTAACGATACAAATGCACAGGCTTTGAACAGGTTCGACATGCTATGGATTCAAACATCATAAATGTCCTAAATTAAATAAGCCATGGTTGCCTTTAGCTCTGACCTGAAGCAATTTGATTGTCGACAGATGATGACTCACATGATTGATATGCCTAATTTGGTAAACTTTAATTCTAGTATCAGGCGTCATAGTATTATAAGAATCAGCTTCCCTTGATGCCACATCAAAGTTTAATTCATCGTCTTTTACAGAATTATGGTAACGACAAGTACATTTATGCTTATAGGTACTGCAGTAGTTTGTTATAATGAGTATCCGTGAAGGATGCAATTGAGCTGTAAACTAAATCCGCTTGACAGACTTCCTATATCGTTCTCTACAGTCAATACCTGTCGTTTAACATAAAGAAGCAAGTTCAGCAAATTAGAAAATCTGAACTTTAGTTCAAACTTTTCGTAAAGTAACGTTTAAGCATGTCCTTGAAGACAAAACATGCGTGTCCACACTCTAGTTCTAGAATGATTTACTGTCTCGTTTTGCGCTTCGCATGAACAGTGCCAACTAAGCTTGTCTCATGAGAACCCACTGGGACATAAAATGTGTATCAGCTCTGTGCGTGCAGGCAATAATTCACAACCTATGTTAGCATTGTCTAATTATAGGAAGACCCAAACATCATAAAATACCAACGAGGGCTGCTTCAGTGATACATTTAATATGACATAGGCTGAAAGATCGGAATAGAAGGGGGCCACAAAAAGGTATTATAATAGAGTATGGGCATGTAGTGTGGGTTCTAATGCAATGTCGTTTACTACAAATATTTCTTAATCTTTCCTGACTTTTTCCTACAGCAGAGTTTTATGTTCGTGGAAAATATATATTAAGTGTCAAATATATATTTTCATTTTAATCCAAACTGTGGTATTGTCCATTGAAATAGCGAAAACTAATGTCATAAATACATTTTTACTCGGATGAGTTTCTGTCTTCTGATTAAAGCTAGTCATCACATTAACATGTGATTGTGAGAAATTGCTGTCCCGGAAACAGGAAATAGATCGTGAAAATAAAAATATCAGTGCATCATCCCTCCAACAGAAACAAACGTTTTCCGCTAAGATTACACTGTTGTTTATCAGTAGGTGGCAGTGCTGACGAGTCACATTAACTGGTATGCCTTATTTGGTAAACAATAATTCAAGAATCAGGCGTCATACTATTGTAAGAATATGCTTCCGTTGATGCCGGATTAAAGTGTATTTCACCATCTTTTACAGAGCTATTGGCAACAACAAATAAACTCAACACTGCTTATAGGTATTTCAGTAGCTTTTTTTAATTAGTATTCTTGAAGGATGCAATTTGGCTGTAAACTAAATCCGCTTGATAGACGTCCAATAATAATCTCTACAGTTAATACATATCTTTAAAAATAAAGAAGTAAGTTCTGCAAAATCAGAAAATGTGAACTTTTAGTTCAAACGTGTCGTAAAGTAACGTTTACGCATGTCTTTCTAGATAAAATGCGTGTCCACACTCTAGTTCTGGAATTATTCACTGTCTCGTTTTTGCGCTTCGCATGAGCAGTGCTAACTACGCTTGTCTGTTGAGAAAGCCACTGTGACGTTAAATTTGTATCAGCTCTGTGCGTGCAGGCAATAATTTACAACCTATGTTAGCATTGTCTAATTATAGGAAAAACTAAACATCATGAAATACCAACGAGGGCTGCGTGAGTCATACATCTAATATGATATAGGCTGAAAGATCAGAGAGAGGAGGCCACCGAAAGGTATTTTAATAAAGTACTGGCATGTAGTGTGGTGTTCGGATGCAATATCCTTGAGTACCACTATTTCTTATATTTTCCTGACTTGTTTCCTACATGAGAGTTGATGTTAATGGAAAGTATATATTAAGTGTCAATATATAGTTTTATTTTATTCCGGCCAGGGGTATTAACTTCGTCCATTGAAATAGGGAAAACAAACGTCATGGATACTCTTTACAAACACTGCATAAAAACCCTATAATACTTACTGCATTAACATGGATTATTGCATGTACTTTAGCTGAAGAGTGCATATACAGATGAATACAGCCAAGAATCCATTTTTTGTATTCAGCAAGCCTGTATTCATGTGGATTCATGTGAATTCACGTGTATTATACTATAATACAGGCAACTCATTAATGTTAATTTATCTGAATTATCGGGTTTTCATGCGGTGACAGACGTGTTTGTGTCGTCTGAATAAAGCAAGTCAACACATCAACATATGATTGTGACAAATTGCTGTCCCGGAAACAGGAAATAGATCGTAATAATAAAAATATAACGTTTTCAACAATCAAACCGAAACAAACGTTTTCCGCTAAGATTACATTGTTGTTTATCAATAATTGCAAATTTTGTTTTCGTTTCCGGCAAAGAAAAGTATTTTATGGTTCATTTTATGCTTCTGTCAAAATAATGTCCCTGTAACTGTCATGGACCTTGGCTACAAATCACATTAGTATCGCCGACGAGCTATTACACTGTAAAGTTAAGTGTTAAAGGATAGAACACCAATTAAACGCCTTTTTGTAACACTTTTTGAACGCGTCCAGACGTTCAGAAATTTAACACTACGTGTTCAACCAACGTTCAATTTTTGAACACACGTGTGCAGATTTTGAACACTATGTGTTCATCAGACATTATATTGAACACATGGTGTTCCATATCTGAACACACGTTGCACATGAAATGTGTTCAAAAATTTGAACGCATTTACGCGTTCAAAGGGCTGTAACACTTTTTGAACGCATGGACGCCGTTCAACGATAGTGTGTTAAAGTGTTCTAAAAAGAGTCAGTCCAACTACAACCATAGAAGCAACACGTAGAGTGCGGGAACACACCAGGATCATGGCATAGATAAATTAATAAAGAAGGCAGTTCAACCAGTACTCCTTGTCTTCTAATGATCTTTATTTAAAAATACCGACGTTTCGGCAACACACAAGTTGCCTTCTTCAGGGCAAAAGCTGACAAATAAAAATGACCACAAACAGAAGTAAAAATCGGGCTGATAAAAAAGTAAACTGAGAGTAAAAACGAAATAAAATGAGAATTACAATACTTGTGAAAACTGGAATTACAGTGAGTGAAAACAGCTGTAGTTATGCTGTTTTCACTCACTGTAATTCCAGTTTTCATAAGTATTGTAAATCTCATTTTATTTCATTTTTACTCTCAGTTTACTTTTTACCAGCCCGATTTTTACTTCTGTTTGTGGTCATTTTTTTTGTCAGCTTTTGCCCTGAAGAAGGCAACTTGTGTGTTGCCGAAACGTCGGTATTTTTAAATAAAGATCATTAGAAGACAAGGAGTACTGGTTGAACTGCCTTCTTTATTAATTTATCTATGTGTTAAAGGATTGAACACATGATATGCACTTGTTGAACACATTAACTTTTGGCGTTCAGTGGATGTTCAAGCCTGGAACATAACATAACGGACCACTGATATTCAGTAAAATTATTACTCTAAAAATACACAAAAATTAGTTGAGTAAAATACAATATTTGGTGTAAAATGGGAAAATAAACATGACCACTTTGTAAAGTTTGTCAGAGGAAGACATAAACGATGTAAACACCTTCCTATCAAAACATAAACAAAAGAAAATCTTAATAAACACTGTCGATCGTTTCAAAATATATGAACAAAGTAGTGACAAAACAGGTTTAACTTCAATATTGTGGATTACGTTATATGTTCATACTTGTAAAAACGTACAAAAATATCTGTTTTGAAAAAGCTCAAAAATTGTCTTACTTATTGTGTTGAAAACAGTATTCGTATGAAATGTTTACTCCGTTTTTGTAAGATAGTAGACAATTGCAAACTTGGAAAAAGGTTAGTCATGGCTTCTCTGATGCACATGGTACATAGTTGTCCACACTAAAGTAAACACAACATAATGCACAACATGTCAAGTTGTCACAAAGTTTCACAGTAAGACACAACATGCAGAAAGTGGGTAAAGGGGTCCTTGGAGGTGTAAAACCCATTTCCTTGTCCAACAAAGTCCTTCATGAACGAAAAGATTTGTTTGTTTGTAATACCTTTAAATAAACTCTGAAATAAATCAGTGACATTTCAAAACTCTACTTCTCAGAAATTAAAAACACATTAACTAATTTTGACTTCGTTTCATAAGTTTTGTTCTGTATGTCAATAAGCATTTGCTGTTGAACCTGGAAATTTCAGTCCTTACTAAAATTCACTTGTAAAAGGAAACTGCAGTCTAAAACCAATGGCAACAACCTAAATGTTAGCCATTTCAACACCAATATAGCAATACAACAAGCGACTTAGACGTCGAAAGAGCTCGCAGTGTTATGTAAAGGATCTCTGACAGCTCACTTCGGGATGGCCTCACAAAAAATGGGAAAATAGCTGCAAAAAATACACAATTGAAGATTTCACCATGATTTGGACATATCAAATTGAGATCATCCCAAAAAACATGTGTAGCAAATATCAAAGCTATCAGACAGGTAATTTTTAAGATACAAATTTTTTGACCAAAAATGGTAAAAATTGACCCCAAAATAAAAACTTGCAGATTTCATCATAACTTGAATATATCACATTCTGATAATTCCCTATGTCTTAAAAATGTCTGAAATGTCTTTTATGTCTCAAAAATACAAATTTGCATATTTCTGCATAATTTGAACAATCTGAAAAAGCTATCCGCAGAGACTTATGTCAAAAATATCAAAGCTGTTCATTAAGTAGTTTTGAAGAAGATTTTTAAAGATTTTTTGACCAAAAACGAAAAAAATTGCCATGAAAATAAAAATTTGAATATTTCATCACAACTAGCACAAATTGTACGAAGGTCATTCTTAGGGACATGTTTACCAAATATTGAAGATGTCGAACCACCAGTAAGAGAGAAGAAGATTTTTGCCAAAAAATAGCAAAATTGCCTCAAAAATACAAATTTGCGTATTTCACCATAACTTGAACATAATGATTAGGGTAATCTCTGGGAACCTGTACTCCAAATATTAAAGGAATCGTACCGGCCGTTTTGAAGAAAAAGCTTTGGATGTAAAAATTTGAGGACGATGCCTCACATTCACCTATTAGATAAGCTCTGCGTCGCTAAAAGCAAAGCTTAAAAACAGTAACAAATCGAGAACAAAAGACGTGTTGATCTACAATACAAAATAATCTAAGATTTGGTAGCAGGCTATGATCAACTAAATGTTACTGGAGCTTAAGCCTTCAAAGACGTGACGTCTCCTTCATCAGATGCAAGGGTGGAATGAAGAATTGAAGCAGAAAGCGACAGAAAATTCAGAGTGAAAATTTCAGAAAATTCAGAAATTCAGAGTGTACATTTTTCACTCTGAATTTTCTGTCGCATTCTGCTTTAGTTTTTCATTCCATTCTTGCATCTGATAGGGAGACTACACGTATTTGAAAACTTATTCTCCAGTAACATTTAGTTGATCATAGCATCTACCAAAGCTTAGATAAATTCAGAACAAAAATACAGAAACTTATCAAAATTCAGTTACTGACCCTCGGAAGTTTTGGAAGCTTAAATCTACATTAGAGATGAACTGAGGTTCTCAAGCTTGTTTCCAGACAGCTACCTCTACACTCATCTTCTTCAATTTCTGCACCATCAGCTTCTGTAATGACTCTTCGACTACAAGGTAAATCCAACTTTTCACATCCTGAAAATAATGCAACAATAGGTATTATGGCGACATGAGACTTTAAATGAAAGACAGGTGGCCTTATTAGGTTAAGAAAAAGGGGTGACTTTGGTACACAGTGCCTCTTTTCGATACTGTTACAAAATATTGGCTTCTTCTTGTCATCAACTGATGAAAAGTAAAAGAAAGGCCAACTCTCATATGCTGAAACAATAGAGTGTACACTCTGCGATGTTTAGCTAATGTTTTATATGCGATTGTGATTACTAAAAGACATGTGTTAGCTGTGATTACGCAGCGGTGTGTGGCATATCGATCGCACTCGGGTCAAGGGTCATCGCCACAGTTTTGCGGTGATGACCCTTGACCCGATCGATCGATACGCCATGGCCCAAAACACCGCTGCGTATTTACAGCTAGTGTATGGTATACAAGCCACTGAAAGAAAAAAGGTTTCTTCACGTATTTTAGCTATTCCAAAGTACTATACAAATAATTTCAAAGGATAATAATACAGATGCTTCAAAATTCAACACCTTTTACTATTTTGGAGAGAAAACTTACCCTTTCTGGTCTTTCTTCCGCACGATCACGACTTCAGCGTGCGTTTACAAGAAAAATGTCGCAACTTCCGTTTTGATGCATGACGGGATAAGAAGAGGCACCAAACTTGAACACCAAGTGTTAAGAAGTAGAACGCCTCTTGCACGCCGATGTTAAAATTAAAACGTTCATGGTGGTTATCTGATTTTCTTTTCCAAATTTCAAATTTCAACCCGTAATAAACGTGTAAAATTATTTTGTATACTTTCTTTTTTAGAAAAAACATGCTTTCAGTAATTTTAGACCGGAGATATTTTTCACTTAGTGGGAAATTCGTTACATCAAAATCCGTGTACGTTTGCCTAACAGCGATGCAGTAGTAAATTTAATATAGCCATAGTAAAGTAAAAAACACTAAAGATTGTTAATTGTTTTACAGTATTGCAAAATTTCTGTCATGCTGAGTTTTTGAACACTTGAAGGAGATGGTTGTTAACACTACGTGTTCAGGTTTAGAACATCATTGTTAATAATATGAACACTAGTGTTAACAATATGAACACTAGCCGTTCAAATTTGAACACTGACATCTACATTTTGAACGCGTAAAGACGCGTCTGGCGTCGCTATTTTCACAGTGTAGGATGTGATGACTGAATTTTAATGCCGACAGGTGTTATGTCAGGTAATTTGACAATCACGAAATTCGTGTTCAATAATTTTAACGCTAATTTAAGAGTCAAATTGGCATTCGTACAAGATCACTTCACTGCTGATACTGCGCCCCTTATGTCAATTTCCTTGCTTTCAATCCTTTTACAATTGCAGTGTCGATTCAGTTCTTTCTCGATTGGACTTAAACTTACCATATACAATACATGGTCCCCTAGCAAAAACCATCGGTTTCTTAGAAGGAAAATCTTAATATTTTGAAATGAATACTGGCTGCGTAGATGGAAAGGAAACTGCCCTCTTGATGCACATACATGTACTACATGAACAATGTGATATCACCATGATGCAGGGGTTGCTTGTTTCGATCACCCCGGTTTCTCTGCGGAACTCTCTTCCGGCAGCCTCTACATCCAGGAAGAGAGTTTCAAAGAGGAGTCTGGGTAAGCTAGTTAGGGTAACCTAGACTAAGACTAGCAACTCAGCATATGGTCTGCATGGCCCTGTTCAGCTAAAGTAGACAGGTGGAGTTTGTCCGTATGGAAGGAGACCATGGATATTGGCTGTAGGATTTCGCAAGCAGTTCAAATCGTAGACAACAAACCAGTTTACAGTCACCCTCGGTAAAAAAGATATAAAGACACATAACATAACGCGCGTTGTCAATAGAACGATGTGATTGGTTGCTGTGACAGCACAATTTGATGCTACATTGCGATATGCCATCAAAGCATATTTTGCTTTTGCATAGTTTTGCTCAAACTCAGAGATCAGTCGCTAGAGCGCCCCCGCGTGACGGATCTTTCAATCTAGGTGTTGCTCAAAATTATCAAAATTGAATCAGTCTCAAGGAGAATAACTTTGAAATCAAATAGTAAAATTAAGTGGAAGGAAAATGTCTGATTCGCGGGAAAACTAGTGTTGGTAGAATTTCATTTTTATTTCACAGTCAAAAATGTGTGAACGAGTGTGAGATTTTGAGAGTTATTAAAATTGAAAAGTCGTATAAGACACTATACTGTCGTCAAATAAAATCTTAGTTCGTGAAATTCTAAAAAAGAAAAGGTTGTCAGTGCTAGACCTGTTATTGCTTCTTTCTAAATAATCGCTAGCTTTCCGAGGGTAACTACTCAAAATATCAGCAGGTTAAGGTCGCATCCTTTGAAGTCAGACTGAAAGAACTCTGATGATATTAAAGAAAGATAATTCTATCGGCCCGAGATTTCAAGGTAAGTTTGCTTCGTAGTTGTCCCACGTAGGACTGTTATCTCTACCCTCTGCGATGCGCACACTTCTTACCTTCACAGGTTCATACAAAAGTATAAATTTTAATGAGAAGATTTTATATACTCTAACGGTTTCCAAACCAATGGTGTCATGCACTTTGGACCCATTTATTGGTAGCATTTTCATGCCTTCTTGAAATGCACACATCAGCTCCTCAAAATGACAGATCACCCTATCCTGAGTACATTTGTTCATTTTAGTGTGATAAAAATTCTACATAATATTATAATTCAAAATCTAATACTCTTAGCGAGGTTGAATAGAAAAGGATCCAATCAGAAGCTCACATTCTCCGTTATGTTTGGCCAATAACATAATGCGAGTCATGTTGAATGATCAACGGTTCTGTTGTATGTAATATAACATATATCAATATGGTGAAGTGTGGCTCTAATTTCGTGTAAAACTCCTATAGTGCATATCTGTGTGATGGTGTTCTAAAAGACACTTTTAAAGATAGAACACCGTTTTGCAATGTCCAAAGGGAGTGACTCGTGACAAGAAAATCCATGACAAATAATTATATTTTAGTTTTGTCAATAACAGTGGATTTTGTGACGTCAGAAATCTGGTTATTACTTCGCTCCGTACATTATGTCGTGCAAAGTTTGCTTTCGTCCATGATGGGTCGGGAAGGGATATATTTTATTCTGGATTATATTGTAGAGGAGACAATGCAAGTTATCTTCATGTATTTTACACGTATGTTTTGTCAGAGTTTAAAATTTAATAATTCCCAACATACTGGTTTTGGAAATTACATTTAGTATTTTCGAATCAAGAGCGTATTATTGGTGACTTGTAAAGAAATGTTGAAAAATGAAAACAGTATAATCCGAATCTCGGACGTTTCACCTTGAATATTACATTAGTTTAAAAATGAAAACTGTGTTTGAGTACAAGTTTGTGTTGTACTAGGTACCCATCATAGTTGTTTTCACACATAAACGTAAGAACGAAAGTTATAGACCGATATCGTATGAAAATCAATATTTAAAGGTTTGTCGGAGGTTCTGAATTACATACTGAATTAAAATCTTTCAAAATACAAGAAAAGGAATGAATCGTAGAATGAAGGTTTAAAGTTAAAGGGATCATTAACAATAAACACATAATCTAGAAAGGTTCCAATTTCAACCAACGTTTCAATCAAGCCAATATTACCACAATTCAACGGGTTCAATGACATATCAAATGAGAATCTTAAGGCCATATTTAAACGTTTCGTTTGCAAAAGACCAGACAGAAAAGGACCGATGTTTGCCGTTCCTCCTTTTTTTTTGCTTAAAAGAAGTACCAAATGATAGTACTAGGTTTTACACCTTTTTGGTTATTAATTGTAAAATTATAGTAGATCGCTCGCTCTTATTAAGGAACAGCGGATACAGAAAAACTAAAATGAAAAAAAACCTGGCGCAATACGTAATATTGATGCGAGAATGATTTTCCGGCACAAGATAAATTGTTTAGGTATTTCTATCTAGGCACCACGTGTACTTTTTGGTCTCCAACTAGTGTTCAGCTAGTCTACAGCCTCTACACTGCAGTATGTTGTATAACATTAGTCTGGAACAAAGTAGTATTTTGAATATATTGTCATCGCTGTCACCTAGTGAGACAAAAATATACTTATATCAAAACAATATAAAACATATTAAAGACGTAGGCTGCAGAGTCTGGAGTGACTGTATTACATCAAGGGAAAACAAAAGCTATTGTTTTGTATAGAGAAGTAAAAAAGTTATATACTGATTAAAGTTTTAAACTCAAACATATATTCCATGTGTAAATGTTCACACCATGTAAATGATGCATCGTTTTCATCCATAATGAAAGTGATACATTCATTTGAGTAGCTCTAGCTCTGATATTCCACACTATGTAACTTTGTTTGTTTGCTTGTTTGTTTGTTGTTTGTTAGTTAGTTAGTTAGTTTGTTTGCTTGTTTGTGTAACATTGTAGAGGGTCTTGTAACAACCACGGAAATTCAATTATATTTGAAAAGGTAGAAGAAGTTTTCAGTGTTTGAATTTATCATGATCACCTGTTCGTATTATCATACATTTTATGGTTTTTCTGATTGTATGCCCCTTCGATGGCGCAGGGCAATGAGAGAAATTGCTATGCCTGAGCACAAAAACTTACCATGAAATAACTTCAATTGATACATTAATTACACGTAACAATGAAGAAAAGCATACTTAACACTATACAATGGTAGTCTCACAGAAATGCAAGAAAACCTGACTTCAATAGCTGTTCACTTGTTCCGAAACAACGCCCTCTTCTGACGGGTCTATGTAATTTCAAATTTTATTATCTTTACAATTTGTTAAGGAGGCTAAATAATGAATCAAATTGTAAGAACAATTGTAAGACTAAGTAGTTCGCGGCTTTCAATAAAATGATTGCAGGCGGGAATCTCGCTCTAGATGTTATATTTTTCTTATTCTAGGTAAGTATGCATTTGTTCTACCTAGGGTAAGGGTACATCAACTCAATGTATTAGATTAAGTCTACATTTGAATTATTGTGTTGTCGTCTCGAAGAAGTATACATTTCATTCACGTCTACCATTAGAACAAGTAAGGGCTGAACAAGACAACCGTTCATTGCAACAAGAACTTAATTGTCAGAATGGCAGGTCGTTACATAGTAATTGCTATTATTGTCAAAATGAACGGCCAAAGGTCATAAACAATAATGGCAGCTTATGATTTGTTACTGTTGGACTACAATTCAGGCAATACCATCGCACTTAACGTACCACAGTCAACGTGATCCGTGTAAAGGAAGGTAAATGTTGCATTCAAATAGTTACCGTAATCGCAAGGCAACTCTCTATGCTTGAGAATATTTTTCAGTCTCGTACCTCTGATAGGCATGACATTTAACTTGCTTTGCTTGCAATCGCTGTGTTGCGATGGCGCTAAAGTGTAACTTTACAAATGTCACGAATTTTATATAATTTGGGAATTATGAGTTTGTTTATTCCACTGAAAGGGCCACTGAGCCAATTCAATCTCTCAAGAACTTGCGGGAAACACTGATGGCATGTAGTCGGAATCTATTTTGACCAGGATACGGATGATGTGCATACATTTGTGTACAATAATAGTTCTTTGTCACGAAACTAACGACCTGCTTGGCAATATAAAAGGTTATCCCAACCAATATTTCAATCCTTGGTTAAAAAATCGATAAAAAATGAACGAATACTTGCAAAAAAGTGATTTAAGCAAAAAGCGCTGTGTTTGTGCACCGCCCTTTTACAACAGTAAAACCTTGAAATTGTACCATTTTACAAATGCACACATAAAATTGTTTTCGAATACAACCAAGTCCTCTTCGTTTATAGGGGACTATATAAATATTTTCAATATAGAAGTAGTCACGCAAAGTCTGGTTGTTTGTCGGCTTAGTCAAATTATAATACATAATCTGGATAACTGAATCTGTAAGGAAAATACTATGGGAACAACTTGAACGCGGGTTTTAATCAGAAGAATCAATTTAAGGTGGAACTGCATGTTGCCAACACAGTTATTTTTAAGTTTTGTCATCAAAGATGACAAGGAAACCCCCTCACACTACGTATTTTAAAAAGTAGAGACTCTAAATTTTAGTATGGTAGCAGTAGTTTACTCGAAGATGAAGTGGTGTATATTTGGGGTAAAAACCTCAACTTTGGTGTTTATGATAGAAATTATGTCAAAAACTTAAGGCTATTTTGCTGAAATGAAATACTTCACTTAAAAGAAGACTATATATAGAAAGAAACTGTTTTATTTTGCATCATCTATCCTCATTTAAAATACCATGGGCTGAAAGAATGACACTCTAAAAATGTGATTAAAATCATGATTATCAAAATTTTAATTCCTCTTATTCAAAATCTAAGAACTTTTTTTGCCAAACAAAGGAAATATACGCGACACAGCGACGCGGACGAAGAAAAAGACATCGTTAAAATCTTCAAGACCAAGACATCAAAGGTAGGCAGTTTAAATCTTTAATGGCAATTCATAACATAGTCAAACGTATTAGAATAAAGTATGCCATAGGAAAAAGAAACCTCTGTTGAGACCAAAACACCTTTACCCCGCTCCTTCCCCTGTGGACGGATATTTCTACGACCTAGTGTGGTTGGAGAACTAGAATGAGGTTCCATTTACAAGTAGGATGATATACCTCTGTCCGATAATCTCCTTTAAGTCGATCATTGGTGTTCGGAATAAGGAATTTCAAAAACACTTATTGTACTTTGATTGTCACACGTTTGACGTCGAAACGTATTTTAGAAAATCAAAAGGGAGTTGCAACTCGTGATAGAATAGAGACGCGACTGTTGTAATCAGAACTGGTAAGAGTTAACAAAAGTGACCGCGCAGCTCGCTGAACCTGAAAGGCGGCAAAAATTAGGAACTCTGACATCTATTCACGTCATCTGTTGCGTCACTCTCTCGAACGATTTCTCTTGTCCAATTCTAAATGTAAGCCGGATTTGATGAATGTTGGCGATGACAACATAGGCTTCATATAGGTGTTTTCACTCACAAAGCCAGGGGATGAGTGATGTAAGCGAATCCCATATATGTTTTAGTTTTCATTTTCTTCTGATTACTGGTTTTGATAATTGGTAATTATGTACTAGATATCTCTAAAGTTTATACCTAGCTAATTCTGTATATCACACTTTATTATTTATAATGCACGACTTATCGGGCTCTTCTTTAAACTTCGATCAAATCTGTAATTTGCGAATGTTTGATTGGGTTGAAGACGATGATGCAATATGTGAGTGGGGTGTACGAAATGGATGAGATGAATGCTATACAGGGGAGCTTCTCCCGGAATCAGAGACTTGGCTTTCTTGCACTATCTACATTGCTATAAATTATTGATGAGATTTATATATTCTTATTATTATTAATAGATGACATCGTCGTATTTAGCTTACTGGGCGGAGTTACATATCGATCCATCTAGAGATGTGCATATTATTCATATGGTGTTGTGTATAAAAATGTCGATCACTCCTACAAAAGGCAGCGCAACTTCTGTACATCATCGAAAACGTAATTGAACAAGCGTTCCACTATGCAGGCCGTATCAACTTTCTGATAGCTGCCGTACGCAAGTTTCAGTCTTCTTATATTCAACTTCTAGATTTGCTTCGTCATTAAAGCAACATGTGGAGGAGACTTTAATCAGTAGAGTTTTGTCCGGAGCGATGAAAGTCAGGACAATGAGGAGCGACTTCGTACATCAGTGATTTACGGCTGTCGATTTAGTTAGTGCGCAGATGAACATATACTATCCCCGAAAATAACTCTCGACGATTTTCTCTCTTAATCTCGCATGATTTGCAATTGTCAACTGATCACTTTTAAAACGCAGTCGGTGTGCGAACTATATGCCATATTTGCTAAGCATGAGCTTACTCGATGTCGAAATGGATGCGTTCTTCTTATCGATCAGAATAACCGTAGAGGGCTGTCGATCATTTCTTATTTGTTTCACATCACTGTGTAGACAGTCCGTATAGTCGCCGCGTGCCAGGAGTCCAAGTCAGTAAATCCGAATGAAACTGGCTCACTACTGCACAGACTCAACGCTAATATGTTCAATCACCGAGAAAACCTTTGCCAAATTCCAAATAGGTTTGAATAAAACACGAGAGACACAAGAGAAATATTACAAATGATTTTATTTATTTATAAAATTAACCGAGTTAACCAAATCGAGCTGGTCTTGTAAAACATAACTTATTACAGCCCCTTTGTTACATAAATTGTTTTCTATTTTTGTTCAATAAATTGGAGTGAAAGGCGTTTCTATTTTTGTGAAAGATAACTCAGAGTTAACTGCCAGCCACAGTAAAGCCCCACTAGATGTATCTTTTAGCATCATTTTTATCATTTTACTATCAAACAAATTAAAAATAAATTTATGAGAATGTAGTAATTAAAGTGTGTGTATATACTTATTAATATTATATAGGGCTCAGCCCTTGGTGTCGCGCCAATGTTATTTGTATTGACGTGATAAAATATAATTAATTGTTATTTCATATACGTTTGTATGACAACTATGCCCAGGTTCCGTCCTATGAAAGCAGTTCACGTACGTACACGACGCCAAACCCTCCAGCAGTGCAGGTATAGATTTGTGTAAAAGTGTTGGACAAAAATTGGAATTTTTTACCATGATAACAGCCTATTAACAGCCTACGATATTATGCCATTATTATCATTGCAATGGTAACCGCATTGCCCACCTTCCACTTGCAAGCTGAAAACTATAGAATTTCCCGAAAAAACTTGCAATTTCCAAATCAGGATATTGAGACAGGAGGCGCTTTTCTAAAGTTCAATCCCAGCATTCTTTACGTATGCCCCCCCCCCGTTAAGCACGACAGTTTCCTCCCTTTTTTCCAGTTTTTATGAGTGATATTAACGATACTTTGTATCAGCGACAAGGTGGATAACAACACTTACTGGCTGATAAAACAGATATATTTTATAAATGGCATGGTTTAAAATATTAATTTGCACGTTTCGTATTTGTTTATTTACGAGTACTCAAAAAAACATGGCGGCGCCCATGAAAGTAGGATACACTTCTGGTTACTCGCTTAGTATATTATGAACATGCGCATGCGTATTCAGTAAGCCCAATGGGACTGCATGTACAACGTTGAACAAAATGAAGATTACGCTGCAATTTACTGAGTGCCCACTCATTACATCGAAGCCCAATGTTTAAAAGAAAAACCGTTGATACTGTGAATATCGGCACTGAAATCTTCACACTAATTCATGTATACTCTAGTCAAACATAATGCATAGGAGTGAATGTTTTAGTATGCTCTGTTTCTTTTGTGATATTGATTTTTTTTGTGAATGGTGGGAAATAAAAATGACCGTTAAAATTTGAATTTTGTCAAATGTTTCGCAAAGGAATGGTTTCCAAATGCAGTTAAAGCACATCTTCAGAGGGTAGAATTCAGAGAAAACCAGGAAAGAATAGGAAGACATTTTAGGTCAACACATTTCAACAGTTAAAGATATCGGGGCTTTAACGACAACTTTTTATGATTTGTAAAATTTTCATTTGACAGGAGGAAAAAATTGTAATGTGATGGTATAACAAACAAACAAATCAAGCGCAAGGCAGTGTTCAATCTCACTCGTATTACACAAATTGTGTCTCATTAAGTCACTTCTCTACTCTACGATGCTCTGTAATTAACAAATTGTAATTCGTACCATGGAGACATTCTCTTTTTTTATTTTCTGTTACAGTAGGGTTTAGTAACTATAAATACTTGAGTCGATTAAAAATCTGGGTTACATTTTATCTTACATGTCTCAGCAGTCAATATAGTGTTCTCTTTTATCACAAATTGGGTTATCTGATGATAAATTCAGGTTGAGTTTGACCTATTTGTTTTATTTTACATATAGAATATAGTATCAGCAGTCAATATAGTGTTCTCTTTTATCACAAATTGGGTTATCTGATGATAAATTCAGGTTGAGTTTGACCTATTTGTTTTATTTTACATATAGAATATAGTACATGCACCGACGTGACTGCAAATTAAGTCAACGTCGCCTTTACAGTGAAGTGTTATTGCTTGATGAAGTGAATCCACGAGTAGCGTTCACTTTTTATTCAAACAGTAAACTAATATTAAAATGGTAAATCGTTTATTGAACTGAAAACGATATTTCTTCGTGCTTATGACGTTAACAGTGATGCACTACGGTATGCATCAAAATATCCCCGATTTTAACAACTTTTTAGAGCAAGGATAGTTGGCTGCCGTGTATACAACTTTTGCTTTCTTTTTTTTTCTTTTTTTTTCAAACAAATGTAACTAAACGTTTAGCCAGTATGCCAAGTGTAACGCGCATGAGAAGGATACGTTTTCCATTTTTGCTTTCCTCGGCATTGTTATTTTTGCCTGATACAAACACTTAATACTTGCTGTGAAAGGCCAGTGTCAGAACAGATGATCGCGATTAGTATATTTAAACAAGCTACCACAGGAAGAAAAACCACGGATCCTTCTGTTGTGTCATTGTGTTTTGTGCATGTTTGGTGAGTAAACCTTATTCTGGTGCCTTATGATTCCGTCAAGATAGGTTTTCGTACCTTGTATAACTGTACATTCTCATTGCAAGGTATTATGAACTGTCAATTATTTGGCTTTTAAACATGTAAAATCAGTAATTTTATTGTTGGAAATATATTCCTAGTCCTTCATTTGTTTAACAGTGATAATGATCTATACTACTCCCAGGCAGACTAAATGTAAGTTTAGACTCCAAAGACTGGAATTTCATCATGTGACACGGATTAGAGCATAAAATATGGAGTAAATGCACAAACAAAAATACTATAAAAAATCAACAGACTGTGTGTGTTCCTTAAAATTGACGATATCATAATAATTAAGCTGGACATATTAAAGCAGTGCTCATACGTCATCTCGTCCTTTACAATTAAAAATACAAACAGTCTTGCCTTTGCACGCATTCAACAAGGGGTGATAAGAGCATTTGACAACATAAACATACCTGCCAGGTGTATTGTCACGTTGTATCAACGATGCAACAGTCTATGGTAGGTATATTTGTACAGTGCATTTTTGTAATCATTGTTAATTATTTAACAGTTAAGATGTTCATTGCAACTTATTTTGCTGAGGTTCTTGCAATTTTAGAAAACATTGAGTGTATGGCTAACGAGAAAGCTCTGCTGTTAATAAATGTCATTAAATACACCTGACGAGAGTTACTATCTTTATCCTCTGGGAGAAGCCAAAGGCTACATTTTGGTATGGTTTTAGAAAATTGCTTTATAATGCTCTTGACGGTAACAACTAACCGTCTCTGCTAGAATGCCGGGCTCCCTGGCCTTTGAACGAACTACTCACTAAGATCAACGGCAGCGAGGCGTCTGTATGATGCCGATATTGATGAGTAGTTAGTCTGCAAAAACCTGAACACAGCAGTGAAGCCGTCCGACACTGCAAACGTACATCTGATGAACAGCAACATTTTTTTCGCAATCCCTACTACGTCTTTTGGACCCCAGTCACTTGTAGCATTACCTTTTACCTTACTTGGATTGTTCTTCACACATGGATTTGAAATTAGCGCTACTATTGGATATTGGTAATTGTAATGGCAACCTTTAGCTTACGTACACCGCTCAACGCTAATGATGAATGCTACGAAATTATGAAAACTTCGGGGTAGTTATCGTTAACATGTGTGAGGAAAGACATATAAGAGCGATTTAAACCAGTAAAGAACCAGTGCATTTAAATTCCATGAAGATATAGACACTCCTTTTTTCCAGTCGCTGGCAGATAGTATACCAAACATTGCGCCAAACTAAGCAAAACTAAACATTATAACTTCTTTTCTCTGATTATCTTGTAATTAAGACAGTGCACTGCATCAAAAGACCTATTCCTTAAAACGACTGAAGAACTGCAGACTAACTTTGCAAGTAGACATTCAAACATTCACATTACGAATTATATTTCAAGCACTTTTGTCTCATGACAGGTAAAGTAAGTTAATCAAACTCTGCGTGGATAATGAACTTTAATGAAAGAAAGACAAATGACTTGTTGATGGTTTCTATTCTATTGGTGTCTAAGTTCCAGATGTTCGGAAGTAAAAGTGTTCCATGGGGATTTGATGAGCATTTTAAAGCCCAAAAGAGTTGTAAATCTTGACATTTGTTGACCTCAAAATATCTTCCTATTCTCTCCTGGTGATCTCTGAATCTACCCTCTGAAATGATATGGGCTTTTAATGCATTAGGAAACAATTCCTTTGTTGAACATTTAACATTTACTTTCAAATTTTAATTGTCATTTCGGTTCCCCGCCATTTTCAAAAATGGCCACATTACAAAGGAAACAGAGAATACTGTGTTAAAGATAAAATATTAACCTTATTCATTACATTTGAATACTCTATGCAGTTTATTTGAAAATTCCGTTTCGATATGCACAGTATCCACGGTGATGCTTTTTCATATAAAGCTGCGATTGAATATTTGGGTAAACGTTAAATCGCAGTGTAATATTGTTCTTGTTTAAACTGTATATACATCCCAGAGGGTAGTTAAAATTAATGTATCAGTGTATACTAATTATGATATAAACGTATGTAGCCCTTCGTTAACACGCCTAGTGTATGTGTTAAATTGTGCATAGATGAGTTAATTTGACGGCGATGCTAATGTTAGATTGTCTATTTCAGAAACAGGTTTAACTTCTCAATGACGCTAAAATATTGAGCGAAAAGGGACCTCATGGAATAGCGTAACAGGTTTAACTTCTCAATGACGCTAAAATATTGAGCGAAAAGGGACCTCATGGAATAGCGTTTACCATTCCCAAACAGTACTTGATGTTGCTGTCATACATTTTTTTTATTAGAAAGATGTACATTCCTTAATCGAACAACACAAATGCACTATTTGGTAGACTACCCTGTCATTTTATGTTACAATGATTTATTGGTCTTTCTACTGTTTTAGGAAACTTCATTTTGATGGTTTTTATCAATGAATCATTCTACTGAAATACGACCAAATAGTATAGACCAATACATATATACAGATTTTGTCTATTTAATGTACAACAGTTCTGTGCGCAGCTGCACAACAATAATAAATAGAACTTATTTCTGAGATATAAGCCTTCCACAACCGATGTTGAACATTTAGCATGTCTATACACATGTGCTCATAATTCCTTTCAACACAAAAAGGGATTCTTTATTTGTTGACTATTGTCATGTAAATCTATCACATGTCACTCTTTACAAATTTTATGTCTTCAGTCAAACATGAGGTGTGTATCTGATGCAATGAAAATAAAATAAAAAGCGATATTGTATGGATTTGAAAATGCCCCACGCAGCTTTGAAACTCACAAAAAAAACACACTATTTCTTTATTTGTCTAACCTCATCACTATAGTATTTTCCTTGTGGTCTGTAGGATTTCTCAACGTGCCATAAGTTTATAAATGAATTCTTTGCATCCAGCTGTGTGATATATTTAGATATGTCAATATGTTTAGAGACAACCAACCATCCATCGACATTATTTCGATAAAACATATCGACACGGAAAACAAAAACGAACTGCGATAGGCCAGCATGATGATAATATTTATAGCACAACTATGAATAAATAAATATACAACAAATACAAAGTCTGGACACAAACGATATAAAACTTAAACAGTGCAATACATTACATACGTTGTACGCTGTAAATTCTGTAATGGTAAGTAGTCTATTTAATGTCACCTATGGTTGTTGATGATTTCTTGTATTCTGTTGATCTATAGTTAAACTTCAAAATTATTACTGTAACAATGGTTTTGTTTCGAAATAGTCAAATCAAATATTTATGTGGCAATAATCATTTTAAAAATGCAGGATATAACGATAAAAAAACAAAAACATTTGAGCCATTTCATTGTTCCTGCTGTGCTTGAAACTATACTTAAAAAAACCCGCAAGTTTTGCCTAGTTTTTCGCGATGGTTTTCAACAAGCAAACTACAAGAAAGTTTTGGGGTTTGGCGACATCTCCCAGGAATGTGATATGGCTAAAGTCAGACAGATCGATATCAATCGGTCTATATAATTTTATGCTCTTGTATAGAGCGACAGCATAGGAAAGGGAGCGTTTGCAGGAGCACTAGTTTTCATAATCGTTTTGAAAAACGCTTAAGACAACCCTTGCGCATAAAGGATTAGATACTAATCTAACATATCCAGGATTCTTACACACTGCATAGATCTAAGAATAGTCAAAATAACATGTAATCTAAATTATTGGTAGAAATTATACCACCATGAGGGAAAGTGTACGAAGTAAAAAGTATGGGTCCTAGTAAAGAACCTTAGAGAACTTCACACTGCAAAATACAAGCTTCTAAAGTGGTGGAATCAACAGAAACATGTTGTAAACGACATGTCAGAAGTTAATTCATTGCTTTGCAATTTTAAGTTATTTACGCCTCGGTAGGTTGACAGCGTCTGACTAAAGTAAGATATATTAATAACACTGCAAACGCTTTTTAGCTAACAATGTGACTCTATTTATCTATTATCAATCAAGAAAGGGTATAGTGTGCTCAAATAGAAAAGAATGAAATAATTATTGAAAGATTGTAGAATTAAACTGAATCATAAAGGAGTCATTTTTATTTTTTATATTTATAGACTTCAAATAACAATTCCAAGTCCAGATTAACCGTCTATTAACAACTTTTCCTGTGAGTTCTGTGTTTTCCTAACCGGAAGTTTGCGCTTATAATAACAGTGTACGCCTTTTCTATGAATAATGAGCTTCATCTTGTATTTTACTAGGCTATGTTCTGCAGATTCGCAGTTATCTCAGTGTCCATCGTGCTTTTGGCGAACGTTCGTGGTGACAATGAACCGCATTGTGGAAAGTGCAGACAGGGGATTGACGTCAAAGGAAGACAATACGAGGACAACTGTGAGAAGATACCGTCATGTCCTTCAGATTTACCCGACATGGTACAAACATCCAAGATGGCCTTGTGAATGTTACGGGAGACCCATTAAGTTTAATTAACGCTGAAAGTTCGAAGGGAATCCACAGATGGGTAATTTTACCACAATGGCTTATCGGCAAAAATATAAGTATGGTACGTTAACATTGGAATAGTATGAAAAATGAACAATTTTCATAGAAAACTTCAATGCAATATTAACCTGTATTGCCTTTACAATTGGGTAAACAATTCCGATTAAGTTTTACTGTTTGGCTATTTGACAGACTTCGAAAGCTTTTTGTCTATGCTTTTGACAATTACGTTTAGCACATTTGCATCGATGCCAACTTAAAAAAAAAACAAAGCTATATACTCCAATTTTTTTTCCATCGGAAATGTTACATTATGGATTCAGTAATACAATATCTATCGGATTATAACTAGCAACCTTCGTTATCTACTATACGAAAATACGACCACTTACATGACGACCTTTCCCAGCACATAATTAGACGTGGTGGCTAGGCTATTCGGGGCAAATCGGTCAGACCCACCACGTGTTATTAAAGTTATTTTCATTTTTCTTGTTTACTCGCACACTCATATCTGGGGAATAGCTATTTCATCAGGTTGACCACCAAAGAGACCAAAGAGTGTGGGCAGTGAATTAAGATTACTCTTTGTAAGACAGTTATAATTCCGAATAAAGTAAGACAAATTTGTAGCTTTCACAAATTTCCCTTCAATACAACACCAATATTCATCAAACAGGGAAAAGTATGCAGTCCTTAGCAATGCCATTTGTAACGACATTCGAAACAATGTGAGCATGTAAATACCAAGATATAACGCAGTACTTGCAATATAGAATGATGGTATACTAGCTCTGCTCCTTGCTCCATAATCGTAGCGAGCGACTAGCCACGTAACGGAGGTAGAAGGGAACTCGTTTACCTCCACGGACTAGTCCGCATGGCCGTAAAATAAAACCACGGTGGTCACTACTGGTATTACTTAAACCACACGACTCCAAATATAATTTCCCATGTTTCGCTAAAAATGCTGATGAGACTTTTAATTACAATGCTGCTTTCCAAGACACCTATCCAACCATTTAAAGGGTGATCAAGATGGCTACCAAAGTCAACTTTGACCAGAAAAGGAATAGATAGATGTATTAACGAGATAAATACGAAAACAGTAGGATTAAGAAAGTGTGACTGGTCCAACCTGTTCAGTCTTCTGTGTTGGGAAAAGTTGGAATGTAATGGCTGTATCGATACTTCAAAATAAAGTTTTATATCAGTGATTAGTGGCGAAAATCTCGAGCGACACTTTAAAACATCACATCAGTGTAGAGCAAGTGATCATGACTTCCTAACATTACACTCGTTATAAACATCACTCATCCGAATATAGGGTTTATTCGGCTCTGAATCAATTCAGTAAGAATGATTATACCTTTGCTATATTAATGTTTTGACAGCGATCACTGAGCAACCTCATATAGTATATCATAGAAAATCGTCAAAATATGCTAATTGTATATCCGAATCCCCTCAAGAAAAACAACGTAGAGGATTATTATATTTACAAAGCAACATGATTTAAACGAGTTAGGAAAAATGCAGCCAAGCAAGTTAAAATTGCTTTTGATGATAATTATCCTAAGTAGTGCTCTTCAAACAAAAGGGGAGTTTCCTTTAGCGACTTATCATTCTCTTATTTGGATCTTCCCTTATTTAAAATACCCGTATTTTTCTTTTTACTTAACACACAACAGCTTGAAATACCTCTATAATCTACTTGATTCGCATATCTCGCTTCTTTTAAAGTGGCAAGAAAATTCCTTTCCCGCGCCTGACGAAAAAAATCCCCAGCCATAAATTATTTATCTTGTGCTGATGCAAAAATATCCAATAACTAAAGATAGCTTTCTCAAGCAGCTTTATCCTTCTTCGAAGATTTCTTGATTCTTATTTGGAACATTCAAAGTGTCATCATCCATATTAACCTGAACTCCTAAAAAGCTTGTTTACTGATTATGAGCATCACTTTTAGCTGGCTCCCTGCCTTTTTGCCATTAACATTCAACTACGTAGAAAAGTAAGGTTTCCGGGAATATTTTGGAATGACACCCTGCTGATTTTCCTCGTACTTGACCCCCCCCCAAAAAAAAAAACAAAACAAAAACAAACAAAACAAAACAAAACAAAACAAAAAAACAAAAAACAAAAAAAAACAGAACAAATTTTATTGACAGAATTTGCTCATTGCAAAGTAGTATTTTTTTTATATTTTGAAATGTGCGGCAGTTTTTCTGTACATTTTATTTCGTTTCAGATATGTGAAAATTTATCATAGTCAGCTGGATTTCAAGTTTTTCTAAATTTGTTCAAGCACTTAAACTCGAATGTACATTTTTTCAACTTTCTAATCAAACCATGTTGCCTGCATATGCAAAAACAATACTATCCGTTGAATTGAGTGGCATGAACACATGTTAAATTTTGCCCGTTTTGTCCGTCACATATTTCGCCACTGCATTTACATCGGAGTGGTCAAATAAGCAATTCTTTGAAACTAAGCTTTGAAAATTCCACGTTTCTTCTTTCGTTTACCACCTCTTGTTTTACGTAATCATAAAATATGTGGTAGGGCCGATTACATTCGCTACAATATAAATTACATGTGAGTTGTAGATTAGATTGCCATCCATTGATGGTACGTGAAATACCGGGATAAACATCAAATCCCAAAGACAAATTTAAAATAACATCTCTACTGCCACTATTGGCTACATGTATATTATCACCATCCTCATTTTCGAATACTCTTCCATTTTTTATTGAAAATTAAATCCTCCAAAAAAAACAGATCAGCGAAACTTGCGATTATATCGGTTAGTCGAAATCATTGTGTAGGTAGCTGCCAAATGGATCTCCTTTTAAAGTATTGTCATCCTCACTGATAAAACATCTAGATTACCGTTCACATTGTGCAGTAAAATCCCCGACAAACATCAAATTCCAACCACCACTGTCTGCTTTAAGTTTAGTCTTCTAATCCGTTTGACATCATTTTCATTAAGTGTTTCGTTCTAAAGGGGATTCTTTGTTTAAGGTTTTATCCTAATGATGTGAATTTAATTTGCAATTTAAAGTATTGAATTGTTCTTCGTTTTATAGTCAGGTCACTAATATTTTTGTAAACTCCTTCCAGCACATTGCTCGTTTCTTTCCTCGTTTCATGAATCTGGTTGAGTATTTCTTTTTCAACGCTCATTTCTAAATATGCCAGGCCTGATTACAAAAGTAAGTTGGGATGTATTTTATAAATGACTGAAGTTAACATTTAGTTGTTCTGCTGCTTCAATTTTTTCTCGCCAATTCAGACTATGTAGAGGACTCAAATTTGACTTTACGTTTCCAGCACACACTAAATCAAGTTAAATGCAAACATAACGAGAAGAAAAAGAGACGAGCCGTCTTCTTTGACTCTTCAGACTTGACCACCTATCTGCAGTTACACTATCTAACATTCAGAAAATTTCCGCCGGCCACCATGTAGGTTGCTGGAAAGAATATATTATTACGCTCTAAACCCCCGAAGTAATGCCAATCGTCTAAGATCCTTCAGGTATATATTCTAAGGTCTTTTAAATCCTATCTGGATTTCAATGTGTTACTTGAATATGTTATCATAGAATTGCTAGTGTGGCTGTGTAGCTGTTACCTATGGATGTTTATTGTATCATATCATATCAAAGGGAGAAAACTAAACGTCTCTATTAAATCCAGGGCAACGGTCCCGGGGATGAAGTGTTGGATCTCTGTCATTGGTGTGAAAAGACGCTCTATGAAAACGGAGTCACATATTTTGATTGTGAGGTACGTATAATCAAGAACCGCACGAAGGTTGTTTTTACAGAAGGGAAGGGATGTTTTACGTATAGACTCTAAATATTAATAGTTAGACTTCAAAATGGCAATGCGTACATTTCTTGACTTGTATAATTGCTGGTGAAGGTATAATGCAAATCAAAGATTGTATTTATAACACTGAAATGTTTATACTCTCTGTAGAATGGAGAAACTGAGGAAACTTTGGGTAAAATGTAATGTTTTCTTTTCTGAGGCACTTGATACCGTATTGCTGCGCTTAACGTATTGTTAAGCTGTTGTTGGCCATTTTGTTGTGTCACATACTTTTACTTCACATATGCATATTCCAAAACTGAATAATGGGACAACATATATACTGAAATGTTACTTTGTTGAGATGCACATAGCATATATTGGATTGAGATAGCGAGTACTAATTGTTTGCTCCTTATTGGTCAAGATGAGGTTTGGTACCTGTTTCTAATTTAATAGTTAAATTCAAACAATCAGTACATGATTTATGAACAACAGTCTGGTCCACTGCCCCTCTTCTAACGCTGGCGGCGCTGCTCACGATGATAGGACATATTGGCTACAGACCCTATTAGCATGGACAGTGCAGCCAGCGGTAGAAATGGTAGAGGGGACCACACTATTAACCAGACTGGTTATACATTTCACGTAGGTTATAGCAAATTTTCGTCATTGCACTTATGTCTTTAAGTATTTTCAATGATCGACTTCGAGACTAGCGTTTGTGTATTACGTACACCTTCATAACCATTGGGCTAAATCGACACACACTCGTGTAGTATACCAGGGACTTTACTATTTTACTGTTATATTAAAATATTCAGAGTTAATTATTTTTAAACTCAACATAACACCATGAATACATTGATTTTAAAAGAGTATGGACTCTACAGTGTTATTGGACACGTTCAAGTTCGATAACGAATTGAGTAACCGTTATAAGCTCAAAGATTATGGGACAATACAACTTCTTCTATTCAGTGAACTATATAATGTGTGCATATATGTGCTTTTAGGACCTTAAGCGCTTCATACAATACTCTTCCTCTCACCATACATTCAACTTTCTCCATGTACCAAGTTTTGGCGATAAACCGAACAAACTGAAGCATGGCAAACTTTCTTGAGGACATGAAAAAATTGATCTGAAAACATGTTTTGAAAGCTTTGAATTTCATGTAATCTGAAAACATTGTTTTGAAAGCTTTGAATTTCAAGTTACCGAAATACTATTTCAAAGAAGAAAGTATCTGAAAGGTATCAAAGATTGGGTTTAGCAGAGTCAAACATTTCTAATATATATATATATATATATATATATATATATATATATATATATATATATATATATATATATATATATATATATAATATATATATATATATATATATATATATATATATATATTGTTTGTTGTTCTTTTGTATCAGGAGATAGAATGCCCGGATGAGTTTATCGGTAGTTTTTCCTTGGATCCGTTCCAACCTGTCGTCACCATTGTACCCGCATTAACATGTATGGGAATTATTGAGGACACAGAAAAGTTCTATTGCTACAACAACATTTAAAGAATGTGTTCATTTCGACTGACTGTTTGATGATTTCGCTTGAAGACAAATTAACATCTCTGTGAAAATAAACACATACTTTACTGAGACAATGTAATATTAAAAACGTATATAGCGTATATTTGTCAGCGTTGGTGATATGAAGCTTTTCTGATCTACAAATATAGTGTGATAGTGATTATATTTGTGATAGTGAGCGTACGAGCGTGAGTGCTTCGCGAACTCTACATCATGTGGAGGTGTCGCAGTCAGAAACATTGTAACAACTTAGTTCGGTTATCGAACGAATATTTTTGATATTGGGGATTTGGCCGAGTGTTTAGTTTTTTTTTCTATGGCTTCTCCGCTAGGTTACCGAGTTCGAACCCGATTGAAACCACCATATATTGTACTGCTTCTATATATTAGAATAACTAAATGCGTCAAAGACTTGGTCCTTGACTTTTAAGTTCAAAAAAAAAATCTCAACATTGGAAATTTATTTCACCTTATTAAGAGGTTAATATTTTTGTAGAGATTCATACAAAACTAAGACCATGAATAAATATTGATGTCAGTTATGATGCCGTTTCTTTCAACAGCGCGAACATGCTAGTTTGTTGAGTAAGTTAATCATTATATAATTACGTGCACATTGCGGTCCCCGACTGGCACTCTGCGTTTGCGTCAACGATCAAACTTCTGCAAAATAATATTTCACAAATCGTGAAATATCGTGTTACCACTTCAACTTAAATCTACTTCGTTATTGACAAAAGGGGAGAAACGTACGTAGAACGCGGTAAACACTTCATTGAAATATGTTCATTTTCTAACTGGTATTCACCCTTGCAGGTAAGGTAAAACTTTCTAATGGTTGATTATATAACTTCGAATGGTCTTTGGTTACATGACTGTATATCTAATTAACATTATGACCTTCATTGTTTCCTGTTATCTACCAGCGTTCACAGTCTGGAGGTGATGTTATTGTATATCTACTTTACATTATGACCTACAATGTTTGCTATTATCCACCAGCGTTCACAAGGAGGAACGTGAAGGTAGTGTTATTGATTTAAGAATTCGTGTGACATATTTCTGAAATGATGTTATTGACTATAACGTTAGGTACTGCTTCTTTGCAGATACAGACAATGTCACGCCTTTCAGAAATCTAAATTTCAACGGAAAACGCAAACAGACTTTTTGAACTTAGTAATAAATACGAAAATATCATCCTCAAACACTCCATTTAATGACCATAGGCCGGAGAATACTTGATATGAACGACACGGATGTTGCCAGGGAAAAGTGTTTATCGAAACGGTCAAATTTACGACAAATTGACGCACACAAGAGGGAGAGCAATGTTCTTTGAAATTCCTTATCCAATTGTATTGAGTTTTAGATTGTTGATATATCGTTCTGGACGGAAATTACTTAATAAATGTACGATATTTCTCAGTGTATTGAGATATTTACAGTTCCCCGGGCATATCAGTAGCCTGGTTATCAATAATCTATTCATGAATTTAAGTACTATAAGGAAGACCGGTTTGGGTCGAGACCGGAAAAACAAAACTACCTCTGATGGATTGTATAGGGCAAACAATTCATCAGTCGGACTGAGCCCTAGGCTAAATCTACATGACATTCTTAAGGGAAATATGGAATGTGATTGTTCTGTGTCACAGTGTCTGACTAGGAATTGCAAGACATGTGATATTCTGATCACTGACACTGTGACACGGAGTAATCTGTCCAAAAAGTCGTACCACACAAAGGCATTTGAACCCCTTTCATGCCAATCTAAGAACATCATTTATGGCATAGAGTGCACTTTGTGTGGTCTTATATATGTTGGAGAGACCGGGAAAAAACTTTCTAAGAGGATGTGTGGGCATAGGTCAGGCATTAACAACATCTGCCAACCTGCCTTTACACTCACTTCAATGGTCCTCTTCACTCAGTATTGAACATGAAAGTAAGAATATTAGAAAAAATTACCACCCTTCTAATAGTTCAATACTGAGTAGGAGTTATCGCAAACAACATGAACACCACTGGATAACTGAACATGGCACAGCTATGCCTTATGGCTGTAATGATAACATACAAGATGTGGGTAACCTATCTAGCCCCAGAGGGAAGAGTGTCAATGTCATTGGTTTGTTTAATTCTCATCAGAGAAGACAACGAAGCCATGGCCATCGACACAGCAATAACACCAGTAATCCTCAGTTCAGTGATCTACTACCAAAGTTAAATCAACCTTTGGGTGTTCACAAGGTAAGAACTGCATTGTTTGCATGCTCCTTGCAGAAGTTAAGATCACTTCTCCTGACTGTTGAAGCTATGAATGTATACGACCCTCTGCTGCCCGAATACCGGTTAATCGCCATTATTATGGATATAGGCAAATATCGCCTATTCAAACCTGTTCGGACAGAAAGCATCAACAGTCAGCAGAGATTGTTTTTCCCCTTGAGGTTTGTTAACAAACACTGCATGAAAACGCAATAATACAGATAAATTCACATTAATGAGTTGCCTGTATTATAGAATAATACACGTGAATTCACATGAATCCACATGAATACAGCCTTGCTGAATACAAGAAATGGATTCTTGACTGTATTCACCTGTATATGCACTCTTCAGCTAAAATACAAGAAATAATCCACGCTAATACAGTAAGTATTATAGTGTTTTTCATGCAGTGAAAGGGATTGACATGATTAACATCAGCAATATCTTACACAACAAGGACGTTATGGAAAAAGTACCACCTTATTTACATTTCAAGACCCTCCTATAGTGTCCTATACCTATTCTAAGAACATAGATAGGAAGTTGTTTAATTACAATAGGGTCTTGAAAGAAATTGATATTAGGAACAATGTTCATGATGGTACTTGTGATTGTATGTCATCTCCCTTTTGTTACAAACCTCACGGTCATATAATAACAGGTGACATGAAAATACTTCAACATCCTAAGCTTCGGCAGCTGTTCCTATTTGGCCTAAAATATCGCGAGCCACCCAAAGTAAACTGGAACTTTAACTTTAAGTTAATCATGGATGCTGCTGAGGCTTATGCTAAGAAGTGGGCTGCCCTTGAAGACGAAGAGGTTGGATATCTTTCGGACTGGCTTCGCACAGTCCGTGATAAGGTAAAATCTCGCATTTCACATCTTCGTCTTTACACACTGTCATCAACACTACATCTGCCTTCGATGACCCTTCTGTACGGGAATGTCTAGATGCTTTACACGATAAATATGTTGTTGTGCCTGCAGACAAGCATCAAACAACATCATTTTTGTCTGCAAGCAATATTACATTCAATGTTTAAAGAACGAACTTCAGATTAACTCAGATGATGAGAGTAGCACAACATACTCTCTTTCAACCTTATCTGAAGAGGAAATATTGCAGAACCATTCAACAGTTTTGAGTGAGTTTGGCATCGAGTTAGCGCAAGATGACAAGGTATTACCTAATCTATATTGGATTCCTAAGATCCATAAGAATCCCTATAAACAACGTTTCATAGCTGGTTCCAGTAAGTGTACAACAAAACGCTTGTCACAACTTTTAACCATCATTTTATCAACCATTAAATCTGGTTTGGTACGTTATTTTGACAAAGTTTATGAAACTAGTGGGGTCAATCAAATGTGGATATTAAAGAACTCCAAAGAATTTTACATATTTTACAAAATAACAAAAACATGTACAATTCAATATACACATTTGATTTTCAACGTTGTACACAACCATCCCACATAACAAACTTAAAGACAGGCTATCATCTCTCGTGAAGAAAACCTTCTTTTACAAGAATGGTAGTCGTAGGTATGAATACATTGCCATCAAGCGCAACTTAGGCTATTTCACCAACAACAGTGATGCCAAACTCTAATACAGTGCTGTTGAGGTGATTCAAATGCCATATTTTCTAATTTACAACATATTTATCAAGTTTGCTGGCATGACATTTAGGCAAACCATAGGCATTCCGACGGCACAAACTACGTCCTACTTCTTGCAGGCTTATTTTTGTATTCGTATGAAGCAGAGTTCATACAATCACTTCAGAAATTTGGGTGTAAAAGGATTGCCAAGCGATTTAACAACACCCACAGATATATTGATGATCTCATCAGTTTAAACAATCCTGGTATATCCAATTATCTACACCACATCTACCCAGATGATTTAGAAATAAAAGAAACAACTGAAAGTGTGGACTCGGCATCATACCTAGATGTATTGTTTGAAATTAGACATAATACACTATATACTAAGCTGTATGACAAAAGAGACGATTTCATTTTGAAATCATAAACTTTCCCTTTTTGTCGAGCAATATACCATCATCTCCAGCTTATGGTGTGTATATTTCACAACTCCTCCGATACAGTAGAGCATGCCCTTCATATGAAGCCTTGCGAGTTAGACACAGCTATTAGCTTAAAAGTTAGTGAGGCAAGGATTCTCAGAAAGTAGATTAGTGAAATCATTTAAGTTTTACGGTAGATACGGAGATGTTGTATCAAAATATGACCTGTCTGTTTCTCAAATGATGAGTGACAGCATACCAAATTTTGACTCACGAAAGTAATTTGGTGAATTCACCAAATAACAATGAATCTGTCGCTTTGGGTCAATCTGGACGGGTGCGGCTAGCTGGAAGGGTACGCTTACCCATTCCGGACACCTGGTACCACCACAATTTCTTGGTTCAAGATGGCCCCATTGCCTTTGTCATCATCTATATGTTCCTTGGACGTGGTAAATTTCACAGTTCACCTTGAATGATAACGATTATTGGACCTGATTTGATGTCTATTACAATAACACAATTAGTTGGTATTCATGGGCATTACACGTTGTCACTGATGAGTAAGAAATTTGATTTGAATATTTCTATCTTAACAATGCACTGAACTATTAGTATCTAGGGAAACTAGTTTAAATTCCTTGTAACTATAAAGGCGTTGCGTACAGTTTCTTCTTAATAAACCCCATAGGACAATGACAGCTTTTCTCCACACGGATTTAGACGTGGTTATGGCCTATGTGGGCCATATTGGACATTCCCAACACGTCTATTAAGATTCATCACTTTACTTATTTTACGCACACACTTTATTGATGGACATCTGAGGAATGACTATTACTTCAGGTTGACAACTCCACAAGTGAGTGGTGAATTCAGATTACTCTTTGCACGTAGCTAGTTCCATGCTCTTTGCAAGACAGTTGCGATTTACAATAAAGCAAGACAAATTTGTTGGTTTCACTAATTTCCCTACAATTTCAACACTAACGTTCATCAAACAGGGACAACTATAAAGACCCAGCAAAGCCGTGTGCAATGACATTCGAAACACAGTGAGCCTGCAGAATCAAGATATTCCACAATGCATGCCCTATAGCACGGAAGTGTCAGCTCTGCTACTGGCTCCATGACTAACCATTGAGGCAGAAGAGAACTTTTTACCTCATTGGACTGACGTACGCGTGACCTAAAAATTAAGGCACGGGTGTGACTACATAAGTAATTTTGTGCAACGGTATCAATGCGCGATGGTCGGCTATTAGCCCTGCAACCGGGGTATGAGCCAATAGTGCTCGCCTATGACTATGCCGTAGCCGTATTATAGCCGTATTATCGCTGAGCAGAGTTGCGCGTGTCTAGAGCCAATGAAGTAGCCAAGGCCCTTATTTTATTGTACATGTAGTCTTTGGTCCTTACAAACTTTGTCCCTACCTAAGTCTGTGTATGGTGATTTGTGTTCCCCCGCAGTGTTTTTACTCTATTGTGGTGCAGTAACGTAGTGACCGGAACATGTACAAAACGGTCAACAGATCATCGTACCAATGGTGCATCAGAAAAACACACGAGATTTTTTTCTATAAATAGGGATTGAATTCATACAATAGGCATCTAGTAAAAGCTTTTGGCAACTTTTTCGAAAACACAAAAGTACCCTGGAGCACTTCATTTAGTATCAACAATCCATGTAGGCACAGACCCTGTCTGTGATGTAGGGGAAATCATAGTTTTTTTTTACTCGATGGGTTCACTATGTGGATTGGTGAGACACCATAGAATTAAGTTTCTTTTTTTTGGCCAGACCACGCATGTTGCGAATTTGATAATATTTTTATCTTTACTGAACTGATATAACCGTCACCTACTTAACAATTTGATGTAGATTTGTTGCAGTTCCCGTCCCAAGGGCCCCGCCCCAACATTTCTAACGGCTTCTGTATATTCTCGTCGCGAAACATTCTGGTTTTAGCGTGACAATTGAGTCATTTGTTACATGGAGCTACCTCTGTTGTTGCGTAATGCTAAGGTGACAACATATAACCTAAGACTGGATTTGTTACTGCTGTACTGTACAATATATGCAACATTTCGATGTAGATGAATGTTCAGTCATGGTTGTAATGCATGTCACACAATTTCTGTATCGTTTGCTCTCTTGTAGCGTCTGATAAAAATCTTCCCCTATGTCAAACAACCGAGAAGGAACTCGGCATTTTAGTAGTGTAACAGATTTTTGAAGTTTAGAACATAAAAAGCAGAGGCGAACTTCCCCTCTACTGTTTATGTTTAGAACCACTATTATATAGGCAACATGATGTCTGACCAGTACATAAGCCTTAGGTAATTACAAATGCTCAAAACAGCCATTTTATATAGTTTAGCCGGTGTTAATGGGATACAATAAAATTGCACCCAACTGTTGTCGTCAAGTAAAATCTCAGATAATGATATTATAATTTTTATGGTCTATGCACGACCTTTGACTGCTATTTAAGCAGTAATGATTCCCTTTCAGGGGGTAACTTACTGGAAACGTCTAAAAAGTTATAAGGGCCAACGAAGAGAGGGCATAACGTCTGACTTCAAGTTGGGAAAATTTTAGGGGGTATTTTGGGAGCATCGTTAAATCTAACGATTATCCCTGTGACTTCAAGGTAAGTGTGTTTCTAAATCATCTGTGGAAATGATCCTTACCTATACTTTCATGGTGCGCCATCATATAACCACAGATGTCGAATATAAATGAATTTCATATTCAAGGGTACAGAAATTTCTATCTATATGTTGCCGGAAGAAATTTGTGATATATGATGACCACAATTTTACTTACTAAAATTCAATACTATGACTTTGAATTTCAAAAACATTTCCTGCCTTTTGATTTTCACACGTGTAACATCTACTGTTACTTGAAAAATAAAATAAATAAGGAGTAGCAACTCGTGATATGAATGAAAAAGGCGACTGTTGTAATCAGAATTAGTCAAAGTGAACGACTTTGATAGCACAGCTTGCTAAACCAGAAAGGCAGAAATTAGGAGCTCTGACATCTATTCACAGCATCAATTGTGTCATGCTCTAGAAGGATTTCTAGTTCCATTCCTTAATTTAAGTCAGACGTGGTAAATGTTGGCGATGTCAAAATAGGCTTCACACAGGTGCTGTCTCTCACCAAGCTAGGGCAAGAGCGATGTTACTTTATCTCATTTATGTGTTAGTTTTCCTTTCCTTCTTTTTACTGGCTGTGACCTGTTATATGTATATATCTGTAAGGTGGATACCAGGCTATTTCTGTACATCACACTTAGTACTTATGCATGCATAACTTATCATACTGTTTGTAAAGCTTGGTAAAGTCTGTGATTTGTGAATGTTCGGGTGTGATGAACACGGTGATTGGTGTTTTCAAGTGAAATGTTTGAGTGAGGTGAACGTAATGGGTGGGTGCACGCTATAGAGGGGAGATTCTCGCGGAATCACAGGCTTGGCTTTCTTGCATGATCTGCATTGCTAAAAATCATTGATGAGATAACGTTTGTATTTACTGATTTGTTATTCACAAGATGACATAATACTTGGCATATTGGAAGGAATTACATATCGAGACCCCAAGAGATGTGCATATTATTCACATGGCGCTGTTGATAAAATGTCGAGTACAATCACTCCTATCAAAGTCAGCACGACTTCTGTTCATCATCGAAAACGTAATTGACCAGCTTTGCACAATACAGGCTATATCAACTTTCTGATCGCTGACGTACACACGTTTCATTCCTCTTTTGTTCAACTTCTAGGCGTGCTTCTTCATAAAAGCAATATGTAGTTGAGATTTTAATCAGTACAATTTTTTCCGGAGATATGAAAATCAGAACAATGCAAGGTGACTTCGTACGTCAGTGATTCTGCCGTTGCCAGTTTAGTTATTCTTATCGGCCAAAATAACAGTGGAGGGCTGCCAATCATTTTGCATTTGCTTTACGTCACTTTGTACACAGTCCGTCTAGCCGCCGGTACTGTGCAAGGAGTCTGAGTCGGAGAATCTGGCAGAAACTGACTCACTATTTCGCTGACTCACAACGCAGTCGCTAGGAAAACCTAGGTTAGTATGAAAGAGACACAAGAGAAATACAAATTATTTATGTTTTTTTACAAATTCAGCGACTTGAACCAAGTCTAGCTGTTCTTGTTAAACATTACTGTGAACATGCCGTACGAAAACAACACTGAGATAACAGAAAAAAGGAGTTAAAAAAGACATCTGTATCAACTGCTGATATACCCGCGAATGACTACATTGAGCAGTCGCCATACTTGTCATGTCATGCTACTTTTAGTTCATTGTTCACTTCTGTAACAGTTTTTGTTTCTCTTTTTCGGCTGCACTGGTATATAAGGTATAAGTCTGAGTATTTATTTATTTAATAACAATTTTAATCGCCCAGTAATGGTCACAACACAGATTAAAACTGATAACAGGACAGGGTATCTCAAATACTTAAAACAAGTCCACAGTAAAGCCCCACTAACTGTATCTTTTAGCATTATTTTATGGTTTTACTTGCAAACTATTAAAAGTGACTTTGTGAGAATGTACTAATTTACGTGTGTGTATACACTTGCTATTAACTCCCCGTTGGGATTATATGAGCAATTTTGAACAAGAAAAAAATTATAATTCGATGAAATGTTTGCCCTAACATTCAATCGCAGTTCAATGAGGAAGAAGAAAAAACGTGGATACTGTGAATATCTGCCCTGAAATCTTCATGTTAACTCATGTACACAGTAGTCCGATATAGACCACTGGAGTGAATGTTTTATACTGTAAAATATGTTTTTTTTCTGTTTCATTTGTAATATTACTGTAACTGATTTAAAAAAAAATGGCGGGAAATGTTTGAAAAAATTGAATTTGTCAAATGTTTCACTAAGAAATGATTTCCTAGTGCAATAAAAGCCCATTTCTCTCCAGTTTGTAGAATTCAGAAAAAAAACAAAACAAACAAAACAAAACAAACAACCGAAAAACAAACCAAAAAAAAAACAGAAAGAAAAGGAAGACTTTTGAGGTCAACACGCTTAAACAGTTACAGATAGTAGCTTAAACGGCAACTTTGACAGGAAGAAAAATGTAACATGATGGTAAGCAAACAAACAAATCAAACGCAAGGCAGTATTCAGTCCTACTCGTAATATACGAATTTGTATCTCATTTAAGTCAGTTCTCTATCGTACGATGCTCCATAATTAACATATTGTAACTCCGTGCCGTAGAGAAGCCTTTTTCATTTTCCTTAGAATATAGTTACTATATATACTGTAGTCCGTTAAAAATGGGTTAAGTTTTATTGTACATGTCTCAGTAGTTTATTGTCTTCTATTTTATGCCATAATTGGGTTATCTGGTGACCGATTCAGGTTTTGTTTGACCTTTTGTTTCATTTTACATATAGAATAGAGTAGATGCACTGAAGTGATGTTCAAGCGATATCAGTATGGCATAGCTTAAATCACTAGACATAGCTTTATTGTAAATCTATGCGTAGTGTGAAGACAAACCTTCGTCATATACAAATTCTTGGCTCAAGCATATATCTAGGAAGCGCCATTGCTGGATGAAGTATGTCCAATATATAATATATATATATATATATATATATATATATATAATATATATATATATATATAATATATATATATATATATATATATATATATATATATATATATATATATATATATATATATATATAATATACTGAAGATGACATTGCTCTGTGGTTATGACGTTTGCATTTTATCCGGTGGATGCACTACGGTACACTTCGAAATATCTGCGATTTGACCGACTTTATAGAGCATTGACATTTGGCTGCCGTGTATACAACCGCCGTATTCTCTGTTTTCAGTTTTGTTTTTGTTTTTGTTTTTGTTTTTTTCAAACAAATGTTGCTTTACGTTTAGCCAGTGTGCCTAGTGTAACGCGCGACGCTAATATGAAAAAGAAAAGCATTTTTCTTGTTTGATTTATCCCGACATCGTTAAACTTTTGTCGAAGCAACACCTAATAATTGCAATGAATGGTCGATGTCAAAACAGGTGAAAGGTATTAAAACAAGCCAACAAGAAAAATCATAGATCCCTCTATTCTGTCTTTGTGTTCTGTGCATGTTTGTGAATAAACTTTTTATGGTGGCTAATTATACTAATTACAACATAAACATACAAATGAAGCCCTTCGTCATAACGAACAAATAGTATAGAAAGGTAGATAAATTTAGGATATGTGTATTTTATATGCAACGATTATAGGCGCAGCTGCACAACAATGAGAAATAGAACCTATTTCTTAAATATAAGCCCTTAACAACCAATATTGAATACTGTAGCGCTACTTTACGTATACTCATAATTCCTTTTGCTACAAAAATTGATCCTTCATTTGTTCATTATTGTCGAAAAATTCATCACATGTCCGTCTTTAGAGATTGCATTAATATATTGAGTCAAGTGAGATGTGTAACTGATGCTCTGAAAAGAACTCATCCCATAAACTACCTATTCGTCGTCAAATCGCAACAAGTATTTTCCCTGCGGTCTCTAGGATCTTTTTCAACATACCGTAGTTTTATAACTGAACGTTTTGCATTCAGCTGTGTGATATATATTGAGAGAGAGAGAGAGAGAGAGAGAGGGAGAGAGAGAGAGAGAGAGAGAGAGAGAGAGAGAAGAGAGAGAGAGAGAGAGAGAGGCATCAAATCCAAATCATCCTACAACATTATTTACAGTAAATATATCGACACTGTAAACAAAAAATTAACAGGGCCGCATGGGTATAGTATTTATGGCGCAACTATAAATAAACATACCTATAACAAGCACGAAGTCTGAACACAATCGGTAGATAACTTACTCTGTGCAATACTGTTCATAGTGTTGTCATTTATGGCTTTGAATGGTGTTATTGTATACTGTTTATCTCTGGTTAACTTCAAAATTGTAATTGTTAAGTATTGAAAGTTTACTCGATGAACGAAGAGTACGACGTGGTGTCTGTATATCGATCAACCACCTCAAATAATCTGGACATCTGCACTCAGAATTTGAATGTATGGAAGATTATTTTAAACTTAAAACGTTCCTTTACAGGTAACCAATTTCAAAATAACAGCTGAAATATGTTCACATTTCTTAGTGCTGCTAACAGGCGTGCAGTGGCATTTTAGACAGACTGATCAGTAAGGAGACTGTAGCAATAATATAGCCTTTATGTCACAAAAGCATGTACTTTTTTCTGTAGTTTTAGCATCAATAAGGATACGAAATTTACCAATTTTATGAAAAGAGAAAATGCAGATTTGCAAAAATGAGACTCATGAGACCATCGGAATGAAGCATAATCCTCAGGTTACTTACAACGCGATTGGAACTAATTTCGGAGAATTAGATATTCATAGTTTTCAAATTCACGTTGAAAACCAAACATTAAAAAGATGTATGATAAATTGTACAAGTTCTTATATAACCAGCCTTTAAAAATCTTGTTGGTAGAATATCAGAAATTACAAGATTTAAAGGAAGATTGCAATAGTAAATTTACAATATCACCCTATTTTCTGCTTGAAATGTTCATAAAACTACTATTGACCATTCCAGTAATGGGTACACTGACCATACCCATAATAGATGGCATCGGGGAAATGTTGTATTTCTACTTTCTTCGATTTAGGGAAGTTGTTAGGCTTGTAACATCTTTGTTTCTTCAAACTTGATAGAAGAAGTGCGTCGCTACTCAATCTTCCCACTCAGTTATGGTATTTTCTCGTATTGTATCATACCAGTCGGCCGGTCCTTGCTTTGGCCTTACAGTATATGCCTGCCTCCGAGAATTAGTGGGGATACAAGTCCGAGGGGATCGTAAACCGAGCTTACTGTCGATAAGATGCCTCGTCTTGTCAGTGGTTTGTCCTTCAGCTGGACTCGAAACTGGAACGTTTCAGCTGCAGATTCGACATACTATTGCACACCCAATGTGCGCTAGATCGGTAGATCTGGCGAGGGAGGTCAATTGTTTGTATGTCTTCAGGTTGTTTTGCTTGGAAAACACTATCGATGACTTCCTTGTTGTTCGATATGTATTTGTGCAATTTGAAGCCAAGTTTTTCACAGAGTCGTTGGCTGCACTCATAGGGTTAATTGTCTACAATGACTTCGGGCTGACTTCAACCTATCGACGTAGAAATAGAAATATTTTCTTTCGAAGTCGGCAGCATTTTTACCGTAGTCCTTTTATAAAGGTCAGCTGTCGTCTTGAGGGCGAAGTGTACAGAGCCTGGTGTGGATACTGATCCAAACAGGTGAGTGTTTTCTGTATTCGCTAGGCTGTTGTTCAAGATTGCCATTCTCGTACGAAAGAAATAGCAGGTAATAACTAGGTTTAACATCATCTCCAACTTCTTGGTGGAATATTGCTTCAATGTCGCAAATGAAAGCTATCGGTTCTTGTCTGAAGTGACACAAAACTCCGATCAACTCGTTTGTCAGATCTGGTCCTTGAAGCAGGTGGCTGTTCAGTGTCTCTCTGTGATATTCGGCGTTGCAGTCGAATACCACTCTTATTTAACCTGGCTTCTTTGGGTGATACACGTGGATATACCATCGTCGATCTATTTATGACTCGTCATCGGTGAATACCTTTTCTGCGTAACATTTTTCTATGCTGTCATTCATGACGGTAATGTAATCTGATTCATACTGTTTTTGATTAATTATTCTGTTCTTCAATATAGCCATGCCTTTCACAGCTAAGGTATGTTATTTGGTAACTGAACTTCATCTTGTTAAATGGAAGGGGGATTTCAAAGTGTCCGTCGTCTCTTTGGCGGATTCTCTGTGTAAACTTCTTCAGAAATCGCTGTCTTGAACCGACACCTTTTCACCGATCTTCCCTTCGCTGAAGTCGAGCTTAAACATCTGCTTCACCCGTGGGCTGGGCTGACAAGTATATAAACCTGTGAGGAGGTTACCCATTCTTGTCTTACGGGAATATGTTGGTCCTCTCACACATGTTTGTTGCGTAACATTATATGTATATACAGCCAGTCGTGTAAGTCTCTGTTTTGAAGTTATTTTCTGTATTCTAATCGAAACGAAATATTTTACTAGTTTTCATTTAATATTGCTGCTATATAGCAGACGGATTTCTTTTTAACGTTTGTTTTTATTTTATATTTAGAATATTTCGGTTCGGAAAAGCAGACATTAACTCATTAGGTTTGTCTGATTCAAAGGTTAAGAAAAATGAACAAGCATGTATTTATCTTCTTTTAATCGCCGCCATTACTTTCTATCTGGAGTATATTCCTTGCTTTGCAATTCTTACTCAAGTCTGAATAAAGCAATGTTTTAAATGACACTGCAAAATGCGTTTGTCCTGATAATGTGACTCTATTTATTTGTTATCAATCGAATAGTTTTCGACTTCTAGAATTTTAAGGCTGAAATAGAAAAGGAATAAAATAATTATTGAAAGATTGTAGAATTAAACTGATGCATACAGGAGTCATTTTTCTATTTGATACTTATCAACTTTAATAACAATACATTTCCAGATCAATCATTCTGTTATACACTTTTCTTGTCAGTTCTGTGCTTTCCTAACGTGAAGTTTGCGCTTGTAATAGCAGTGTGCGCAAACATTTCTTCATTGACAAGCCTTGACAATATTCTTTAAAACCGTGTCTGCGATTTATTCCCGGAGGTTCCATTCAAATTATATGGCGTGATAATTAAAATTCCTTGAAAAGCACCTTCATCTAACACCTTTAAGAGCGCATTAAAAAAAACAAAGGCATATAAAGAAAATCCAGGACACGGTTTTGAAGGATATTGTAAAGGCTTGTCAATGAAGAAATTCCAACCGGAAATCTTGCAGCGTGTTCGCATAAGGCGGGAAAAAAACGTTTTTGGAAGGTTCAGCAAAACGCTTGTCACGTGACTCTTATGCAAATAATGACGTGTACTGTGCTTGGTCAGATAGCTCTATATCAGGGCTTCAGAAAATGTATACTTTATTGGGGTTTGGAACGTGTTCAATTGAAAAAAAAAATATAAAAATCTGAAAGTGTCTAAAAGGTATGTAGATACCTAAAGTTTAATTATAATTAGCGCTGAAAGTTCGAAAAGAATCCACAGATGGGTAATTTTAACAGAAAGGTTTATCGGCAAGAATTTAAGCATGGTATGTAAACATTGGAATGGTGTGAAAACGAACAAATTCCCATGAAGAATTGCGTGCAATATCACCCTGTATGGCCTTTACACTTGGCTAAACCCTTCCGATGACTTCTTACTATTTGGCTATTCGAAAGACCTCGAAAGCGTTTTTGTCTATTTTGTGACATTTCGTGTTGCATATTCGCATCGATGCCTACGCGTTAACAACTTATAAAATCTAGTGAACAGGGCGATTTTAATAACAGACCTATATACTCTATACCTTTTATTGAAACGTTTATTATGTATTCAGTAATACAATATCCATCGGATGATAAGTAGCAGCCGGTGTTATCTACTATACGGAAATACAAACACTTATGGCTGTGTCGATACTTCAAAAATCTAGTTCTATAACAGTGTTTAGTGGCAAAATTTTCACTAAAACAAAGTACCGGATTTATTTTTATTTTACAATCAGGTCATCAATAGTCTGTAAACTCCTTTCATCACATTGCTCGTTTCCTTCCTCATTTTATGAAGCTGGTTGAGTATTTCTTTCCAACGCTTATTTCAAAATATGCCCGGCTTGATTACAGGAGTAAGTTGTGATGTATTTTCCGAGACGATTTAGATTAACATGGTGTTGTTAGCTACTTCGAATTGTTCTCGCCAATTCGTTTTAATGTAGAAGGCTTCGAATTTGACTTACGTTCTTAGCACCCACCAAATCAAGTTCACAGCAAACATAAGGAGCATAGAAGGACACGAGCCTTCTTTGTTGACTCTCCAGATCTGACTACATGCGTGTAGTTACACTATATCATTAAGAAAATTATCTGTTGCTGGTCAGAATATATTCTGGGCTCTCAACCTCCGAAGTAAAGCCGTCTTCCAAGATCCTTCAGAATATATAGATTTTTTACAATTCTATAGTCGTTTGTATGTGTTATTTGGACGAAATCGCAACGTATATCTGTAAGTGTCAACCTTTGAAATCCCGCATGAGTGTTAATTGTATCATGTAAGGTAAAACGGAGAAAACTAAACGTCTAAATTTAATCTAGGGCAACGGTCCTGGGGATGAGCTGTTGGATTTATGTCATCGGTGTGAAAGGACACACTATGAAAACGGAGTAACATATTTTGATTGTGAGGTACGTATATTCAAGTACGGTACGAAAGTTGAAGTGTTTACAGAAGGGAATGGTGTCTTACCTTTATACACTACGTATAAATAGTTTCGACTTCAAAATTGCAATACGTACATTACTAGACTTGAATAATTGTTGGTCGAGGTATAATGCGATTAAAGGATTGTTATTTGAAGTGTTTATACTCTCTGTTTATACTCTCTGTAAAATGGAGGAACTGGGGAAACGTTGTTTAAATGTATATTGTCTACTCTGAGGTACTTGATACCGTATTGTTACGCTCAGCGTATCGGTAAGCAGTTGTTGGCCATTTTGTTATATCACATGATTTTAATGAAGTTCAACTGAAAAGTCATTTTAAATTCAGAACCATTTTAGCTTTTCGAAAAATCATTCTGCATATATGCATATTCAGAAATGGAATAAATGGGACAACATACCTACTGACATGTTACCTAGTTTGATTTGCACAAAGCATGTATGGGATAGAGGAAGCGGTTACAAATTTTATGCATCTTATTGGTCCAAAAGTGGTTTGAATTCTAATTTGTTACATTGAAACAATTAGTGCATGATTTATGAACAGCAGTTTGGTCCCTTGTCCCGTTTCTTCTGCTGGCAGCGTTGCTCACGAAAATAGGATCAGGCATGCGTTGCATATCGGCTACATAGCCTATTGGCATGAGTAGTGCAGCCAGCGGTAGGATTAGGCAGGGGACCAGACTATTAACAAGACTTTTATGGAGTGGGTATACCTTTTACATAGGTTATGCACATTTCCGTCGATGCACATATCTTTCAGAGATTTCGATGATCGACTTTGAGACTAGCGTTAGTGTATCACGTACACCTTCGTAACCCCAGGGCTAAATCGACATACTTACGATCGTGTAGTATAGCATCGCCGTTTGTATTTTACTTTTATATTGAAATATTCAGAGTTCATTGATTTAAACCTAGTATAACACCGTGAATAAATTGATTTTAAAACAGTATGACCACTAAAGTGTAATTTGACACTATCAAGCTTAATAAAAAATTAAGTTACCAGGACACGATATTGATTTTTTCAAGCTAACAATTCTCTAATAATTTATAAGCTCAGAACCTCAGTAAATTATTTAGTTTGGAAAACCTAGAATAACTAAAATTTCGGTTACTAAGGTAAGACCATTATTTGCATAAATATCATGTGACAGGTAATTTGCATAAACCTTTTAAAAATCGGTTTTCCCAATGTTTTATTTCAATGCTTTGAGATATAAGGCTGAAATTTGAGTAAGCTGAGCTGTCTTAAGAATCTTCCAAAGTGTGTGTCGGAATTTTTTAAACGTTCTAAAAGAATTTTATGCAAGAAAAAACTCCAAGAGCGGTTAATTGAATCCTTATTGATTTCTTTTAGACATAGAAAAGTTCTATTGCTACTACAATATTTGAAGAAGATTTCGCATGTGTTCGTTTCGACTGATTGGTTGATGATTTTCCTTGGATGCAAAATATCTTCTCTGTATAAATAAACAAATAGTCATTTTAATGTAAAGCAACTTACGTGTGTGTGACCCTATGTCTATGTAGAGGTCATTATATACATGTGTGATGTAGAACGAATTTTAACTCTCTCTCTGTCTCTATCTACTTTTGCGTTTTCCATTGTCTCCTTCTGTCTGTGTTTCTGTCTGTATGTTACTGTCCCTGTATGTTTTTTGTCTCTCAGTGTCTTTGTCTGACTGCCTATCTCACTGTCTCTATCTCTGTCTTATTGTCTCATTTCCAATGTCACATCTACACATTGTCATTTTCTTAAATTGTATGTCCCTCCCATTTATTGGCATTCTGATATAAGGAAACAGAAACGATTATGTTTGTAAAATTTACGCCAGGATCGACTGTAGGGTTTGTTGACAGTCGACCTGATTGTGAGAGTGCAATCGGATTGATAGATTAAAGTTTTCTATGGTATAAGAATACAGAAAAAGAAAGAATCAAAGCAATAAAAAACAAAGACCGAAAACATCAACCTGTGTGCGTTGTTGTCATGTTGCTCTTCTTCCTTGGAACGCTACCAATGGAATGTTCTGATAATTTTAGGAAACCTGTTATGTAGCCGTAATCGTCGATAATTACTGACCAACGCATACTTGTTGAGAAAATAACATTTCGTGTCATAAATTAAAGAGTCGCTTTGTAGACCAGAAAATTCTTGCAAATGTAACTTATCGTCACCTCAGTTTAATAAGACACCGAAATAGGAAATACAGATTTGAAATCAAGTTTGTTTGCTTAAGCGCTAGTGTTATGTCACGTCACTTCAAATGATCAAAAAAGTAGAAAACACAAAAAATAGTAGTATCTTACTTTTTTGTTTAGATAGATGTTGTATTCAGTCACGCTCATCGAACATTTTCTCTGCTGATCACCAATAAAAGATAAAGCGTCTTTGTGAAACTGAATATCCCCAAATCAATGAAGACAAAAAGTGACTTTGATAAAGGATTTCATATTGATTAAAAAGAAGAATTTTTGACATCCGTCATCGGACAGAATAATAAGCAACAATGTTCTACCTTCTGACTGAGCGCAGTGTTGTGTGTTTTCTCATTCCTTCGAAATATTACTGATCTTTGAAAATGGCTGAAAATATTTGAAAACTCTGAATTAGCCAAATGTTTCACTGAGAGATGGTTTCCTAAGGCAATAACAGCCCATTTCTCTTAAGTGTGTAGAATTCAGCGAAAACCAGAAAGAATAGGAAGACTATTGAGGTCAACACGTTTAAAACAGTTACAGATAGTGGGGCTTAAACGACAACTTTGTATAATTTGTAAAATCCTTATTTGATAGGAAGCAAAAATTGTAATGTGATGGTAAAGCAAACCAATAAAAGCAAGGCAGTGTTAAATCTTACTCATATTATACGAAATTGCATCTCATTTTTAAGTCAGTTCTCTATCGTACGATGCTCCATACTCAACAAATTGTAACTTCGTACAACAGAGGCGTATTTTTCATTTTCACTAGGTATAGTTCCTATATATAAACTTGATTCAGTTAAAAATGGGTTAGGTCTTATTGTACATGTCCGAGCAGTTCATATAGTGTTCTGTTTTATCCCAAATCGGGTTATCTGATGACCAATTCAGGTTGAGTTTGACCTATTTGTTTTTTAGGGTTTTTTACATATAGAATAGAGTATATGCACTGATGTGAATGCAAATAAATCGAATATCGATGTTGAAGCGATATCAGCATAGCGTAGCAGAATTCATTAAAACGTATTAGCTTCCTAGGAAATCTATGCGTAGTGTGAAGACAAACCTTTGTCGTGGCAAAATTGACATTCCTTTTCTTGGCTCGTGCATGTCACTTGGCATTGCCCTTGCTAGATATAGTGAGTCAGCGAGAAGAACGTAGCGTTCACTATGCATTCTCAGAGTGAACTTCTGTCAAAATGCTAAACTGAAAACGATATTTCTTGCTGCTGATGATGTTTACAGTGATGTAGTACGGTATACATCGAAACATCAGCGATTTGAACGACTTTTCAAAGCATGGATTGGCTGCCGTGTGTATACAACTTATGTATTCTTCGTTTTCAGTATTTCAAACAAGTGTTTTGAGTTTAGTTAGTGTGTCTAGAGTGTGACACTTGAGCTAATATGATAAGGAAAGCATTTTCCTTTTTTGCTTACCCTCGGCAGTGTTAATTTTTATCTGATACTAACACCTTGGTTAAGTTTTATTAGCTTAGCATTAAATATATAGTTTTCCTTTTTTATCACACAGCGGGTTAGCCGATGACAAGTATGGACCAGTGGTACATATTTGCTTTATCTATGTATTGGGCGATACGCATGCATTCATGTCATGGCAAATTTGTCAAATTACTGTAGAAAAAAATAATATCGACACAGTATTTTACATAGTAAATGAGGATTTTTTGTTAAACATATTTTATTGGAAATGTGTGCATAGAATGAGCATATACCTTCAGCGCAAAACGATCAATGTTGTTTTATCTGCAGCACGATCATGTTCTATCGCTGTATCACTGCATTGACAAACTCATCATCAGTTGCCCAGTCAAGTGTAAGGAGATCAAAATTGATCAGAAGCTGAAAGTCTTGAACTCTCGGAATGTCAAAACAGTGACAGTTTACAGTCTCTAGGTACACAACTTTTTTCTCGTGCCATAGCCCATCAAATTCTTATAAATTCAGTTTTACACATTATTAAACATTCACAACCTGAGTCTTCTTGTTCAGAATACATACTCTGCCTCTACCCAGCATATGCTATATTCAGACTCGGTTTATTATGATTTCAACTTTCTTTCTCCGATGGTATTGAACTAAAGACGGTGCACTGAATTGCATATATTTTAACACCTAACTCCTTTTAAAAAAAGAAGTTTCTGCAGCCTAACTTGGGCAAGTTAACATTCAAACACTCACATTACGAGTTACCGTGCAAGTATTTTTGTCTAATTACAAAAATAAGGTACGTTAATTCAACGATGCATGAATAATACACACTAATGAAAGAAAGACAAATGACTTCATTGTGGTTTCTCCTTTATTGAGTGACAAGAAAAAATTGTCTGAAGTAAGAGTGTTTCAGGAGGATTTCCTGAGTTCTTGAAATTTTTTACACCAAATATTTTCATATTTTCTCCTGTTTTTTCTCTGAATCTAACCTAAAAAGGCATATGTGCTTCAGCAGCATTAGGAATTCGTTCCTTTCTGAAATAATTAACAAGGAAATGCAAATTCAAACTGTCATTTTGATTTCCCGCCAATTTCAAAAATTGCTAATATTACAAAGGAAACAGAGCATGTCAATGTTAAACATTTACCCCTATATGCATTTTATTGGATCACTCTATGCAGTTTATTTGAAGATTTCATTGTACATTGTATTGCAGTATAATTTTTACTTGTTACAATTGCATGTCCGGTCCCAGCAGGTAATTAATAATTAATATATACTAATTCCAACATAACAATAAAAATGTAACCCTTCGTCACATAACGAATAAATAGTATAGAAAAGTAGATAAATTAAGGGTTTGGGTATTTATATACAACTATTATAGGCGCAACTGCACAACAATGCAAAATATAACCTATTTCTTAAATCAAAGCCCAAACCAACCAATGTTGAATACTGTAGCTCTTCTTACTCATGCTCATAATTCCTTTCGCTACAAAAATTGATCTTCATTTGTTAATATTGTCAATAAATTTATCACATATCATTATTAAGAGATTGCATTAATATATTCAGTCAAAGTGAGACGTGTATCTGGTGCTCTGAAAAGAGAATCAGATACACATCTCATCGCGTGGAGTTGAAAATATGAGAGACAGCCGTGAAACTTACCCAATAAACTACCTCTAAGGTCGTCAAACCGCAACACTAGTATTTTCTTTGCGGTCTCTAGGATATTTTCAAAATACCACGGGTTTATAAATGAACCCTTTACATCCAGCTGTCTCATATATTTAGATATATTAATATATAGAGAGACATCAAACAATCCTGCGACATTCTTTGCAATAAAATTTATCGACAACAAGAAATAAAGAGCAATAGGGCCGCACGGTGGTAGTATTTATGGCGCAACTATGAATAAATATGCCTATAACAAGTATAAAGTCTGAACACAATCGGTAGAACACTTAAACGGAGCAATACTCTGCAAAGTGTTGTACGCTGACAATTCCATTATGGTAAGTAGATTATTTTTATTTTATGTCATCTACGGTTATCAATGATGTTCTTGTATACTGTTTATCTCTAGATGGACTTCAAAATTGTCTATAATGGTTAAGTATCGAAAATTTACTAGATGAACGAACAGTACGACGTGGTGTCTGTATATCGATCACCCACCTCAAGTAATCTGGACAATTGCCCCTCAGAATTTTGAATGTAAGAAGGATTGTTTTAACTTTAAAACGTTCCTTTACAGGTAACCAATAAGGTTAAAGATCGACAGCTGAAATGTGCTCACATCTCTTAGTGCTGCTAATCAGGCGTGCAAAGGCATTTTTGACAGACTGATCAGTGATTTTTTATTCCTCAAAGGAGGCTGTTGCAATAATTCAGCCTTGATGTCACAAAAGCATGTACTAATTTCTTTGCAGTTTTTGCATCAATAAGGTTACGAATTTTCCAACTTTTATGAAAAGAGAAAATGCAGATTTGCAAATATGTGACTCATGAGACCATTTGAATCAAGCATGATCCTTAGGTTTCTTACAACGCGATTGGAACTAATTTCGGAGAACTAAATGTTCATGTTTTTCAAATGCCCGTTGAAAACGAAACGTTATGTACAAGTTCATATATAACCTGCCTTTTAAAAAACTCTGTTGGCAAAATATCAAAATACCGGATTTAAAGGAATATTGCACTGGAAATTTACAATATCACCTTCATTACTGGATTAAAGATAAAAGTGAACAATGCAAAGGAGCTGAAACTTGACTACCTACACTGGCATTCAAACCTACCCTTAGTTCTTTTTTTCAATATTCTGCTTGAAAAAATTCATAAAACTACTACTGACCGTTCCAGTAATGGATATTGACCCTACCCATAATGGCTTGTACCCGGGGAATGGTGTATTTCTACTTTCTTCAATATAGGGAAGTTTAGGCTTGTAACATCTTTGTGTCTTAAAAATTTATATAAGAAGAGCGTCTCTTCTCAATCTTTCCACACTCAGTCATGGTGTTTTCTGGTATTGTATAATCCCAGTCGTTTAGTCCTTGCTTTGTTCTTGCAGTATATGCCCGCCCTCTAGAATAAGTGGAGATAAGAGTGAGAGGGTATCGTACATCGAGCTTACTATCAAAAATATTCCTCGTCTGCCAGTGGCTTGTCCTTCATCTTGACTCGAAATGGAACGTGTCGGCTGCAGTTTCGACACACTATTGCACACCCAATGTGCGCTCGATCGGTAGATATAGCAATTATCAATTGTTTGTATGTCTTCGGGTCGTTTTGCTGGGAGAACACTATCGATGTCTTCCTTGTTGTTCGATATGTATTTGTGCAATTTGAAGCCGCATCTTTCAAACAGTTGTTGGCTGCGCTCAGTAAGGCTAATGGTCTCTAATGGCTTTCGGACAGACTTCAACCTATCGTGGTAGAGATAGAAATATTTTCTAAGAAGTCGGCAGCACCCTTACCTTAGTCCTTTTCATAAAGGTCAGCAGTCGTCTTGAGGGTGGAGTTTACACAGCATGGTGAGGATACTGCTCCAAACATGTGCACTCATTCTGTATTCGCTAGGCTCTTGATCAAGATTGCAATTCTCGTATGAAAGAAGGGGCAGTAATCAAGATGTTTACATCAACTCCAACTTCTTGGTGGAATATCGCTTCAATATCGAAAATGAATGCTATCGGTTTTTGTGTGAAGTGTCACAATACTCCGATCGGGTTATTCGTCAGATCCGATCTTGAAGTAGCTGGTCGTTTAGTATCTCCCTGCGATATCCGGCGTTGCAGTCGAATACCACTCTTATTTTACCTGGCTTCTTTGGGTGATACTCGTGGATGTAACATCGTCGACCATTTGTCTATGGCTGATCATCAATGGTTAACTTTTCTGCGTACCCTTTTTCTTGCTGTCATTCATGAAGGTAATGTAATCAGCTTCTTACTGCTTATCCTTCATCGGTCTGTTCTTCAATCTAGCCAAGCCTTTCACAGCTAAGGTCTGTTATTTGATAAATGAACTTCATCTTGTTTGAATGGAAGGGGAATTTCAAAGTGTCCGTCGTCTCTTTAATAATTATAATAATATATTTATTTCTTGAAAAAAACGCTTTCCATGTAAACACATCTCAAAGCGCTGTACATAACTTGATAAAAAGTGAAAAGGCATTTAAAATTTATGATATAAAAATTCATTCGGTGAATAAAAAAGTTTTAAGGTTTGATTAAAAAATGTTAAAATTCTCACTGCAACGGAGTAAAATAGGCAGCCTGTTCCACAACCTTGAAGCACTTGTAGAAACTGACCTGTCTCCATAAAAAGCCGTGTTAACAATAGGCTGATAAAGGGTATAAGCTCCATCTGTAAAAGAGCGAAGAGTGCGGCCAGAAGAGCGAATTTGTAAAAAACTCTCTTAGGTACGAAGGAGCCATATTATTTAATACTTTGTAAGTCAAACAAATTATTTTAAATTCAACCCGTTTCTCTATAGGAAGCCAGTGCAATCTCTTAAGTAATGGTGTAACATGTTCTTTGGCGGATTTCTTCGTGTAACTTCGTTAGGAATCGTCTGCCTTGAACTGACACCTTTTCATCGATCTTTCCTTCGCTGAAGTCGAGCTTGAAAATCTGCTTCACCTGGGCTGGACTGAGATCCTCCGATATATAACAAATATATAACCTCTACGAAAGTTACCCATTATTCTGTTACGTGAATATATTAGTCCGTTCACACATTATTTGTTGCGTAACATTGTGTATATACAGCCAGTCGTGTAAGTCTCTGTTTTGAAGCTATTTAATTAGTTATCATTCTTGGTAATGTTCGTTTTCTATTTTATATTTAGAATATTTCGGTTAGGAAAAGCAGACAATTAACTTCTTAGGTTTCTCTGATTCATAGATTATGAACAATCAACAACTAAAGCGATGTATTCTATCTTCTTTTAATTGCGCCATCACTTTCTATCTAGAGTCTATTATTTACTTTGCAGTTTTAACTTCGATCTAACGCCTGTAGTTTATTTATCCCTGGCCTGTTGCCGACGGCTGAATAATGTGAGGTTTTAAAATGACTCTGCAATATGCCTTTGTCCTATTAATGTGACTCTATGCATTTATTATCAATCGAAAAAAAATAGAATAGTTTGCGACTTCCAGAATTGCAATGCTGAAATAGAAAAGGAAATACTCACTGAAAGATTGTAGAATCATACTGATGCATACAGGAGTCACTTTTATTTTTGATACTTGTCAACTTAAATAGCAATTCGATACCTCGATCAATGATTCTATGAAACACTTTTCCTGTCCGTTTTGTGATTTCCTACTGCGTTTGTAATAACAGTGTGCGCTATTACTATGAATAAAGAGCTTCATCTTGTATTTTACTAGGCTTCATTCTGCCGATTCGCAGTTATCTCATTGTCCATCCTACTTTGGACAATCGTTCGTGGCGACGATGAATCGTATTGTGGAAAGTGCAGACTGAGGATTGACATAAACGGAAGAGAATACGAGGACAACTGTGAGATGATACCCTCATGTCCTTCCGATTTACTCAACATGGTGCAAAACATCCGAGATGGTCTTGTGAATGCTACGGGAGACTTGTTAAGCGTAATTACCGTTGGAAGCTCGGAGGAAATCAACAAATGGGTAATTTTAACCGAAGAACTTATCGGCAAGAATTTAACCATGGTACGTAAACTTGAAATGGTTTGAAAAATGAACATTTTCCATTAAAAAAAAACAAACAAAAAAAACTTGAATGCAATGTAAACCTGTGTGCTTTAACATTTGGTTAAACCATTCCGATGATTTTTTTTTTTGCGATTTGACAGACTTCGAAAGCTTTTAGTCTATTCTTTTGATAAATACGTGTTGCACACTCACATCGATGCCAACGCGTCAGCAATGTGAAAACTACTGAATAAGGTGACTTTAAAAACAAACCCATATACATCAAAAACTTTCCATTGAGAATTTTACATTATGGATTATGTAATACAGTATCGATCAGACTGTAAACTATCGACCTTCATTATCTACTGCACGGGAATACAACCACTGAATGGCCGTGCAGAAACTTCAAAAATAGCTTTATAACAGTGCTTAGTGGAAAAAAATTTAAGCAAACAATCACATCCATCGTAGCCAGCACTCACGACTTTCTAACATTGCTCTCGTTATAAACAATGACTCATTCGTATATAGGGTTTATCCGTCTCTGAATCAATTCAGATTTAATGATACATTTGTTATATTATCTTTTTGATAGCGATCCCTTCGGAACCCCATATAGTAAAGCATAGGAAAAAAATCAAAATATGTAATTGCATAGTTAATTAGGGCAAATTATTTTCTCTGCTTTCCTTGATTTAACCTTGCTGCCTTCATGTGCTGAAAAATATTATTTATAGAATTGAATTGCATGAACATTTACATTTTGTCCGCTTCGTAAGGGACAGCGGTCAAATATTTCGCCACAGCATTTACATCAGTGGCCAAACAAGCAATTCTTGTAACCTAACTTTTACATAAAATTATCGACATAAAGTCCATGTTTCTTCTTTCGTTTACAACTACCTCTTGGAGTGCGTAATCCTAAAATTGTGGTAGGCCTATCATATGTGCTACAATGTAAAATGCAATTGAATGGTCAATGATCATTACCATCCATAGGTGGTACTTCACTACGTGAAACATTGCGTTAAAAATCAGATTATACATATACAAAATCAACATCACTTCTGCAACTATTTCCAACACGCATCAATTGGTCAATCACCTTCCTCATCACAAAATACTCTTCTTTTTATAATAAATAATGTAATCTTCAAGAAAGACAGAATGTGATTAGGTCAGATAAAATAATTCGTCAACAAAACGTTTGGTGTTCTCTGTTTTTCGACATCATAATTTACGTAGTTGTTCTCTTCGCTGATAAATCATTGAGATTACCACATCTTGCATAACAATCATCGACAAACACCAAATTACACCTACCATTGTCTGCTTGACGTTAAGTCTTCTAATCACTTGAACATCATTTCCAATACACTGTTTCGTTAATAAAGGAGATTCTTTGTTTAAGGTTTTCTCCGAATTAAGTGAATTCAATTCGCAATCCAAAGTATTCAATTGATCTGTTGTATAGTCAGATCACAAATAGTTGTGTTAACTCCGTCCAGCACATTGCTCGTTTCTTTTCGTATTTGAAGCTGGTTGAGTATGTCTTTTCAAACGCTCATTTCTTAATGTGCCTGAACAGGAGTAAGTTGGGGTGTATTTTCCGGAGACGACAGCGGTTAATAATAATGGTGTTATTGTTTTGCTAGTTCGAATTTTCCTGGCCAACTCTGTTTTTGTAAAGGGCCTAGAATTTGTCTTTATGTTCCCAGTACACACTAGATTAGGTTTAATACAAGTATCGGGAGAAGAGAAGGATACGAGCAATCTTCGTTGACTCTGCAATCTTGACCACCTACCTGTAGTTACACTATCATTAAAACATGTCCACCGACCACGTTGCCGGTTGTTGGAAAGAATATATTCTGGCGCTCTAAACCTACAAAGTACGCCGATCTTCAAAGATTCATATGACTTTCTATACTAGGATATGTTTTTAATAAAAAACGCAAAGTCTCTCTTTGTGTGGTTTTAAGTGTCAACCTGTAAAATCCGTATGAGTGTTAATTGAAACATCTCAAAGGAGAGAAAACTAAGCATCTACATTTAATCTAGGGCAACGGTCCTGGGGATGAACTATTGGATATCTGTCAACGGTGTGAAGAGAAACTCTTTGAAACGGAGTCACAGTTTGTGATTGTGAGGTACGTATAATCAAGAACCGCACAAAGATTATTTACATAAGGGAAGGGGTCTCTTTTAATAGTCTGACTCAAATGTCGATGGGTATATTACTGGACTTTTATAAGTGCTGGTTCAGATATAATGCCATTCAAGGATTGTATTCATGACAGTGAAGTGTTTATACTCTCTGTCCAATGGAAAAGGTTTAGGCTACTTTGAGTAAAATTTCATATTTTCTATCTGCACTTAATACAGTAAGGTTATGCTCAGCGTATTGTTAAACAGTTGTTGGCCTTTTGCTGTGTTACATACTTTTAATGAAATTATTTTTAAGTCACAGCCATTTTAGTTTCCGAAAACTCCTTCTGCATATATGCATATTCAGAAATGGAATAAATGGGATAAAATATCTACTGACAGGTTACCAAGTTTGATATGCACAGAGCATGTACAGATATGGACAGCAAGTACAAATCGTATGCTTCTTATTGGCGCAGATGTGTTTTGATACATGTTTCTAATTGGTTGAATTGAAACAATAAGTACATGATCTATGAGACATAGTCTAGTCCTCTGTCCCATTTCAACCGCTGGCTGCTCACGAGAATATGGTCAGACACGCGCTACCTATTGGCTACAGATCCTTTTAGCGTGATCAGTGCAGCCAGCAGTAGAAATGGGGCAGGTGACCAGGTAATTATGAACTAGTTACACCTTTAACATAGGTTATAGCAATGTTCTGTCTATGTACATGACTTTAGGTGGTGTTAATGATCGACGTGGAGACTAGCGTTAGTGTATTACGTACACCTTCATAAGCCAAGGGCTAAAACACGAATTTGCACTCGTGTAGTATACCATTTGGCTATATTTTTTAATTTATGTTTAAAAATATTTAAAATTAATTGATTTAAACGCAGTATAACACCGTGGATACATTGATTTTAAAACAGTGTGAGCTCTAAAGTGTAATTTTACACGTTCCAGTTTGATACAGAATAAAGGAACTATTGTAAGCTCTAAGGTTATTGAATATTACAACTTAAGTAATTAATACACTTGACAGAATGCTTTATATATTATGTATATTTACGTATATTGATGTATATGGAACACAATATTAATTGCATGCGTAACTTATATTGATGTATATGGAACATTCCAATACGATGATATGCGTAGCGTTTATCTTTGCAGATCATGAGTAATGCAGATCTTTGCATATCAAGCGTACACTATAGTTTTGCAGTTTCTTAGTATACATACTGTATACTTAACGTATATGTATATGTGTATATGTTGTTGTAAATCAAGCATTTGGCCAGTGATAATACGAACATATATGTTCTATTAGGACCTTGAGCGCTTCATATATCGATGTCACTCTTCCTCTTACAATAAATTTAGGTATACCAGACAAAATATTAAAATCAGAATTGCAATAAATATTCTTTGTCAAAAGCAAGAACTATGCAAGGGATGGATAAAATTGAAAACCTGATGAAAATTGCTTTATCGGTTCAGAAGTTATGAGCCTCTAAAGGTTGCTCAAAAGCCTACGTCATCCGTCATAGGTGAAAAAATATGAAATATTGAATAAATTCCAAAATTTGGAATGATATATTTTCAATAATTTGTACTTCCAAAACAAATTATATAGTCCTTTGAGGAAAAAAGGAATATGTTTACAGAGAAAAAGTGTTTTTGACACTATAGCTTGGCCTCTGTTCTGGAAAAATGGGGTTAAAAATGGCAATTTTTACCAAAATTCTGACCGAAGTAGGCTCAAAGTAGTTATTTTCAGACAAATTGCAAGTTTCAAAGGTGGATTAATACTAAAAATCAATACATAATGAAGTTATTTAGGTACATTTAGAAAATATAACAACTTTCTAATGTATTTATAGTATAATGATTTGACATATTTGCTTTGATGTAGAAAAAATTGGGTCATAAACATTAAAATTTTGCTATTTTTGGTTTATAATCTTGAAAAAATCAGATCCGCCCCTAATTAAATATGCAAAACCAACATAGTTTTGGTTCTCAATGTCATATCACCATGAAATTTTGGCGGTCAATGTTTTTAAGGAAACTGTACACATTAATTAAAGTGGCTTGTAAATTTATTCAAAACGACTGGTTTCCATGGCAACAGTGCAACTTCAAAGATTACAAGACAAGTTACTGACAAGTTACAAGTTACAAGACTTCCTGCTACCATCGAGTCCATCGACAGAAGAAGAAAAATTCCGTTTGTGATTTTTTTCCCATCTGCAATGAAAATGAAATAAAACCATATTATTGCTATATTTTCTTTATTTATATTAAAGTTTGCCATGATGTTTCCTGAATTCTGGTGAGATCTAGGACAAAAATTTGACAGAGCTAAACTTCTGAAGTTAAGCCTCGGCCTCTAGAATGGAGAGTGAAATTGATCTAAATGTTATCACACTTGTGTAATTGGTTTGTAAAGTTGCTTGTAAATTTACTAAAGGTCAGTATGTTAGTTGAGTTGCAGCAAACAACAGACACATGATATTTCCTGACCTCTCACTGTACATTTCAACAACTCATGTACTGCTTCTGGCGTATGTACCTCTTTTCCTGTACATCATGATTTTTTGCCAAAGAACTTCATACAATGCAAAGACAACAAAAGTCATATGACAACAAGACTTTGACACAGCTGTGATACAATGTAACTCAGAGCAGCAGTGTCCAGGAATGTATGTGTATGTGAAGTGCACTGCAAAGTGTACTCCCTGCTGGTGTGTGTTTATTATGGGTCCATAAAAGCTCTTCCATTTTCACAAGTCAGTGCAACTTCTGAGGCAAGTTTATGAACAACTTTACAAACCAAGTACACAAGTGTGGCAACATTTAGATCAATTTCACTGTCCATTTTTATCTGCATATCTGTGTAAATATGAAAAATTGAACAAAGAGTTGACATCAGATGAGCAAGCAAACTAAGGCCGGTGTCAACCAGAAAGACAGAACTTAATTTTTTTTTTAATTGAAAAATTGGGCATAGGTTTCCCCTGCATGGGCACCTGGCCCATGGCAGCTGCTGTTCAGCAGATTAAACCCAGACAATCAGCAATAAACTCAAGAAAAAATTTAGTGGGGAGTAATGGACATGTACTTTACTAAAAGTTTGACGTTTACCTGAATTTGTTGCTTCAAAAACCAAATCATATCAAAATAACGGGATTACTTCTCATCCAACATGATGCTTTAAGTTACAGTCTCCAGCTCAGAGCAAAAAATCACAGCCGTTCACAATTATTGTTATAGTGACCTCAATAAGTTTATACTAGAAATATCTTCCTTACAAGAAAATATAATATTTATTGAGAAAAATATCAACAAACTTACCATTCTATGAGAATCTTGACAAAATCTCACTGATATTTCCCCCAGTCAAGCCTAGCCGGAAAGATCAAGTGCCAAGTGTCGGGTAGCGTCCATAGTTACAGATGACGTGAACAAGACTCAAAGTTCGCGCGGTCGTAGCGGTTCATCGGCACTCTCACCAAAAAAAAAACATATCGCTATTGAGTCTCTGATTCATCTACATTTATTTCAAATTTAATGAATAGACGAGGTATCAGTGAACATATCAATGTAATTTTCCCCTGGTTAAAATCTTTAGAAATGTCCAAAATGTGCTCAAAAAGTTTTCAAATTGAGATTTTCACAAGATTTAGTCAGAATTTGCAGACGAAAATGGTACCATTCGAAAGGCAATTTCATAGCGAAAAATACCCGGAACATTTCATTTGTCTAGCTGCGCAGACTCAGCAGCGACACCCGATGATTTATGGGTAAGGTCATAAAACAGCTGGAGGTCAAATTGCGTCTTTCGAGGTCAGTGCTCAGAGCTCACGCTGTGGCAATTTACGATGGCCATTTCTTCATTTTGTACGTAAAATTTCGAAATAAAGACAAGTAAGTGACACTAAGGTATCTTTTTACTCGGATTAGCCCCTTTTAGACTCATTTTCTTGAAAAAACCCAACATTTTTTATTTCTAAACATGGTCGATCTCCGTAGTCACGCACGCGTTCAGTAGCCTTGTATGGGCCGTCTGGTATACCTAATAAATTCCACTTTCTCCTTTCACCAAGTCTTGGCGATAAATCGAACAAGCTGAAACATAGCAAACTTTCTTGATGACATAACAAAAAAATTATCTCGTGACACAGAGTCTCTAAATTATATTTTTCAGAAGTCACGTAATCTGCAAACATCGTATTGAAGGCTTTGTTTTTTTCAAATTATCAAGACGATTCTTTGAAATAAAATACCTAAGAGCTATCAAACATTTGATGTAGCAGAGCCCAACTTTTTTAATGAAAATGTGTCTTTCTGCTTATTCTTCTTCTGTATCAGGAGATAGAATGCCCGGATGAGTTTACCGGTAGTTTTTCCTGGATCCGTTCAACCTGTCGTCACCATTATACCAACGTTCACATGTTTGGCAAACGTGGGCGAAGAAGCACACAAGTTCTATTGCTACTATAACATTTAAAAGAAGGTTTTCACATGTGTTCATTTTGACTGCTTGTTTGATGATTTCAAGTGATCAAAAATTGAATTCCATGTGAAAATAAACACAGAGTTTACTGAGACAATGTAATATTGAAAATAGTCATTTTAATGTATAGTAACTTACGTGTTTTGGACCGTATGTATAAATAGGGGTCATTGTATACATGTGGGATGTAGTAGGAATTTTTACATCACACTCTGTCTCTGTCTGTTTTGTTATTTTCTCTGTATCTCCTTCTATCTGTCCTTCTGCCTGTATTTAAATGTCTCTGTATGTTTTATTGTCTCACAGTGCCTCGGTCTGATTTGCCCGGCTTCCTGTCTAACTGTCTCTCTAATTATCTTTACAGTATTATTTCTAAGATCACATGTATATATCTTATTCATTTTCCTTAAAGGGTTTGTCGCTTCATGTCATCGGCACTCTGATACAAGGCAACAAAACTATTATGTTGATACAATCTCCGATTAAATCACTCTAGGCATTGTTCCCTGTCGACCTGATTGTGAGACTGCAATTGGATGGAATGAAAAGGTTTTCTAGTAAAGTAATATAAAGAAAAGGAATAATCTTAGCACTGAAAAAGGCAAGACAGAAAACATCAAACTAAGTGTATTTGTTATTGCTCTCCTGCCTTGTAATGCTACCCATGCAATGTTCTGTTTAGGAAACCAAGAATGTAGTCGTAATCGCCGATATTTACCGACCAACGCATAATTGTCGAGAAAAACAAAAACTTTTAGACATACATCGAGAACAATAAAACCACTAAAGCTGCAAGCAGCATGATGTTTTTATGCAAAATTCTGAGTTTGGAAAAGTCGTATGGTTTATGTATGGAATAATTTGAACATTATTTCATAGTTTCTGTAGGTTTTACTGGTAATCTTATGTTTTATGCAAAATCCCATATGGCGGCCAACTACTTGACCTATCAATTACCTTTCCAAAACTTAAAAGTGCTAACACTTAGAAATATATCAGTAAAAGTGATGTGTTGGTTCTGGATGGAGAAGAAGATTTTTACGAAATCAAACCGGTTTGCATGGAAAACTGCCAAGATGCAACACAGGACACCGTAAAACAAGGTTCGATTTCATGGCCTTCAGATAGTCTTGACCACACCGTTAATGTTGTCGCTTTTCTACCAAAGGATCCTTATAATGGTGTTTTTGAGTAGTATAAGCTTGATTGTAATATTATGATGAGCCAGGCTTGCTTAGTCAGCATACGCACCAGGTTTGTATTCATTCATATTCATCTTGTGCAAGAGTTAGGTCTATCAGACGATATAGTGGCCTGCCTGGTTCGTAATGGCTTAACAACTTTTCGAAATCTGAAAGCGATGCAGGACAAGGACCTCCGTGACCGTGGCGTTTTACCAGGGCAACGCTGTCTGCTTCGAGAGGCCTTGAATAACCTGCGTGACACAGGGGATGGCAAAACGGAACCTCAGTCACTCAGCAATTCAGATTGTACGTCACTTCGAAGTGCTCTTTTGGTGCAGCTAACGGAATCTCATTAAGGTGCTACACCAATTTTACGAGTACATCCAATGTTAACGGTCATTTGATTTCTCCGCCATCTTTAAGAATTGGTAATATTATAAAGGATACTGAACACTCTTTTGCATTACATTGGACTACTCTGTGCATTCTATGTGCAGATTTCAGTGCTGATATGCACTTTTTTCTATAGAGCTACGAATTCTACAAGTGTTTGACACTTAACGTCAAAATATCCCGGATCGATCGTTAGAAGTGACAACTGAGGCAATTGCTAGTATCACCTTTCTGATCATAAATACAAGTGGATGAACGCAACACTATGGTTTCTGTACTTGGAAAACGAATAATCGTTGATGAAATAATCCAACCAGATCAAAAATTTAGGGGTGGAGCTGATTTTTATGCACTTTAACTGATAAAAATAGTATTTTATCTGGTATAGTTTCATACTGTGCATTAGAGGTGATTGAAACGGTGCGTTTGCTACAATTTCTTTCTCATTTTAACGTATATGGAAGGTATAAAAATGTTTAAATTGAAAAAAACCAAACAAATGAATATCTCAACAGATAAGATTTCTAGCTAAAAATCATTGAGATGTATTTGCTTTTTGAATAAAAACCCGGAAATTGCAAATGTTTCATAAAAATTTGACCTAACACATACTAAAAAACCGCAGTGTGAGAGATAGAAACAAGTGTGAGAACTTTGATCCCAGGTCTTCGGTGTGTGAGATTCTTTTTCTCATATGACCACAAAATGCATTAAATTCAGATTGGACATGTACAACATTATCCAAAATCATGACAAGTCTGTCGTCTGCCACTGTACTTTGACCTGCTAACTATGTAGTTTTGCTCTGTGTGTTACTCGTCGTGCCATTGGATAACATTTTGCGCGTGGAACGCAACAGACTGTTTGTCATCAAATCAGAGCTCGTGAAATATTTACTGAAGAGTGTGGGACGGTTTCTGAGAGTGTGGGATCGATTTTTCCCACAGTGTCGATCCCGCTCTCTCAGCGGCTAGGAATTTTAGAATATGATTGGAACGTATTCTTGTGTATGAAGAGGCCATTTTGTTTTTGGAAAGATTTCAATGTGCTTAATTGTTTACATGTGCCTTTGCATTCGGAGATAAACAGGCTTAAGACAAAAACACGTCAAACTGTGAGGATATTCTACTATATCTCTCAATTTAGCATTGGCTAATGTAGCAATGCAAACGCAAATAAATGGAGTTACGTCGGAGAGTCAATATTGATTGTTATTTCAGTGTTGTACTGAAAAGTAAAGAAAAACAATTAAAATTAGGAAATATAAAAGACAAACCTACTGAATTGCAACAACTATATTTCAATATCTCGCTCAAAATTGGTTTTCAAGTGAGACAAAAAAGTACTTATCCTAAAATAACACGAAATATATTAAAGACATAGACTGCAAAGCCGGGAGTGACTATATTAAAACACAGAGAGACTAAAGTTATAGTTTTGTATGTGATACTAAAACAGTTACAATCAGGATTAAGTTTTTCAATGGAAAAATCTATTCCGTGTGTGAATATTCACACCATGTAAATGATGTATCGTTTTCATCAATAATAATCTTTACTATGTAACTTTGTTTGTCTATCGTTTGTTTAGCTTTGTATAGAGCCTAATAACAAGCATGGAAAGTTCACTTGTATTTGAGATGGTTGAAGAAGTAAATGTCTCAATTTATAATGAATACCTTTCCGAATAATCATACATTTCATGTTTTTTTTTTCTGATTTTATGCCCCCTCGATGGCGAAGGGCAAACAACGAAATCGCTATGCTAGAGCACATTACATACCACGAAAATTTCAATAGATACATTTCAAACAGTTGAAAATACATAATGGGTACAAAACACTATATAATGGCACTTTCACAGAAAAGAAAGAAAACCTGGGTTCAATAGCACTTCATTTGTTCTGAAACAACGCCCTCTCCCGACCGGTCTATGTAACTTCGAATTTATCATTTCTACAAATGTTTTAAGAGGCTAAATGATAAATCAATCGGAAGAACTCGGCTCGTTCGCAGCTTTCCATATAATGATTGTAAACAGGAAGCTCCCTCTACATGTTACGGTTTTTCTCATATTGGGTAAGTGTGCATTTCTCAATCTTGGGCTATGGCACATCAACTCAGAGCATTCGACTAAGGTTAAATTCAAATATTTGTGTTTGTCGCTCTACTTAGTATACATTTTATTCAAGTCTGCCATTAGAATAAGTAAAGGTTGAACAAGACGAGTCGTTCATTGCGAGAGTAACTTAATAGTCAGAAAGGCAGGACTTAAATTGGTAATTTCTACTATTGTCAGAATGAACGGTCATATATTATATATAATGGTAGTTGGTGATGTTGTTTAATGTAGGATTACTGGTCAGGTAATACCATGGCAGTTCAACGTACCTCAGTCAGACTAACCCGGTGTAAAACGAGGCTTTTGTAGCATTCAATTGTCAGCATTCATATAGTTTACTGTAATCGAAAGACGACTCTCCATGCTAGAGAAGCTTTTTTCAGTTTTAATCATGTAGATGACCAAGTTTCTCTATAATACATTACTTTTATACTTACCTTCATTTTTTTGTAAGTTTGTTTTTCTATAAAGTGTAACTTTGCAAATTTCACGCTTGATGTAACTTGGTAATTTACAGTTTGTGTATTGAACTAAAAGGGCAGCTCAACCAATTTAATATCAAACGGAAATGCGGATGGCATATGGTCGGGTTCGGCAATACAACGGTTGAAGAAAATTTATTTTGGTCACTTCGGTGTGTATCTTTTAAACGTCCACCGATTGATTTGCATAGAATACAATTTTAAGAGTCTTCTCATTAAAATACGGAAAGCGAATAGTACACAAACTGACAATGCAGTTGTTTGAATGTTAATTGCCTTCTAAACAGTCCCTCCATTAACAAGCAATTCCCGCGCCTTGTCAAAAAATACGGTAATTCTTAATAATTCGTTCCACATTCTCTAGAATTCAGCAATGCGACGACATTCATCGTCAAACCAGTGGATAGTCTGGTTCGTCTAGGAGACTCCACGCAACTGAACTGTACCTTCAGCAGCGCCTCTGCTCGAAAAGCATGGTACATGAGAACGGCATTGACGGCGTCAAGGAGAATCCGACCAAATTCAAACAGACACTATGAAATCGTCACCGAAGGAAGTGTCTACAATCTTCGTTTGCACAAGGTGACGTCAAACGAACAAGCAAAATATTTATGTGCAAATCTTTCAGATCTAACGAAAGGAGCTGTGGCTTCTATTTATATCATAAGTAAGTTTAAAATTTAAGTTAAAGCAACGATAGCTGGAGCTCTACACATTCTTGTATGACTTTACGGAAGGAATTTTTGTAAAGCCAATATGTCTTTGTATCATCTGACAGCTTTTACAACGTCGGGATCATAAATTGATAACGAATGAGACATGCAGTCTTTAAATGTACTATGCAACTTAAGACAACGAGGTTGAAAAGCAGATTGTAAGAGTGTTGTAAATTGAGATTGCTCTATGGTTTATGTTATGAGAGAGAGAGAGAGAGAGAGAGAGAGAGAGAGAGAGAGAGAGAGAGAGAGAGAGAGAGAGAGAGAGAGAGAGAGAGAGAGTGCACCTTATTAAATGAAGAGTTGTGGGAAACTTCTAGTAATACAATTCGTAGTGAACTGTTGTGGTTCTTAGTGGTTGCAAGCATAAGAAGTCAAAATCTGTGGCGTTATTTAGTCTTAGATCAGGGAAGTAAAAATTGTATGATAAAAAGATGAACAAATTTATTATTGAGGGAAATTGACACACGAGTTAAACGAAGCTACAACAATATCGGATATGTCACAGGGGAAAGTTTACTTGAATTGTCGTTATTTTATCTTTCGTTGATATTTAGGGTTATTATTATAACCCAATATTGCCTGTGCCTGTGTCGTATCAGCATGAGTGTCATCTGTGCTACATACTCGACTTTGTATAGTGTCTGACACAGCGCAAACGACACTCATACTGATACGTCACAGCAATATTGGGTAACCGATTTATCATATATCCATGCCAAGAGTTGTCCGAATAATACAAAAAACTTACATTTAGGGGCTTTACTTTTATTCTGCCTTTGGTATAAATATGGACATAAAGTGATACTGGCCTAATTCATAAAAAATGACGTTTTCGTCACGGGCGAAAAAATCCTCTATGTCTAAGAAAAGATACCGCTATTCGAAAATAGTTGCATCTGGAGAATTTTTCATGGATCAAAATATTATTGAAATCGTTACTGATGAAAAAGTTACAATTATTTAAATCTCTTTCGATTTCGATGGCGCTTTATCGTCGTGAGTGGCGGAGAGTGGCAGCCAATTAATTTGTTACACTGACAGTGGCCGTGCCAACGTTTGTATTTTTTGATTGCAGACGCAGCTGGCTTTAATAAAGCAAATGAAACAACGTTTGAAGTTCCGATTGGTGACGCTATAAACTTAAATTGCACGGCGGACGGTTTTCCGACACCGAACATAAGCTGGTTTGACAGCGATGGTGACGTCATTCGTGGCAATGAAGTAAACCAAAACATAAAAACACATAATTACGACGAGACGAGAGTTACGAGTAGATTAAATATCACCGTACGCGATGAGTCGTACTACGGAATATACAAATGTGAAGCATTCAACGGAATAACATCTAGTGTTAATCAGACTTTTAAAATAGTGAAACAAGGTAATTATTCTTACTTTTACTGATTTTCTCAGGGTCTAAGAAGTAAAGTCACTGACATAGCTACATAATCTGATGCGTTTGGTTAGGATATATAAAAAGAAAAAAAATAAACACTATTGATCTTTTTTGATCTTTTCTAAAGGACAATAATTATATGATTTTGTATATTTCAAGATAACAGTAAGGTGTATGAGATTTTATTCATTATGATAAACTAACTGATTATTCTTGCCAGGAAAATATTCACATAACCTCAGTCAATACAATCTTTGTTTTTGGCCACTTCATTACAGATAAAACTATTTTATATTTGACGTCGAGTGTCGAGGACTTTGAGAAAATATATTATTTACTATTAATGACTTTCACTAGTCACGTCTTCGTTTAAGTTTGACCAATTGCAGCTACCCATTTTAATTTTAACGAAGCAAACGCATTAACGCTATCTACTTTTTTTTTACCCTGATGCCAGTCGCTCAGTACATACAGTCATTCGCTATAATGACAGCGATTCCATATAGGAAGCTACAGACATAGACTATAAATCATTCAACTCTATAATAGGATGACTGACTTAAATCAAAACAATTCAGTCTAGGTCTTCATCTAACAGTGACGTTAAGACGTCATCGATTATCAGGCATAATATTTTTGGTATAAGGGTATTATAGAACAAAAATCTGTTTGTATTTAAAAGTATTGTGTTTGTTTTTTTCACGGATCTGCTACTAAAGGACCAAGCTAGCTATACAATCACACGGAGAGAGAGAGAGAGAGAGAGAGAGAGAGAGAGAGAGAGAGAGAAGAGAGAGAGAGAGAGAGAGAGAGAGAGAGAGAGAGAGAGAGAGAAAGTTTTGACGGACGCAATACTCACGTGTTTCGCGTTTGATTCTTACATTCTGAGAGCAACATGTGAACTTCTTACTCACCATAAATATGTTTATTTACAGATAGCCATCGGCGAAATGCAGTCGTCGTTATAATCGCAGTCACTCTCGCCGCTGTTCTACTAATAGCAGCCGCGACATTCTTAGTGGTATGCTTCTGCAGGAGACGTTCGAAGAATTACACCATATCAAAGGTAGTCATGCCTTTTAAGCTAATTGATGCTGTAAAAGATGGACAAATTTACGTTAGGCTGGTACATGTCTATAATATGACGAATGTCTCTTTTATGATATTAGAATATCCGTACGGAGAGTAGGGGCATAGCGTTAATTAATATAGTATTTCTTACGTACCTTTATTGAATAAAGGGGAAGAAAGGAAATATAATTCCAAATTTCTCTGGAGAAAATTGATCATACATCATAATTTTACTCATACTAAAATGGCCATGATTGCAAATAAAATCATATGATAATTTATTGAGATAGTCTCGTATGTTGCATCGAAGTTATTTGATAATAACAATCCTGTTTTTTTATTGTTTTCTCCAAAACGAAACACTTATGAGAGGTGAGTAGATATTTTAATTCCCCAAAACGTAGAATGCTTCTTATCAAAATAATAATCATTATTGAAAAAATATTAATTTAGTATGATGAATGAACGCTTGAATGAATGAGTGAATGAATGAATGAATGCATGAATGAAAGATGGATGGATGAATTAATGAATGAATGGCTGATTAGACTAGTGAGTGACTGAATAGATGATTGAATGAATGAATGAATAATTGGACGAATGAATGAATAATTGAATGAATGAATGAATGAATAAATAAATGAATCAAATGTATAAGGTGATATTACCTCTCCTATATACCTATACAGAAATGTTTTCTCTCTTTCAAGTTCTGGTGCTGCAAATGATATGACAGGACATTCGACGCAGCTTGACGCCTTTAATAGACTTGACTCAGAAACAGTGCCTCCCAAGTTTGACGTGAATCTATATCAAGGTAAGACAAATGTTTTCATGGTATTTTCGTGGAACGATACCAATTATAGTGCTTCGAACTATCCGGTGGTAGAAATGTTATACTTGTGCTTCAGGGAAAAGCAAGTACAATAACGGAAGACGGTATTATGTGTTTCTATGACTTGATATAGTGATGTAACAGTATATCATATTATAGTATGTATTACACAGTAGCTTACTCTGCTTCACTTGACTCAACTTGTTACGGTGTTATTTGATATGAATTATATGGGTTTTTCTACTTGCATATTGTTTGTTTGTTATATGGTGCCATTTCTTATGACCTGACTTTATATAGTAAAGTTGACGGCGTGTAATGACATGATGGCATAGCATGGCACCACACGATATAATATAACATGTTTGATATTATATAATGTGGTGTGATAAGACATGCTGTGATGTGATGTGATGTGATGTGATGTGATGTGATGTGATGTGATGTGATGTGATGTGATATGATGCAATGTTACCTGATGTTATGTGATCTGATTTCATTAAATTTGATTTGACCTCAGCGTTTTATTGGCTGACATGCGAAGTAGCTTGATCAGCAAGAAATCCATCCATTGACTATTCATTATTTTGCAAAATCGACATTTTGTTGCAATACAAGGGCGTCATCTTCTGCATATGTAAAATTCGATGAAACTCAGAAAGCAGCCAACGTTTTTTTGGGAAAAAGAACAAGACAAAAACAGCGGCGGGAAAATCACTTAACGGGACAGGACAGAGCAATAAAAGCACAATTTTAATTCATGCAGCACCATGTCTAGTACAAAATAAACAACAGCGCATTCAGGAGATCGACGTCATAGTAGTATGATTGCGAGCGATGTTCAAATTATATATGTTCAAATGTAATATATATCGGCATAAATCATTACACTATGGTCCCAGAATAAAATTGTGTTCAAACGCCTTTTATTTTACTGGCACACCATGTCTACTCTTTTGTCTGCAATTAAGTTAACATCTTTTGATTTTTAAGGTAACTCAAAAGGGCGAACTCGTGTACACAGAGGTACAAACACGGTGTCCTTACAACAGCAGAACGGGCCATCAAAAATAGAGAAGACACAATACGCGTCCATACAGTTTGTGTAAGAAAACTTGACAAGATGACATCAGGTAGTTTGAAAGAAGGAACAAAGGTGAAAAGAAATCAGTGTTCACATTTGCGTCTCAAAGCATGTCGACCGTAAGCCATGCATGCGGCCGAACATTACTAATACCACAATTTATCAGACATCTAGTAGTAGTGTACGTATATGCAAACTCTTGTAATGATCAAAGCAGTTCATGTTACTTAGCATGTTTTTCGTTAAATGTAGATATTTACTTTAATTCAATGCACATTAAGAATGTGCAAAAGTTTGTTCTTCAGGGTTTGTCAAAGTTGGACAAGTAAGTGTAATATCAGATTTTGCTTCCGAGGCTCACAGTAAAGGCAAAACTTGTCATGAACCAAGATTCTACCTAACGTAGCAGATCTAGCGAACTGCGTTGTGTTACCATCCTCATGGAGGGGTGTCAACTTTTATGTGTAAAGTCTTATTGTATCGTTGTGAGGGGAAGCCAGTACAGGAGCGCGAACTGTGAACCAGGGGTGAATTCTGGCGGGATATCTCCCGCATTTTAGTTTTGGACAGGTGAAGATGTTCACAACTGATGTATGGCAATTCAGGATTCCTTGTATATTTAGCATTTTCCATCTGTAGTAATATTACAAGATCGTTTGTTAGGTATATGGTTTGATTTTTGACATGTATTTTATTTGCACTTTCACATCAGCTGAAGTAACAATTTATTTTTGGCAATATGAAGCGGCGAGTTATGTTACAGCTCACTGAAGCTTACATTGTCGTAATTTTAAATGGAAAATTAAGATTTCTGCGCCACTTGTTCGGCTGGTTGGATTTAATTCAATCGTCATGGTGTATTTAAGCAAAACAGCCGGCTAAAAGCTTTCGACACGCTGCACTTTAGCCCGTTTTTACTTACGTATACCAAGTTGTGTAATTTCCAGTCCATTGTATTTACCTTAACAACGAGGGAAGCATATTGTCAGTTGCGCATCTTTTGTCTGTTTAATTGGAATCATATGTATTCACAGAAACTACATGATGGCAAGCTATTTATTGTTAATCATTTATTCTTTACAGTAGTATGTACCTCTCGAAGAATAGACAATAACATTCTAATTTAAGTCTTCACGTTGATATCCATAGAGTCGAAATTCATGATGATCTTATCCTTCAAGTATGTTTGTCAAAGTCAATAATGCTGAGGGAAATTTCGAACAGCAAACTGATATTTTAATGGATGAATGAATGAATGAATTTATTAATTAACTAGTTATTTTGACTCACGTTGTTGACAACCAAATCACCATAATCACGTTAACCTGTGTACATACCTGCATACTTTGTGATAATGTTTTGCCACTTTTAAATTCATAATGACTAAAATGATAATTTATGAATCTAGTAACAGGTCTTATTTTTATAGGGGAATGTTCAGGTATTCGAATCAAGGAAAGGCTGACACCTTAAACATCAACATATTAATCTGACATTAAACTGGTCCAATAATCATTTCCGTTCAAGGTAATATATTACCAGGTCCATGGGACAATTGTGATTTACAAATTTAAGAAGGACCATCCTGAACCACTGATCATTCTCTGTACACAGAATTTATTAATGATATCATATTGTTAATTTCATTACGAAAAGTGTGAATTTGGAACATCCAGTCATACCTTTCATTTTCTACAGGGAAACGATAATTTAAGGCATTCGAATCGCAAGAAAGATTGGCACTAATATCACCGTATATTAACTAATTGACTCTCTATTTGAAACTCAGCAAGTGCAGTGCACAATAAAATGAATGATTTAACCAGCAATGTTGAAAAGTGGATTCATATATGCATTTTGCAAGCAAGCGATGATCTACAACCAATGTTAATATTGTGTAATTACAGGAAAGCAAATGTAGTAAATCGATTAACGATGAATTATGACGTGGCATTTAGTCATACATTTCCATGTTAGATACGCGTAAAACCATATTTTTTATGTCAGATGTTAGGTTCATAACAAAATTTAGTGAATTGATGATTGAGTTGGAGTGAGTCGTCAGTATCTGTAAATGTCTATTGAGGATGTAAAAGAACAAGAAAACGAAATAACCTGGAGAAAGATACATTTTAGCATCATAATCGGGAGGTGAAAATAATCAGCGGACTCCTCTTCGGGCTTTGCATGTACGGTTCAGCTACGCTAGTCTTTGCAAGTAGCCAGGTTTAAATATATAAATTACATCTACTCTCTACATGCTGACGATAAATAACTACGGAAGTAAACATTGTGGACGTACAGTTAAACCATATATTGTAAAATGTTCAACCATGAAATATGAGATCAGCGTGAGTCACGCTTACAATGTATGTACATGGGGTTGTATTCACAAATATTTGGCAGGGGGCAGGAATAGGTCAGGAGTGTTGTGTAAGTCCTCCAGCTTTTCTGGTTCTACTCTCGATAGGGCATATAGAATCATCAATTATGCAATTCGAAAATTATGACTAAAGCTGTATATTGTTATATGAAAATTGCATTTTAGGCAATGCCTCTGCTGCTTACAAGTTTTTTCAGGGAGTTTACACGAAAGGTTGGATTTAACATAGAGTAAATTTATTTTTAAAAAATATCAATATTTTGATTTAGGCTATTATCTTTGGCTAACTACACATTGGCCATATAGTAATTGGATACTTGAACGTTTTTGATCTTTACGAAGAGACGTTGGATTTAAAATGTTTTGCGGCTTTGTAAGGATGTGAAGGAAGATTTCAACAGCGATTTGTTTACCCCTCCGCCAGTCATTTGTGGATACAACCTAGGATGAGACTTATGAGAAATAAGGGGGTTACTAAATGATTTTTTAAATAAAATATCAGTGAGTACGCGATTGCATCTATCCCGCAAAATGTACTCAAAATGTCACTTTCTTTTAAAGACCTATTCAACTCCGGAAAAAATGCAACGATTTAAAATATAAATCGCTTTTTTCCATCCTTTCTTGTTTGCATTCTACAACGTCGCTGGTTTTAGTGGCACATATGTGTAAAATATAAATATTTAATCTTTTCTCTTTCAGTAGAGTTGACATAATCCATCGACAAGATACATCGTAAACCAATTCATAATCAGATCCCGTGTTTCTTAGTTAAGTTTTTTTGGTTTCTAATTTACCTTATGGATATGACTATTATTTTCTTTCGGATCAGTTACTTTGTCCAAGCATATTTACATTTGTTAAAAGTTTTGTATAAATAATTAGAATATAAAATGTTAGATTATGGAATAAAAATAATATCTGGAAATTAACATGAACTTATACAACTCTTATGATTAAGTCATTGGTATTATTTCAACAGACATCAAGAAATCATACAAGCGTGTCACCGTCTGCAGTGATGAAGCAATTTGATAGTCGACAGACGGCGGATTGGTCATTTGATGGGTAATCATAAATTGACAAACCAATAATTCAAGAACCATGATTATAACGTGAGAATCAGACTCTCTTTGATGCCAGATCGCATCAAAGTATAGTTCACTTTTTTCCGAGAATTCTTGATCACAATAAACAATCCCACAACGAGCAAAACATCAACACTGTCTACAAGATATTGCAGTGCCTTGTTACTGTTTTCGTGAATGATGAAAGTTATCTGTTAACTGAATCAACCCGACAGACTTTCGATAAGATTAAACCTGTCTTTTGAAATAAGTAAGTCAGCTCAACGAAATTGACTGACCCTTTTTTTTTTTGCACTTTGCAGATATAGAGCAGACTACAGCTGGCTTTTCAAATGCCTCTTAACATGCCTCATCGCTATGTGCAAGCGGGCGATAATTCACAATCTGTGTAAGCATTGTCTAATCATAGGAAAAATAAACGTCTTAGAATGAACTACGAGGGCTACGTGAGTCATACACTTGAATTTTATGAAGAGGTTAATTATATTGGATGAAAAAGGGGCTACTAAGGGTTTGCAATAGAATACTGGCAAATGCCTTGGTGTTCTAACGCAATATTGTTGAATACAATTTTTTGTGAATTCTTTCTTGGCTTTTTTTTCCTCTGGCAAAATATATGTTATTGGAAAATGTACAGTTTGTTGACTTATATGTCTTCATTTCAATCTATTCTGTATGGTTAGCATCGTCGATTACAAATACTGACAACTAGTCTAATCAGTGCAATTTTAATCGAATTGTCTTTGTAGTTTGATTTAAGGTATTACTGTATCAACCACGTCTTGCTTGAGTCTTTCTAAACATACTGTATGTCACCTCCTTTATTTGCTAAGCTACGTCTGTATTTCTGGTCAAAGTTCAACAGAAATCATTTGAAAGGAAAGGGCAAATTCTGAATAAACAGAACAATGATTCATAGGATTGTACGTAATGACTTCAAGTGTTTGTACTTCGAAATTTATCATCAACTTGCATCCTCTGGGATTAATTGACAGACAATGTTCCCAGCATCGGATGCGATTAGAATACGTTGTTAAAATGCCTAAGCGATAAATTATACAACACTGCTTTACAGTGAAAATCTACTTATTCGATTGACTCGAATGAAAATTGACATATTACGCCTAATATCTGTTAATTGTTGGACGCAGAGCAAAACAGAGTTACATTTATTCAGGGGACATCTTAAAATCCAATACTTAAGAGAAAATTTACTCGAACCGTCAAGAGACGAGAGATATTGAATTGCCCGAATTAATTATTATATAATGAGACGACGTGTTAACGAAAGTAAGCAAACGTACCAAGGAGCACCAAAATATTACAACAGATCTTTAGGGAGAAAGTCGATTTGGAGATAACGATGCGCATCTTGGATTCACTTGAAGATTTACCTCTTTCGTCGGAGAGGCAAAACATAATATTCGCTCTGCATAATGTCGTTTAGACCATGAAAGGGAGAAAAGCGTTACCGACTTGATATTTTTCACCGCAAATCTATTATTGTGCTGGTATTAGACTCCTCATTCTCATTCCGCATTTTTTTTCTTCAATAAGATAGAGAATGATTAAAGTTTTGATCGCAGAAAGTTTTAAGCAAAATCGTATTATAGCAAACAAGCCTTCAATGATGTATCGCACTGTGCACCAAATGACCTTATCAAAACAAGCAAACATCGTTTCACTAACAAAAGCAACAGCCGGAGAGCTGATTGTATTAAGTTGATGTCCCATAGACAGACAAATCATAGAGCCTGCAACACTAACTGAAACATTAACGTTTCCACAAAGACTAAATTACCATTTTTCCACATTTACCAATGTTGTTTTCGTTTACGGCTAAAGAAAGGTATTTACCTTATAATTTAATTTATGAAGTTGATTGATAGACCTTGATAACATGTGTAATATATTCTAATACTGTAAGCTGTTCACTTAGTGGAGTTCAGTAAATACCGTACTGATTACTAAGAGTAAAGGACTTAAATCTAAAGGTCAAGTACATTAGTAACACTTACGAACTATTCTGATATTATGACTGTTTTTCTGTTTTTTTTGTGTGTTTTGTGTGTGTGTGTGTGTGTGTGTGTGTGTGTGTGTGTGTGTGTGTGTACAGACCACAGATAACTTGAGTGGTAAATGTAATTTGACATCAAACAATGCAAGATTCAAAAATTATGCTAAAATGTGAAAGTCAGATTTGACATTACTACTAATCGATGTGCCCGTTTGTCTTTCACTCTTTTGCGAGTTTAGGCAATTCTACACTTTGCGATGCATTTTCGATGGGACTCAAAACTCCTCATCTAGAGAACAGGTCCTGTACAATGGTTGTCCAAGCTAGTAGCTGTATTATTTTGAGATCAATTTCCGCTGTGTACATGTATCGGATAGAATATTGCCTTGATGCTGTGTTACTGGTCTCGGTCACCCGGAATGCTCAGCGGGACTCTCTCCATGCCTCCCCTTACACCGTGCCCCTAATGAGAGATCCGCAGAGCTGTCTAGGAAACCGATACTAAATGATTACCAGCAATTCCAATTGAAATTCAGCGATTACTCTGCATGGCCTTGTTAGGCTAAAGGAGACCAATGGAGTGATGTCGAAAATGACTATAGGTATCACCTGAAGGGTTTTGCCAAAACTTTTAAATTGCTCATGAAAAAGACAGTTTACAGTCAACGTTGTCATTCTCAGAAATAAAAACATAGATCCATACTTTAATTCGGTCTTTGTTAGTTTAACGATTTGTTTTGCTTGCTATGATCAGACGATTTGGTACTACAGAGGGATATATCATTGACAGAAACATATCAAAACGGTTTTGCTTAAACTGAAGGACCCGTCGCTAAAGCGCTCTCGAGCGACGTATCTGTCAGTGAAGTTTAGCTCAAACATGCACATTTCAATAAATCTTTCATAGTCGAAATTTAGGAATCAGATCGTAGAGTGGAGAACCAGAATATGTTAGATTTGCTGGAAAAACATTAAGTCGGTAAAGTATTTTTACTTCACTGTCTAAAATGAGTCTGGACGAGTCGCGTCGAACTTTGTTAAGATTGGGTAGTCTGCTTTAATACATTCTATCTAAAAGCCATGATATAGTTTGCAAGTAGAATTTTAGTTGTTAAATGATATAAAAACTTTGTCTGTGCAAGACCTGTGTTTGCTATTTGCCCAATGATCGTTTGCCTTTTCGAGGGTATTCTACACGACACTGTAGCATGTTAACATGGCATCTTTTGAAGTCAGACATAAAAAACCGAGACGGTACGTATTACTTCAAGGTAAGTTAGCTTCTAAGTTTCTGGCAACAATGACCGTTATTTGTACTCTCGTTGTGCGAAATACTCTTACCTTCACACGTCAATACAGTAGTATGGATTTTAGTTTCAAGATATTGTATCCTCCACTTGTTTCCAACAATGATGTGATGCACATTTGGCTCATTACTCGATAACATCCACATGTCTACTTGAAATTCACATATCAGTTCCTCAAAATGTCAGATCACTCTATACGGAGCACATGTGTATTTTTCAGTGTAATGGAAACTCTACATAATATAATTGTACACAAATCTAATACTCAGAGTCAGATGAAATGGAAAAGTCCATCATAAGCTTACAGTCTCTTTTGTGATTGGGTATCAAAACATAATGCGAGTATATAGTATAACATTTATTAATACGCTGAAAGATCATCAAGATTTAACAGAATTCAGTCCAGAGAAGAAATACAATGTTGTTGAGTGACTGATTATTACTGAAAAACGAAAGAATGCGTGATGATACGTAAAGCGGGCGATGTTGAAAACATTTCATTTTCGGTTAAGCTAAAATGACAACATTAACCTCAGTGGACATATATATATATATATATATATATTATATATATATATATATATATATATATATATATATATATATATATATATTATATAATATATATATATATATTATATATATATATATATACATATACAATGTATACAATGTGCCTCCGGGTTATCACCATAATGGCTTTATGGCAACCTCTGAACTTGGGCACAGAGAGTACGGTTACACATTGTTGAGGATTGAAAATATGGACTCACCAGAGTGCTCTAATGGCACACATACCACGAGCGAAGCATAGTGCCAACAGTGAACGCCCCTTATATTACGCAAGAGGCTGCCCAACAATCTCAGAGTGCTCTAACTACTATTAAGCAGTGAGCGAAATATACAAAATGTATACAATGTGCCCTCCGGTTATCACCATAATGGCTTTATGGCAACCTCTGAACTTGGGCACAGAGAATACGGTTACACATTGTTGAGGATTGAAAAATATGGACTCACCAGAGTGCTCTAATGGCAACACATACCATGAGCGAAGCATAGTGCAAACAGTGAACGCCACGTTTTCCTAGTTTAGAATAAAATACTGATTACATTAGATGAATAATGCTGTAGCTTCCGAAAGTTCTATCCATGGAAAATTATGAACCATCTAAAACATTTGTTGTAATATATGACCCAATGAAGATATTTATTCCATGCGGCTTTATCTACGTCATACAAATGAGACATGGCTGCATGGCATTTACAAGTTCCTCGAGTCGTGTTTCCGACCGGATTGCTTGATCAACCTGTTTGAACCCGTTTCTAGTGCACTTAAGAACGAATGCGCCTAGGTGTCAGATATTTTGAACTTCAAACGTTAACTATATAATATCTGCTACCACTGAATTTTTTTGAATAGTACACTGTCCCTTTACTGAATTATTTAATTACAACCACTCACTTGACCAGCAACTCGTTAGTCGCTAAACACTGTCTAATGAGCTGCAGTGCCGTTTTTTAATCACTAGGCAACAACTCGTGAACCATTGACGACCTGCAAGGTGGTTAGGGGTGAAAAAGTCAAACATATGTCAAGAAAATAAGTAATTCAGACAAAATCCGATCATCACTCATTACTGTAACACCAGCGGTAGCTTGCAAGGGCTGGTTAAATTTTCCTATTGAATCGCCGATTTTCTGGTTATTGTGTGTAGCTAACAACAAACAAAACTCTAGCCTTCAGGGACACTAGTGAAGTGAAGTTGTCTGTACACCAGTCAGTCAGAAACAGAAACCTTTTAACCCCTATTTTTACTGCTTATCAAAGTGTAAAAGTATTTTCCAGAAAACTTCTTTAAGATCTATAAATCCTTGAAACATTTCTAATGTTGCTGAAATTTTTAATTTCCGCGCTAATTTTAAGTGAAGATGTAAAGCTGTTCGTTTCTACACTCATTTAATGATTCGAACTTCTGCTAATTCCAACATTTTCACCTCCTCGCAACTCCCAACCACTCGTAACATATTCTAGAATTTCTCTCTGTCAATGCCCGTTACCCCAATGGTCTTCAAAACGACTTCCCATTCTTTCTTGGCCAACCAAACCAGTGACTAAATCGTAGTCCCTCTCCTAATACATTTGTTATTTCCGTGTACATCCTAACAACTGAAAACGGAAGGAAAATATCACTTCTTGCTGATGATAAAATGCGTTCACCTTACTCCGCCTCTGAAACGAGAAAGCAATTGTTCCCAAACATAAACGGTTACGAAAACCTCAGTATGCAAACTGCTTTGTGGACCACCAAAGCCTAATGTTATCAGAATGACCTTCAACAAATGCTGTTGACAAACATCGCAGATTAAAGGCAATTTCTTCTTCGCACAATGGCAGGGGTGGCCGTAAAGTTTAGTGTTGTAAATTGCAGTCCAGTACAGCTCCGTTATCTCCGCGGTAAAGCTGTGTTTCCAGACATGGACTCGTTATTTTCTTTCTATTTGCACCACTTCATTATTCATATCCACATCAATTCACCGGGGATACTTCTTCATGGCCAATTACTGTGCAACATGGACCAGCAATACATTCCGGTCCACATGCTTCACGATAGTATAGATACAAGTAAATATTTTACTTTAATTGTTTGACAGATTTCATGTTGAAAATATACTAATTTACAACAATTGAAGGTGTTTTTCTATATATAATCCGCAGTCAAAATTTGTATGCATATATGTGTGATGTGAAAGCGTATAATTGTAGCGTGATAATAAGGACAATTTGTGACACGTATACTGAAAATATTACTGATATATCTGTTTGTCAGAAAACACTTAGATTGATATAGTTTTTTTTATGTCTTTAATCTTACGTACCTTTAGTAACAATACTTTCAGGGTTAAAAGGTTGACAGAAATGATTACATTGCAACGGTCTGTTGACAGATGTTCACATATACTGCTTTGTATGATACTACACTGTAAAAATAGCGGACGCCAGACGCGTCTTTACGCGTTCAAAATGTACATGTCGGTGTTCAAATTTGAACGGCTGGCTTCATATTGTAAAAACTAGTGTTCATATTATTAACAATGATGTTCTAAACCTGAACACGTAGTGTTAACAGCCATCTCCTTCAAGTGTTCAAAACTCAGCATAACAGAAATTTTGATATTCTGTAAAACAATGAACAATCTTTAGTGCTTTTTTACTTTACTATGGCTATATTAATTTTACTACTGCATCGCTGTCAGGCAAACGTACACGGATTTTGATGTAACGAATTTCCCACTAAGTGAAAATATCTCCGGTCTAAAATTACTGAAAATATGTTTTTCTAAAAAAGAAAGTACACAAAATATTTTACACATTTATTACGGGTTGAAATTTTGAAATTTGGAAAAGAAAATCAGATAACCACCATGAACGTTTTAATTTTAACATCGGCGTGCAAGAGGCATTCTACTCCATAAACACTTGGTGTTCAAGATTGGTGCCTCTTCCTTATGCCTCTTTACTATGGAGATTAGCCGAGTGGTTCTGTCTGTGGCCTCTCAGCTAGGCGACTGATACCGTATGTTGTGGGTTCGAATCCGATTGAAAACTATCCGTATTTTCTACCCTGGGTTGGTAACACTGCTGGTGGACAGAATTGTCCCCGAGGTTATCGTTCGCCCTGTTAAAGCGATGAAATTCGTTTCTTCGCTTCGATAAAGTGTGTATGTGCGATGTATGATAGTGAGCATGCGTGCGTGAGTGCTTCACGAACTCTACAACGTGTTGAGCGGTCTCAGTCAGAAAAATGTAACAACTTAGCCGGCTATTGAACCACTCTTTTTTGGGAGTGGAGATTTAGCCGAGTGGTTCTGTCTGTGGCCTCTCAGCTAGGCGACTGATGCCGTATGTTGTGGGTTCGAATCTGATTGAAAACTATCCGTATTTTCTACCCTGGGTTGGTAACACTGCTGGTGGACAGAATTGTCCCCGAGGTTATCGTTCGCCCAGTTAAAGCGATGAAATTCGTTTCTTCGCTTCGATAAAGTGTGTATGTGCGATGTATGATAGTGAGCATGCGTGCGTGAGTGCTTCACGAACTCTACAACGTGTTGAGCGGTCTCAGTCAGAAAAATGTAACAACTTAGCCGGCTATTGAACCACTCTTTATTGGGAGTGGAGATTTAGCCGAGTGGTTCTGTCTGTGGCCTCTCAGCTAGGCGACTGATGCCGTATGTTGTGGGTTCGAATCTGATTGAAAACTATCCGTATTTTCTACCCTGGGTTGGTAACACTGCTGGTGGACAGAATTGTCCCCGAGGTTATCGTTCGCCCAGTTAAAGCGATGAAATTCGTTTCTTTGCTTCGATAAAGTGTGTATGTGCGATGTATGATAGTGAGCATGCGTGCGTGAGTGCTTCACGAACTCTACAACGTGTTGAGCGGTCTCAGTCAGAAAAATGTAACAACTTAGCCGGCTATTGAACCACTCTTTTTTGGGAGTGGAGATTTAGCCGAGTGGTTCTGTCTGTGGCCTCTCAGCTAGGCGACTGATGCCGTATGTTGTGGGTTCGAATCTGATTGAAAACTATCCGTATTCTTATTCCGACATGCATCAAAACGGAAGTTGCGACATTTTTCTTGTAAACGCCGCTGAAGTCGTGATCGTGCGGAAGCAAGACCAGAGAGGGTAAGTTTTCTCTCCAAAATAGTAAAAGGTGTTGAATTTTGAAGCATCTGTATTATTATCCTTTGAAATTATTCGTGTAGTACTTTTGAATAGCTAAAATACTGAAGAAACCTTATTTTCTTTCAGTGGCTTGTATACCATACACTAGCTGTCAATACGCAGCGGTGCTTTGGGCCATGGCGTATCGATCGCACTCGGGTCAAGGGTCATCACCGCAAAACTGTGGCGATGACCCTTGACCCGAGCGCGATCGATATTCCACAAACCGCTTCGTAATCACAGCTAACACATGTCTTGTAGTAATCACATCGCATATAAAACATTAGTTAAACATCGCAGAGTGTACACTCTATTGTTTCAGCATATGAAAGTTGGCCTTTCTTTTACTTTTCATAAGTTGATGACAAGAAGTAGCCAATATTTTGTAATAGTATCGAAAGAGGCACTGTATACCAACGTCACCCCTTTTCCTTCACCTAATGAGGCCTTCTTGTCTTTCATTTAGAGTCTCATTACGCCAATTACCTATTGTTGGCATTTTCAGGATGTGATGCTTATCTGACAGGTGAATGTGAGGCATCTTCCTCAAATTTTTACATCCCAAGCTTTTTTCTTCAAAACGGCCAGTACGATTCCTTCAATATTTGCAGTACAGGTTCCCAGCGATTACCCTAATCATATATGTTCAAGTTATGGTGAAATACGCAAATTTGTATTTTTGAGGCGAATTTTGCTATTTTTTGGCAAAAATCTTCTTTTCTCTTACTGGTGGTTCGACGTCTTCAATATTTAGTTAATATGTCCCTAAGAATGACCTTCGTAAAATTTGTGCTAGTCGTGATGAAATATTCAAATTTTTATTTTTCATCGCAATTTTTTTCTTTTTTGGTCAAAAAATCATTAAAAATCTTCTTCAAAACTACTTAATGAACAGCTTTGATATTTTTGACATAAGTCTCTGCGGATAGCTTTTTCAGATTGTTTAAATGATGCAGAAATATGCAAATTTGTATTTTTGAGACATAAAAGATATTTCAGACATTTTTAAGACATAGGGAATTATCAGAATGTGATATATTCAAGTTATGATGAAATCTGCAAGTTTTTATTTTTGGGTCAATTTTTACCATTTTTGGTCAAAAATTTGTATCTTAAAAATTACCCGTCTGATAGCTTTGATATTTGCTACACATGTTTTTGGGATGATCTCAATTTGATATGTCCAAATCATGGTGAAATCTTCAATTGTGTATTTTTTGCAGCTATTTTCCCATTTTTGGTGAGGCCATCCCGAAGTGAGCTGTCAGAGATCCTTTACATAACACTGCGAGCTCTTTCGACGTCTAAGTCGCTTGTTGTATTGCTATATTGGTGTTGAAATGGCTAACATTTAGGTTGTTGCCATTGGTTTTAGACTGCAGTTTCCTTTTACAAGTGAATTTTAGTAAGGACTGAAATTTCCAGGTTCAACGGCAAACGCTTATTGATGTACAGAAAAAAACTTATGAACGAAGTCAAAATAAGTTAATGTGTTATTAATTTATGAGAAGTAGAGTTGTGAAATGTCACTGATTTTTTTCAGAGTTTATTTAAAGGTATTACAAACAAACAAATCTTTTCGTTCATGAAGGACTTTGTTGGACAAGAAAATGGGTTTTACACCTCCAAGGACCCTTTTACCCACTTTCTGCATGTTGTGTCTTACTGTGAAACTTTGTGACAACTTGACATGTTGTGTTTACTTTAGTGTGGACATCTATGTACCATGTGCATTAGAGAAGCCTTGACTAACCTTTTTCCAAGTTTGCAATTGTCTATACAAGAGGAAATGTCTTAAACTATCTTACAAAAACGGAGTAAACATTTCATACGAATACGTGTTTTCAACACAATAAGTAAGCCAAATTTTGAGCTTTTTCAAAACAGATATTTTTGTACGTTTTTACAAGTATGAACATATAACGTAGTCCACAATATTGAAGTTAAACCTGTTTTGTCATTACTTTGTTCATATATTTTGAAAACGGTCGACAGTGTTTGTAAAGATTTTCTTTTGCTTATGTTTTGATAGGAAGGTGTTTACACCGTTGGTGTTTTCCTCTGACAAACTTTACAAAGTGGCCATGTTTATTTTCCCATTTTACACTAAATAATTGTATTTTACTCAACTAATTTTTGTGTATTTTTAGAATAAAATAATTTACTGAATATCAGTGGTCCGTTATGTTATTTCCAGGCTTGAACACCCCCTGAACGCCAAAATTTCATGTGTTCAACAAGTGCATATCATGTGTTCAATCCTTTAACACACTTATCGTTGAACGGCGTCCATGCGTTCAAAAAGTGTTACAGCCCTTTGAACGCGTAAATGCGTTCAATTTTTTGAACACATTTCATGTGCAACGTGTGTTCAGATATGGAACACCATGTGTTCAATATAATGTCTGATGAACACATAGTGTTCAAAATCTGCACACGTGTGTTCAAAAATTGAACGTTGGTTGAACACGTAGTGTTAAATTTCTGAACGTCTAGACGCGTTCAAAAAGTGTTACAAAAAGGCGTTTAATTGGTGTTCTATCCTTGAACACTTAACTTTACAGTGTAGTATATACTGGTGCGTGAATGCAGAGATCTGATTTTATCGAGACATGAAAGAACGTGTTATGTTCGTGATATACCACGGTTGGCACACGCATGTGCTCTCGGCTTGATCGAAAATCCTTATTTTTTGACGTTTAATGGCTGAATTTGAGTATCATGTTATGGTAAAATAGCACTAAATCACACACAGCGACGGTATACTTTTTGGCCATTTCACTTTGTGTATGCAATCGCTATCGCTCATGCATCTATGCCGTGAACTGGTCAAAATATCGGGGTATATCGTCGCTTGATGTAATTTTAGAATAAAATAATTTACTGAATATCAGTGGTCCGTTTTGTTATTTCCCGGCTTGAAAACCCCCTGACACCAATTATTAAAGGTGTTTATCACGTGCTATCATGTGTTCATCATTTAACACACTTATCGTTAAACGGCGTCCAGCGTTCAAAAAGTGGTACAGCCCTTTGATCGCGTAAATGTGTTCAATTATTGAACACATTTCATGTGCGACGTGTGTTCAGATATGGAACACAATGGTGTTTAATATAATGTCTGATGAACACACAGTGTTCAAAATCGGCAAACGTGTGTTCGAGATTGAACGTTTGTTGAACACGTAGTGTTAAATTTCTTAACGTCTAGACGCGTTCAAAAAGTGTTACAAAAGGCGTTTAATTGGTGTTCTATCCTTGGCCACTTAATTTTACAGTGCAGATTTGTCAAGCATTGATAATGTGCAGTTTTTCTGAAATACAAAGATCACATCGGTTGCTTATGTTAGAGTAACTTGACGTTTTGTCAATAATTGACCACGAAATGTCACAGACCGGGTCTCTTTGTTTCAAGGTCTAGATGTACTTTGTACAGCTTAGTTGAATGTTGATATCTTTGGTTACGGAACCATTTCATTTGATTAGTGAAGCGCGTCTAAAGGTGTTATCAGTGAGTCCGATGTAGAACCTTCTCCGTGTTGTCTCTCGATGATACCTTGGCCTTGTAAATCACACCTTAAGAACTGCACATTATCAATGCGGACAAATCTATGCTGTTAAACAAACGATCGGGGTTTGTTTCAAAATGTCGTATGGTATATAAGGTATATAATTGAGTACAATTTATTTCATGATATTTTAATCGCCGATTATTGTTCACAACACTGATAAAAAATGCTAACAGAACAGGGTATCACAGATTCTTAAACAAGTCAACAGTAAAGCCCCACTAGCTGTACCTTTTAGCATTATTTTATGGTTTTACTTTAAAACTAAAGTAAGTTTGTGAGAATATACTAATTCAAGTGTATCTATACCTTATTATTAACTAACCCGTTTGGCTGTATGACCAATTTTGAACAAGATAAGATTATACTGCGATTATATTTTTGCCCAAACATTCAATCGCAGCCACACAAGGAAAAAGCAAAACAATAAACTATGTACAGCGTAGTCCCATGTTATGCATAGAGTTAATGTATTCAGCTGTAACAATGTGTTTTCTGTTTCCTTCGAAATATTACTGATTTTTAAAATGGCGGGAAATATTTGAAAACTTTGAATTAGCCAAAAATTTCACTGAGGGATGGTTTCATGATGCAATAAAAGCCAATTTCTCTTCAGTGTGTAGAATTCAGAGAAAACCAGAAAGAATAGGAAGATTGTTAAGATCGACACGTTTAAACAGTTACAGATAGTGGGGCTTAAACAAAAGCTTTGTATGATCTGTAAAATTCTTAATTGACAGGAAGCAAAAATTTTAATGTGATGGTAAAGCAAACAAACCAATCAAACGCAAGACAGTGTTAAATCTTACTTATATTATACGAAATTGCATCTCATTTAAGTCAGTTCTTTACCGTACGATGCTCCATACTTAACATATGTAACTCTTTTTTTTCACTTTCGTTAGGGTAGAGTACCTACACAGTAAAGTTAAGTGTTCAAGGATAGAACACCAATTAAACGCCTTTTTGTAACACTTTTTGAACGCGTCTAGACGTTCAGAAATTTAACACTACGTGTTCAACCAACGTTCAATTTTTGAACACACGTGTGCAGATTTTGAACGCTACGTGTTCATCAGACATTATATTGAACACCATGGTGTTCCATATCTGAACACACGTTGCACATGAAATGTGTTCAAAAACTTGAACGCATTTACGCGTTCAAAGGGCTGTAACACTTTTTGAACGCATGGACGCCGTTCAACGATAAGTGTGTTAAAGGCTAGAACACATTATGCGCGCTTGTTGAAACACCTTAATTTTGGGCGTTCAGGGGGTGTTCAAGCCTTGAAATAACATTACAGAACACTGATATTCAGTTAAATTATTTTATTCTAAAAATACACAAAGCATTTCTGGAGAGAGTAAAATACAATAAGTTACTGTAAAAGGGGCAAATAAACATTGCCAATTTGTATGTAAAGTTTTTCAGAGGAAATACCAACGGTGTTAACACCCTTCTATCAAACACATAAGCAATACAAATCCCCATGAACACTGTAGATCGTTTTAAAAAATATGGACAAAGTATTGACAAAACAATTTTACTTAAACTTGTTTAAAATGTACAAAAAATCACCTGGAAAAGCTCAAAATTTGGCTTACTTATTGTGTTGAAAACACGTATATGTATGGAATGCACACTTCATTGTTGTAAGATGGTTTCTTAAAGACATTTCCTCTTGTATAGACAATTGTAAATTTTGAAGAAAAAAAAAGTTAGTCAAGGCTTCTCTAGTGCACATGGTGTATAGTTGTCCACATTAAAGTAAACACAACATGTCAAGTTGTCAAAGTGTCACAGTAACTTGAGTAAGGCACACATGCAGAAAGTGGGGAAAGTTGGTCCTTGGCAGAATAAAACCTATTTCCTTGTCCAACAAAGTCCTTCATACAAAAAAGGTCTGTTTGTTTGTAATATCTTTAAATAAACAATGCAATAAATCGGTGACATTTCAAAAATCTACTTCTTAGAAATTAAATACAAACTCGTAAAGATCTTTCAAATTCTGATGTACCTTGCTATTAATTTTTATACAAATGTTTTTACCAAAAGTGGTAAAAATCACCCTTAAAATAAAAAAAAATGTAGATTCATTATAATATGAATATATCACATTCTGGTGATCTCTCAAACTTAAAATTGTCTGAAATGTCTTTAATGTCTTAAAAATACAAAGTTCCAAATCTCTGCATAATTTGAACAACCTGAAAAGGCTATCAGTAGAGATATATTCCTAAATATCAAAGCTGTTCAAATAGCAGTTTTGAAGAAGATTTTTAAAAATTTTGTGACCAAAAATGACGAAAATTGCCATGAAATATGTAAATTAGAATATTTCATCACAACTAGCACAAATTTGACCGGGGTCATTCTTAGGGACATGTATACCAAATATTGAAGAAATCAGTAAAAGAGAAGAAGATTTTTGCCAAAAATAGCAAAATTTGCCCCAAAAATATAAATTTCCATAGTTCATCATAATTAAACATCAATGATTAGGGTTATCCCTGAGGACCTGTAATCCAAATATTAAAGGATTCGTACAGGCTGTTTTGAAGTAAAACCTTGGATGTACAAATTTGAGGACAATGCTACACATCCACCTATTTAGCTGACGGCAAAGCTAAAAACCATTTGCTAAGACACAAGAGACGTGTTGAGCTATAATACAAATTCTCTTAGGTTTGGTAGCATGCTATGATCAACTAAATTTTATAAAGGCATAAGCTTCCAAAGACGTGAAGTCTCCTTTATCAGATGCAATGGGGGAATGAAAATTGAAGCAGAAAGTGACAGAAAATTCAGAGTGAAAATTACAGAAAATTCAGTTATTCAGAGTTGGTATTTTTACTCTGAATTTTCCATCGCTTTCAGCTTTAATTTTTCATTCCACCCTTGCATCTGATAAAGGAGACTACACGTCTGTGAAAGCTTATTCTCCGACAACATTTAGTTGATCATAGCATGCTACAGAAGCTTAGATTAATTCAGAAAAAAATACAGAAACTTATCAAAATTCAGTTACTGACCCTTGGAAGTTTAAATCTACATAAGAGATAAGAACTGAGGTTATCAAGCTTGTTTCAGACAGCTACCTGTACACTCATCTTCTTCATTATCTGTACCGCCAGCTTCTGTAACAACTCTTCGATTTTTAGTTAAATCCAACTTTTTACATCCTGAAAATAATGCAACAATAGGTAATATTGCGAGATGAGACTCTAAATTAAAGACAAGGAGCTGATTAGGTTAAGGAAAAGGGGAGACTTTTATATACAGTGCCTCTTTACAATACTGTTACAAAATATTGGCTTCTTCTTGTCATCAACTGATTAAAATAAACTCTCATGTGCTGAAACAATACATTGTATACTCTAAAATGTTTAATTGATTTTTTACTTGCGATTATCTCTACTAAAGGACATGTGTCAGCTGTGATTACGCAGCGGTACTATGCAAGGCGTATCGATCGCGCCCAGGGCAAGGGTTATCGCTATAGTTGTGTTGCGATGACCCTTGACCCGAGTGAGATCGATCGATAGGCCATGGCCAAAGTACCACTGCGTATTCACAGCTTGTTGTCGGTATACCAGCCACTGAAAGAAAAAAGGTTTCTTCACGTAGTTAAGCTATTCAAATTACAATACGATTACTTTCGAAGGATATTAATACAGATGCTTCAAAATCTAGTACCTTTTACTATTTTGGAGAGAAAACTTACCCTTTCTGGTCATGCTTCCGCACGATCACGACTTCAGGTGCGCTTACAAGAAAAATGTCGCAACTTCCGTTTTGATGCATCATGGGATAGGAAAAAGCACCCTACTTGAACACCAAGTGTTTAGAAATAGAACGCCTCTTGCACGCCGATGTTAAAATTAAAACGTTCATGGTGGTTTTCTGATTTTCTTTTCAAATTTTACAAAATTTCAACACGTAATAAACGTGTACAATTATTTTGTATACTTTCTTTTTTAGAAAGAAACATGCTTTCAGGAATTGTAGACCGGAAATATTTTTCACTTATGGGAAATTCGTTACACCAAAGTCCGTGTACGTTTGCGGGACAGTGAGGCAGTAGTAAATTTAATATAGCCATTGTAAAGTAAAATAAACAAAAGATTGTTAATTGTTTCACAGTATTGTAAAATTTCTGTGTGCTGAGTTTTGAACACCTGAAGGAGATGGTTGTTAACACTACGTGTTCAGGTTTAGAACATCATTTTAATAATATGAACACTAGTGTTAACAGTATGAACACTAGCCGTTCAAATTTGAACACCGACATGTACATTTTGACCGCGTAAGACGCGTCTAGCGTCCGCTATTTTTACAGTGTATATATACTTGATTTCCGTTAAAATGGTTAGCGTTATTGTAAAATGTCCAAGCAGTTCATATAGTGTTCAGTTTTATCCACAATCGGGTTATCTGACGACCAATTCAGTCTGAGTTTGACCTATTTGGTTTAATTACATATAGAATAGAGTACACGCACTGATGTGAATTCAAATAAATCGAATGTCGATGTTGAAGCGATATTAGCATAGCGTAGCAGAATTCACGAAACACATACGCTTCCTGGGACATCTATGCGTAGTGTGAAGACAAACTTTTGTCATGGTAAAATCGACATTGCGTTTCTTGGCTTGTGCATGTCACTTGGCATTGCCCTTGCTAGATATAGTGAGTCAGCGAGAAGAACGAAGCGTTCACTATTCATTCTCAGAGTAAACTTCTGTCAAAATACTACACTGAAAACGATATTTCTTGTTTCTTATGACCTTTACAGTGATGAAGTACGGTATACATCGAAACATCAGCGATTCGAACGAGTTTTCAGAGCATGGATTATTGGCTGCCGTGTGATATACAATGTTTGTATTCTTCGTTTTCAGTATTTCAAACAAGTGTTCCTAAGTTTATTCAGTGTGTCCTGTATAACACTCGACGCTAATATGAGAAGGAAAGCATTTTCCTTTTTTGCTTTAACCCTCGGCATTGTTAATTTTTATCTGATACAAACACCTAATACTTGCAGTGAACAGTCGGTATCAAAACAAAAGCCGAGAAGAAAAACCACGGATCCTTTTATTGTGTCGTTGTCTTATGTGCACGTTTGGTGAATAAACCTTTTTAGTGCCCTGGGACCCCCGTCAAGACAGTTTTTTGTTCGTTATAAAAGCTCTCATTGCAAGATATGATGAACGCTCAGTATTTGGCTTTAAACATGTAAAATCGTTGTGTATTAATGGAAATTGACTTCTAGACCTTCATTTGTAAACAATAATAATGATCATTACTACTCCTACTTCAAGGCAGACTAAATGTATTCTTGACTACAAGGACTTTGAATTTTATTATATGGTACGATTAAAACAGATATATGGAGTAAATGCACAAACAAAAATACTGAAAAAAAAGCCAGACCGGTTCATGTTTTAGTTGAAGAGCATTAAAAAAAAAAAAAGAAAAAAAAACAAAAATGACATAAATAATGTCTTAAGTGAGTGTCGCTTTAAATGGAAGATTTCATAACCCTTTAGCAGAACATATTAAGCAGTGCTAATACATTATATGTGTCTTCTTTTTCATTTCAAATACAAACATTTTTGCCTTCCTGTGCATTCAACAGAAAGTGACAAGAGCGTATGAGAAAATAGACATACCAGACAGGTGTACAGTCACTTTCAATTGTATTAACGTTATAACAGTGCATGGTAAGTAGATTTATGCAATCAATTTTGTAATCATTGCTAATTATTTGAACAGTTGAGCTGTTCAGTGCTACAGATTTTTCTGCGTACCCAAAGAAATAAGAATGAGGTCTGGTCTTACAAATTGTAGTGTATGGCACACGAGAAAGCTCTGCCGCTGTTAAAAATGTAAGTTTTCCCTTAACAGTCAATCAAATACCCCTCACAAGAGTAACTCTCTTATACTCTGGCAAAACCCCATGGCTAAATGTTTGTAGGTAAATTGCATAACAATGTTTTCCGCGGTATAATTACCCTTCTCTTGTAGGATGCTGGTCTCCCTGGCTTTTGAAAGAATCACTCACTAAGATTGAATACAGCGCGATGCGTCTGTATGATGCTGATATTGCTGAGAAGTTAGTTTGCAAAAAAAACCCTTAACACAGGAGTAAACCCGTTCGTTAATACACCGCTTACTTTGTAAGTGGGGATAACGAATACAAGCATTCCCAACAAGCAATTTTTCCCGATCTCTTGTAAATTATTTGGACATCAGTCATTGCTAGTATTACCTTCTACCTTACTTGGACTGTTCTTCATACATGGATTTGAAAATTAGCGCCAATATTTGAGATTGGTAATTGTAATGGCAACCTTTTGCTTACGTACACTGCTGCAAGCTAATCATGAACGTTACGAAAGTATGAAAAATTATGGTATTTAGGGTTAACATTTATGAGGAAAGACATATAGGTGTAACTCATGGCCTTTATGGGCAATTAAAACAATTAAAGATCCCGTGCATGTAATTCCATGAAGATATCGACACGCATACCTTTTTTTTTTACTTTCCAGTCACTAGCAGCTAGTACAGCGAATATTGCACCAAACTAGGCAAAACTAAATTGTAGTAGTCTAATTGTAGAAGTGAAAGTTAAAAACCAGAAAATCATAGAAAAATTGTCGTCGAAATTAATGTTGTTTGATACGAACACTTCAAATAACAAGCGGAACACAGACACGATCCATTTTTTTCATTGAAATGACAACACAAAATGTCATTCAATAACATGAATGACACCGAATACAGTACTTAACATCACGACATCGTCAACGTTCAAACAAACGGCAAGGTATTTGACTTAATCTGCTATGTTCCGTACTGTGAGAGTATAATATGCACTACTTCTCGTTCTGCTATAAGTTAGTATCAACATCCAATCGTCAGATCTCTATCCTGCCTTGCCGTATCTATAATGCATTGTACCGAGTCGTGCCATGTAGTTATTTTCTGTTTTGTTCGAGACGAGAGTGAAACAAATATCAGCGTTTTTTTTTTTTAAATGGGTTAAGTTTTATTAGCTTAGCATTAAACATATAGTGTTTCTTTTATCACAAAGTGGGTTAGCCGATGACAAGTATTGATCAGTGGTACATATTTGCTTTATCTATGTATTGGGCGATACGCATGCATTCATGTCATGGCAAATTTGTCAAATTACTGTAGAAAAAAATAATATCGACACAGTATTTTACATAGTAAATGAGGATTTTTTGTTAAATATATTGTATTAGAAATGTATAAGTAGAGTGAGTATGTACCTTCATCACAAAAGATCAATGTTGTTTTATCTGCAGCAAGATAGTGTTTTATCGCTGCGTCACAGCCTCGACAAATTCTTCATAGTTGCTCACAGTCAAGCTGTTCAAATGCAATAGATCAAAATTAACCAACAGCTGAAAGTTTTGAACTCTAAAATGTCAAATCGGTGACAGTTTCATTCTCTAGGTAAACAACCTTTTTCTCACTCCAAAGCCGAGCAAATTCTTATAATTTCAGTTTTACACATTATTAAACATCCACAGCGTGAGTCTTCTTGTTCAGAATATATACTCTGCCTCGAGCAAGCATATGGCTAGATTCAGACTCGATTATTATGATTTCAACTTTCTTCTCCGATGGTATTGAACTAAAGACGGTGCACTGAATTGCATATCTTTTAAACACCTAACTCCTTTTAAAAAAAGAATTTCTGCAGCCTAACTTGGGCAAGTTGACATTCAAACACTCACATTACGAAGTTACCGTGCAAGTATTTTTGTCTAATTACAAAAATAAGGTACGTTAATTCAACCATAGCGTGAATAATACACTTTAATGAAAGGAAGACAAATGATTTCATGTGGTTTCTCCTGTATTGAGTTACAAGAAAGAATGATCTGAATTAAGAGCGTATCATGAGGATTTCCTGAGCCCTTGAAATTTGTTTACACCAAATATCTTCATATTTTCTCCTTGTTTTCTCTGACTCTAACCTTAAAAGGTATATGGGCTTTTACGGCATTAGGAAATCATTCCTTTATGAAACATTTAACAAGTAAATTCAAATTTTAACTGTCATTTTGATTTCACGCCTATTTCAAAAATTGCTAATATTACAAAGGAAACAGAGCATACAATGTTGAGGTTAAACATTTACCCCTACATACATTATATTTGATCACTCTATGCAGTTTATTTGAAGATTTCATTGTACATTTTATTGCAGTGTAATTTTTATCTTGTTAAAATTGCATGTCTGTCCCAGCAGTAATAATAATTATAATAAATTCCAACATAACAATAAAATGTAACCCTTCGTCACATAACGAATAAATAGTTATAGAAAAGTAGATAAATTACGGGTTTGGGTATTTTATATACAACTATTATAGGCGCAACTGCACAACAATGCAAAATATAACCTATTTCTTAATCTAAGCCCTTAACACCCAATATGAATACTGTTGCTCTTCTTTACGCATGCTCATAATTCCTTTCGCTACAAAAAATTGATTCTTCATTGTTAATTTATGGCAATAAATTTATCACATATCATTATTTAGAGATCGCATTAATATATTCAGTCAAAGTGAGATGTGTATCTGATGCTCTGAAAAGAAACATCAGATACACATCTAATTGTGTGGAATTGAAAATGTCCGAAAAAGCCGTGAAAATCACCCAATAAAGTACCTCTTTGTTCGTCAAACCGCAAAACTAGTATTTTCTTTGCGGTCTCTAGGATCTTGTTCAACATACCATCGGTTTATAAATGAACCTTTTGCCTCCAGCTATGTGATATATTTAGATATACTGATATATAGAGAGACACCAAACCATCCTGCGATATTTTTTGCAATAAAATATGTCGACACGGTGAAAAAAATGAACAGCGATAGGGCTGCATGGTGATATTTATGGCGCAACTATGAATAAATATGCCTACAACAAGTACGAAGTCTGAACACAATCGGTAGAACACTTAAACGGAGCAATACTCTGCAAAGTGTTGTACGCTGACAATTCCATTATGGTAAGTAGATTATTTTATTTTATGTCATCTACGGTTATCAATGATGTTCTTGAAGACTGTTTATCTCTAGATTAATCTCAAAATTGTTATAATGGTTAAGTATCGAAAGTTTCTTCGATGAACGAAGAGTACGACTTGGTGTCTCTATATCGATCACCCACGTCAAGTCAATCTGGACAATTGCCCTCAGAATTTTATGTAGGAGGATTTTTTAAAACTTTAAACGTTCCTTTACAGGTAACCAATAAGGTTTAAGATTGACAGCTGAAATGTGCTCACATCTCTTAGTGCTGCTAATCAGGCGTGCAGCGGCATTTTTGGACGGACTGAATTCTTTTTTATAGTGGTAATTTTAAATTCCATAACGTAGGCTGTTGCAATAATTCAGCCTTGGTGTCACAAAGGCAGGTACTATTTCTTTGCAGTTATTGCATCAATAAGGTTACGAATTTTCCAACTTTTATGAAAAAAAAAATGCAGATTTGCAAAACAATTGACTCATGAGACCATCAGAATCAAGCGTGATCCTTAGGTTTCTTACAACGTGATTGAAACTAATTTCGGAGAATTGAATTTCTCTATGTTTCAAATGCCCGTTGAAAACGAAACGTTAAAAAAAATGTATGATAAATGTACCAGTACATATATATCCTGCCTTTAAAAACTCTGCGGGTAAAATATCAAATATATACCGGATTTAAAAAAAGATTGCACTGTTACTTACAATATCACCTTCAATTACTGGATTAAAAGATTAAAGTGAAAAATCCAAAGGAGCTAAAACTTGACTACCCACACTGGGATTCAAACTACCCTTATTTTTTTCTATTTCTGCTTGAAAAAAGTTCATAAGACTACTAATGACCATTCCAATAATGGATACACGGACCATACCATAATGGCTAGCAAGGGAAATGGTGTAGGTCTACTTTCTTCTATGTCTTCAATTTAGCTTGTAACATCTTGGTGTCTTCAAAATTGATAGAAGAAGAGCGTCTCTTCCTCTACCCAATTCGTTCCCAACTCAGTCATGGTATTTTCTGGTATTGTGTCACACCAGTCACCCGTCCTTGCTTTGTCCTTGCAGTATATGCATGCCCCCGAGAATTAGTGGAGATACAAGTGTGAGGGTATCGTGCACCGAGCTAATTATCAACAGATTCCTCGTCTGTCAGTGGTTTGTCCTTCATCTTGACTCGAAACTGGAACGTAGCAGCTGCAGATCGACACACTATTACACACCCAATGTGCGATCGATCGGTAGATCTAGCAACGGTGTTCAATTGTTTGTATGTCCTCAGGTCCTTGTGCTGGGAGAACACTATCGATGACTTCCTGGTTGTTCGATATGTATTTGCTGAATATGAAGCCGCAGCTTTCACACAGACGTTGCTGCACTCAATAAGGTTAATTGTCTGTAATGCCTGTCGCACTGACTTCGAGCTATCGACGTAGAAATAGAAATATTTCCTACCGAAATCGGCAGCATCTTTACCGTTGTTCCTTTCGTTAAGGTATTCCTGGTATTATATCATACCAGTCGGCCGGTCCTTGCATTGTCCTTGCAGTATATGCCTGTACCGAGAATCAGTGGAGATACAAGTATGAGGGTATCTTACATCGATCTTATCAACAAGATGCCTCGTATTGTCAGTGGTTTGTCCTTCATCCTGACTCGAAACTGGAACTTGTCAGCTGCAGATTCGACACACTATAACATACCCAATGTGCGATCGATCGGTAGATTCTGGCAAGGGAGGTCAATTGTTTGTATGCCCTCAGGTCGTTGTGCTTGGAGAACACTTTCAATGACCTCCAGGTTGTTCTAAATGTATTTGTGAAATTTGAAGCCGCATCTTTCACACAGACGTTTGCTGCTCTCAATAAGGTTAATCGTCTTTAATGGCTGTCGTAGTGACTCCAACCCATCGACGTAGAAATAGAAATATTTTCTACCGAAGTCGGCAGCATCTTTAGCGTAGTCCTTTTCTGTAAAGTCAGCTGTCGTCTTGAGGTCGAAGTTTACACAGGCTTGTGAGGATATTGCTCCAAACAGGTGCACTGTCATTCTGTATTCGCTAGACAGTTATCAAGATTGCCATTCTCGTACAAAAGAAATAGCAGGTAATCACGGTCTTTAAAGAGGCACTCCCGCTTTGTGACATTTTTAAACACATTTTTTTAATGCCAACGGTCGATATTTGACGTGGAGACTGCGCGAAATCGAGAGATATCGATAAAAACATGTCATTTTCCAGCGGTATTTTTTCAATCCCGAAGTTTTACGATCGTTTCTGATTATGACCAGAAATCCCCCGAAGGTATGTTGTTGTGCTGATTAACGATATTCTAGGGAGTCTATAATAAGTTCGAACGACGCAATTAATTTACTTCCCACTGCAAAGACTTTATATACAGCATTATGCCATTACCTCAGGTAAGTTTTGTAAAACTTCTCCTTAGTTTTTGTCGTTGTCATTATTCTAAATCAGTTGTACTATATTTATATTCAATACCACATAAACGTCAGTTTTTACGTGTCAAATATTAGCCGCCTCCGATGACTACACAGTACGCCGCGCGCGTGGTATGCGTCTATGCATACCACTCAGCGGCCGCTATGTATCAACCGCATGTAACTGTGCTAGTCACCTATGCGAATTCTGGTGGAATCAAACTTTGTTTTCCGTTTTTTTCCCTCAGAGTCAGTAAGACTTGACTTCCCCCAGGGGGCATGAACGATCACCGACGTGAGTGGTACTGTTGCATACAGCAGCATAAGCGTAGACCTCGTACTCCATAACTTAGTTGACAATGGCCCCAGTACCGAACGTTCGATGTTCGGAAGCTGAATTTATGTGGGCCTCCGGAATTCAAACTTTTACTTTTTGAGGACATGTTTTTGATCGATATCTTGTGATCCGCGCGCTGTCGCCACGTCAAATATCGACCGTTGGCATTTAAAAAATGTGCTTTAAAAATGTTACCTAGTGGGAGTGCCATTTTAACATCAACTCCAACTTCTTTGTGGAATATCGCTTCAATGTCGCAAATGAATGCTATCCGTTCTTGTGTAAAGTTACCCGATACTCCAATCGGTCATTCGTCAGGTCCAGTCCTTGAAGCAGGTGGCTGTTTAGTATCTCCTTGCGATATTCAGCGTTGCAGGCGAATACCACTCTATTTACCTGACTTCTTTAGGTGATACACGCCTTAATATGGGATGTACCATCGTCGAACATCTGTGTATGGCTCATCATCGGTGGGTACCTGATCTGCGTACCCTTAAGTATGATGCCATTCATGAGGTAATGTAATCAGATTCATACTGCTTATCCTTCATCAGTCTGTTCTTCAATCTAGCCAAGCGTTTAACAGTTAAGGGCCTGTTATCAGGTAACTTCATTTTGTTTGAATGGAGAGGGAATTTCCAGGTGTCCGTCCTCTCTTTGGATGATCTCTTCGTGTACCTTCGTTAGGAATCGTCTGCCTTGAACCGACACCTTTTCAGCGATCTTCTCTTCGCTGATGTCGAGCTCGAAACGGGCTGGACCAAGTTAATCCGGCGTAAAACCAATATATAACCCGTACGGAAGTTACGCTTCATTCTGTTACGGGGATCTGTTGGTTCGTTCACACATTATTTGTTACTTACCATGTTGTATGTGTATACAGTCAGTCGGGTGAGTCTTAGTTTTGAAGCTACTTTGTTTTTGTAACGGTAACGAAAACTAGTTTTCATTTGTTATTGCTGCTAAATGAAGAGGTTTTTGGTAACCTCTGTTTTATTTTATATTTAGAAAATTTCGATAAGGAAAAGCAGACAATTCATTAGGTTACCATGACTCATAGGTTTTTAACAATGAACAAGGATGTATTTCGCATTAGAAGTTCATCCCTTGCTTTACAATTTTGAATTCAACTCTAACACCTGTAACTTATTCATGCCGCGGCAGGTTGCCGACGTCTGAATAAGTAAGATATATTACTGACACTTCAAATGCTTTTGTGCTAATAATATACTCTTTTATCTATTATCAATCTGAACAAGCGAGAATAGTTTACACTTTTAAAATTTCAATGCTGAAATAGGAAAGAATGAAATAATTCATTGAAGATTGTAGAATCATACTGATGCATACAGGTGTCACTTTTATTTTGGTACTTATCAACTTAATAGCAATTCAATTTCCCGATCAACTAGTCTATGAAACACTTTTCCTGTCAGTTTTGTGATTTCCTACTGCGCTTTTAATAACAGTGTGCGCTATTACTATGAATAAAGAGCTTCATCTTGTATTTTACTAGGCTCCATTCTGCCGATTCGCACTTATCTCAGTGTCCATCATTATTTGGGCGACCGTTCGTGGCAACGAGGATCCGCTTTGTGGAACATGCAGACTTAGGATTGACAGTCAACGGAAGACGATACGATGACAACTGTGAGATGATACCTTCATGTCCTTCAGATTTACCCGACATGGTTACAAAACATCCGAGATGGCCTTGTGAATGTTACAGGAGACACTTTAAGTTTAATTAGCGTTGGAAGTTTGAAGGAAATCCACAAAGCGGTAATTTTACCAGAAGGGCTTATCGGCAAGAATATAAGCATGGTACGTAAACAATGAATGGTATGAAAAAGGAACAATTTCAGTAGAACACTGGAATGCAATATAAACTTGTATGGCCTTTATATTAGGCTAAACCCTTCAGAGGATTTCTCAGTATTTTGCGATTTGTCACACTTCGAAAGCTTTTTGTCTATTCTTTTTACAAATTTGTGTTGCACACTCACACCGATGCCAACTCGTCAACAATGTAGAAAAACTAGTGACAGGGCGATTTCAAAACAAACCTATATACTCCAAAAGCTCTCCATTGAAACTTTTACATTATGGATTCTGTAATACACTATCGATTATATAAAAACTAGCAACCTTCGTTATCTTCTATATGGGAATACAACCACCGTGTCGATACTTCAAAAATAGTTTTATAACAGTGCTTAGGTGAGAAATTTCGAGCAACACTTTCAAACATCACATCCGTTGTGAGCAAGCGCTCACGACTTCCTACGTTGCTTTCGTTATAAAACAATCACTTGACCCCTGAAGGGTTTATCCGGCTCTGAATCAATTCAGAATACGATGATAATACTAGGGGTTATTACACGGAGTTTGGGCGATACCGCGTCGTATTCGAGTGATGTGTCCGTATTTTGACGAGTTGCGCAGCAACGAGTCAAAATACGGACACATCGCGAGAATACGACGCGGTATAGCCCTAACTTCGTGTAATAACCCCTTTATCATACATGCATGCTTTGGTTATGACTGTTTTCCTACAGACGCTCCTAGCAACGAAATCAACTTGAAATCGACCTTGGTTCCTCCAGGCTGTACTTATAAAAAGTCGGTTGCTAAGGAGTGATGACAACCGTATCACTTCTTGATATTATTCCGCTATTGGGCCATTCCACTGCAAAGGAGGGTTTATGGAGCACTTTTACAGCAAACAATTTAAATATTACGATGTCGACACAGGTTTTCACAATTTGAAGAAGATTTATCTTTAGTTTAAAATGACGGTGGATGTAAAACATAAGCGGAAGTTCACAAAATGGGTGTGTCTTCGTGTTTTAATACATAACCTCATCCCTGCGTGAAAGTTATGAGGCCGCCAAAATCGGGTCAAAATACTCGCGCCACGCTCAAACTCTTATCGAGTATGAACAGCTTAGAGCACAGAGCAAGCAGCTCTACGACATCTATGAATGCTCATACAGTGGATATAATACCCGTACCACTACCAGTCAGTTTATCTCGAAGAATTATACATGTTCCCAGACGTCAAATATGCCGAATTTACCATCTCAGTAAGCGGATTAGTGAAAACATGAAGTGAGTACACTGTATAGCTGTAGTGTCGTAACTCGTTCGTGATTTTGTTCTGTACGAATAAAAGTACATTTCAAAGGTATTTCCGTCTTCTGCTCGTATATTTTCCTTTCTGGCTTGCCTAAATAGAACTAAACTTCCTTTAACAACCGAAGCGAAAGTTTGACTTTCCCTAGATGGCACATTGTATCTGAAACCCGCACCGCATCGGTGCCACCGGCACCAGACACGATCATGACCTGTGAACTGACAGGTACAAATCGGAAATATCATGTGCACCTTCAACCTTGTCTGTCGCGAGTATTTTCAGTTGTTGTTGTTGTTTCGTTTCTAAAGGGAGATTCTTTGTTGAAGGTTTCTACGAATCACGTCAATTCAATTTGCAATTCAAGTATTCACTTAATCTTTTTATATCAGGTCACCAGTAGTTGTGTTAACTTCATCCAGCACATTGCTCGTTTCTTTTCCTATTTAAAGCTGGTTTAGTGCGTCTTTTAAAACACTCATTTCTAAAAGTGCCGGGCCAGGAGTACGTTGGAAATATTTCCGGAGAGGAGAGAGGCTAATAATAATTGTGTTATTGTTTTACTAGTTCGAATTTATCTCGCCAATCCTGTTTCTGTAGGCGGCCTCGAATTTGTCTTTACGTTCCCAGCACACACCAAATCAGGTTTAATGCAAATAAAAGATTTAATGCAAATGAAAGGAGAAGAAAAGGACTCGATCCTAGTGATCCTAAGGAGCGTACGTGCGTGAGTGCTTCACGAACTGTACAACTTTTGGAGCGGTGTCAGTCAGAAAAATGTAACAACTTATCCGGCTATTGAACCACTCTTTTTTGAGAGTGGGGATTTAGCCGAGTGTTCTGTCTTTTACCTCTCCACTAGGCGACTGATGCCGTATGTTGTGAGTTCGAACCCGATTGAAAACTAGCTGTATTTTCTACTCTTGGTTGATAGCTCTGCTGGTGGACACATAATGGTCCTCGAGATTATCGTTTGCCCAGCTAAAGTGATGTATTCATTGCTTCGCTTCGATAAAGTTTGTATGTGCGATGTGTGATAGTGAGCGTACGTGCGTGAGTGCTTCACGAACTCTACAACGTGTGGAGGGGTCTCAGTCAGAACAATTTAACAACTTAGCCGGCTTTGAACCACACCTTTTTGAGAGTGCGGATTTAGTCGAGCGGTTCTGTCTGTTGCCTCTCCGCTCTCCGCTAGGCGACTGATGCCGTATGTTGTGGGTTCGAACCGAACTCGAACCGATTGAAACTAGCTGTATGTTCTTCGTTGACTCTCCTGTATTGACAACCTACCTGTAGTTACACTATCATTAAAAAATGTCAGCCGGAATCGTTGTCAGTTGTTGAAAAGAACATAATTTGGCGCTTTAAACCTCAAAAGTAAGCACATCTTCAAAGATCCTTAAGAGACATATTCGTAGGTCTTTTATATAAATCTTATACGGATTTTTATACAAGGATATGTTTTTGATGAAATTGCAAAGGTCTCTCTTTGTGCGGCTTTAATGTCAACATTTAAAATCCCTATGAGTGCTAATTTAAACACATTAAGTGAGAGAAAACTAAGCATCTACATTTAATCTAGGGCGACGGTCCTGGAGATGAAGTGTTGGATCTCTGTCATCGGTGTGAAGAGAAACTCTATGAAAATGGAGTCTCAGCCTATGATTGTGAGGTAGGTATAGTAAAGAACCGCGCGAAGGCTGTTTTACAGAAGATGGTCTCTAACGTACATATAACCATTATCAATAGTTAGACTTCAAATGTCGATGCGTACATTACTTGACTTGAATAAGTGCTGGTTAATGTATAATGCCATTCAAGCATTGTATTTATGACACTGAAGTGTTTATATTTTCTGTAGAATGCAGAAGTTGGCTCAGAGTAAAATTTAATGTTTTCTATCTGAGGCACTTGATACCGTAGGGTTACGTTCGGCGTATTGTTAAACAGCTGTTGCTCATTTTGCTGTGTCACGTACTTTTAATAAAGTTATTTTAAGTCACAGCCATTTTAGTTTCCGAAAACTCCTTCTGCATATATGCATATTCAGAAATGGAATAAATGGGATAAAATATCTACTGACAGGTTACCAAGTTTGATATGCACAGAGCATGTACAGATATGGACAGCAAGTACAAATCGTATGCTTCTTATTGGCGCAGATGTGTTTTGATACATGTTTCTAATTGGTTGAATTGAAACAATAAGTACATGATCTCCGAAACATAGTCTGGTCTCCTGGCCCGTTTTAACCGCTGCCTGCGCTGCTCAAGAGAATATGGTTAAGGCATGTGCTACCTATTGGTACAGATCATTTTAGCGTGAGCAGTGCAGCAAGGGGACTAGATCATTAAACGGACAATTATTAACTAGTTACACCTTTAACATAAGTTATAGCAAAGTTCTGTCAATGTACATTATCTTTAGGTGTTGTGAATGATCGACGTGGAGACTAGCGTTTGTGTATTACTTGCACCTTCATAAGCGCAGGGCTAAATCGACACATTTACACTCGTGTAGTATGCCATTTGAGTATATTTTTAAGGAACATTACAACTTCAGTGAAATATAATATGTGCATATATTTTCTATAAGGACCATTGACGCTTCATATATCGATGTCATTCTATCTCTTACCATACAATCCGCTTTCTCTATGCACCATGCTCGGTGATAAATCCAATAAGCTGAAACATGGCAAACTTTCTTGATGACATGACAAAAATTTATCTCGTCGTCACCCTGAGCCTCTAAACTACCTTTATCAGAAGTCAAGTAATCTTAAAAGATCGTATTGAATGATTTTTGTTCAAGTTATCAGAACGTTCCTTTGAAAAAATACCTGAAGGTATTAGACATTGTATGTAGGAGGGCCAACATTTTATAATAAAAATATGTCTTTTTGTTTTTTTTCTTATTGTGTAACAGAAGATAGCTTGCCCGGATGAGTTTACCGGTAGTTTTTCCTTGGATCCGTTCCAACCTATCGTCGCCATTGTACCAACTTTAACATGTATGGTAATCGTTGGCGAAGAAACACAGAAGTCTATTGTTACTATAATATTTAAGAAGGTTTTTACATGTGTTCATTTCGACTGATTGTTTCCATGATTTTGCGTGATGACAAATTAAAGCCCCTGTGAAAAAAAAACACAGAGTTTACTGAGACAATGTTATATCGGAAAAGGTATTTAATGTATAGCAACTTACTGTGTGTGACTGTGTGTGTAGATAGGGGTCATTATATACATATGTAGGAGAAATATTTACATCCCCGTCTGTCTCTGTCTCTGTCTTTTTTTATTTGTCAGTATCTCCTTCTGTCTGTCCTTCAGTGTGTATGTAACTGTCTCTGTAGGTTTTATTATCTCTCAGTGTCTCTGTCAGACTCTATGGCTACCTGTCTATCCGTCTATCTGGTTGTCTCTCTTACTGTCGCATTTCTATTGTCACATCTATATATTTCCTTAAAGGGTTTGTTGTTCCCGTATAACCGGCACTCTGATATAAACCAACACATTCTATTATGAAAATGCAATTTACAGCTATATCGACTGTAGGGGCTGTTACCTGTCGACCTGTTTGTGAGACTGCAATTGGATAGATAGAATAAGTGTTTTTGATATAAGTATACAGAAAAGGAAAGAATCATAGCCATTGAAAAAAGGCAAGACAGAAAACATCAACCTATGTGTGTTTGTTGTTGATCTTTTCCCTTCGAATGCTACCCATGGAATGTCTTGTTTAAGAAACAAATTATGAAGACGTAATCGCCGTTATTTACCGACCAACGCATAACTGTTGAGAAAAACAATTTATATATACTTAAAGAACAATAAAAACATTAAAGCTGCAAGCAGCGTTAGCCGGGCCGAAGCGTTTAACATGTTTTAAATGCTTGCACTGATGATATTATGTGCACAATTGAGCTTGGGAAGTGTTATGGTTACAGTACGGAATAATTTTGAACGTCAATTCATAGTTACAGTAGGTTTTGCAGGTAATCATATGTTTTTACACAAAATCCAATATGGCGGCCAAATACTTGACAGATCCAATTGCCTCCCTCAAACTTAGAATTGCTTACACTTAGAAAGATATCAGTAAAATTTCACTTTAATCGGTGTGTTGCACTGGACAAATGCTTGATATACACAATATATTCACATATATTGATTCTGGAATTGTGTCAAATACGTTAAGTATACACATACATATCAAATGCGAAAATTCAGTGTATATTTAGTGTGCAAAGATCTGCATTACGTATACTCGTGATCTGCATAGAAAAACACTACGCATATCAACATATTGGAATGTTCCATATACAAAGATATACCTTCCGTATGCAATTGAAATTGTGTTCTATATTCGTCAATATACGTAAATATTCTAAGCGCATATTAAGCATTTTTTCCAGTGATGGTTATTGAGGAGAATATTTTTACTGATTAAATAGTGATTTTCACGAAATCAAATACGGCGGCTACACCACGTGACCGATTCAAATGCCTTTCACAAACATGGAAAAAAAATATTTGCGAATTCGTAAGACCTGTTAGCATGCTTGTTATACAATAAATTTCAAAGCGACTTTACCCGTTGGTCATCTAGAAAAAAGTAATTTTAGGTCATTATAGGAAAGCTCCATAAACATAGGAATACCCTACTTCTCTACTTAGTTATCAGAGGATCAATTTCACAGACCCGCCTTTCGTACAGTGGCACTACAATGGCACCAGCTGGAAAAGATAAACATAACAATGGAATATTCACACCTTGGGGGGATTAAAAGTATTCTGTTTGTCACCCGAGTTGGTCAGGCAAGGACCCGGGTTTCAGGTACCATGCAAGTTAATGTAGTCTTCCCCTAATGTTTTTTGAAAATCAAATATGGCTGCCAGGTCACGTGACCAATCAATATATCTATACTCAGATCCACGAGAACTCATAAGTACCTATTAGCCCTGCAAGTTTGAGAACTTTGCGGTAAGCAGTGTTTGAGTTCCAGGTCCACAAAAAAGTAACGGATAGAAGAAAATTTAACACAAGAAAACAACAGGGGCCCAAGTCTTGCGGTCTGGGCCCCTAATACCCGAATGTCTTTACTTTTCGTGTCTCAAATCACAGAGTCGCTTTGCAGACTAGCGCGAATTCTTGCAAATGTAACTTATCGTCACTTTAGTTTAACATGACAACAGAAGGGGAAATACAGGTCTGAAATCAAGTTGCACTGGGCAAAATGCTTGATATACAACAATATATACACATATACTCTACTATGTACATGTGCCAAATACGTTAAGTGTACACTTACGTATACTAATAAATGCAAAACTACTGTGTAAACTAAGTGTGCAAAGATTTGCATTACGTATACTCATGATCTGCATAGATATACGGCATGCATATCAACATATTGAATGTTCCATATACAAAGATATACGTTGCGTATACAATTATATTGTGTTCCATGTATGTCAATATATGTAAATATGCTAAGCGCATATCAAGCTTGTTGTCCAGTGTTGGTTTGCCTAAAGCGCTCATGATATGCCACGTCACTAGAAAAGATCAATCCAGTAAAACACGAAAACCAGAAGTATTATGCTGTTGTGGTTAGATAATTTGGTTCGATAATTTGGTTAATAATGACAAATCATGGCTTGGATATATGCGGATATCATATCCCATCTATGGATCAGTAATTAAATTTAATACACATTACAAATTATTCTCAGTCACACAAATTACGCACTTAATGCTTAAAAGGAAAAAATTGCGAAATAGGTCATCGGACCAGAATAATTAATAATGGTGTTTCTACCTTTGGACTGAGCACAGAACAATGGGTAACAACTTTTAATTCTCCTTCAGCTGTCTGAAAGGATGCTACTTTACTACTTTGGCGCATCACATTGTATGTATCAAGTCTGTTATTTATGAGGTTATGTTTCGTCTGTGAGGTTCGTGACATTTACCTGTGTCATGATCATGGTATTCAATGTTTTTGTTAAAATTTTGTGATGAAATTTTAAATATTTGGTTGAGGGCATAACAGTTTGTAACACATCCTGCCTGTTTTCGAAAGCATTCATCTTTTAACAGCTCAGATAAATTGATTTGGGAAATTTAAAAAGCTCTCTTGGCGTATAGTGTTACGCTTAAATGCCAGCCATGATTTAATCGACAAATACATTTACAATTCATCGTAAGGAAGGTTACGTCCATGGCCGCGTAACCTTATGCATATTCGAAAACATCACACTCCGTTATGAATACAATAGTCCATTATATACACAGCTACCAATTAACTTAGATCGTGTATTAACAGGTCAAACTATTTCACGTGGAAAACTGTCAATACACCACAAAACTATGTGTGATTTCATGGCATTCAGTTTGTCTTCACCACACCGTTAATGTTGTCGCCTTTCTTCCAAAGAATCCCTACTATGGTGATTTTTGCAGAGGTTTTCGTCATTTACAAAAGCACAAACGTACAACATAGCAACACCAGGATTTCTGTCATCTTCTTCACAAATGTTTGTTGTTGGATAATGAGGTCGAACGTTTGCGCCTGATTAAAAATTGTGTACTGATAATGTAAATTCGGAGAAATGCTAGATAATAACCAGTTTTTTTTTTCAGTAAATGCAATGCGCAGAGTTAAGTATCACCTAGTAGTGGCTTGTGAATGAGAGTCTGATGCTCTTTCTAAGTGAAGTTGCTTACAGATAAGCCTGCTACTGATAAAGGCAGGACTTCTCTAAAGCAACCACCCAGTTTATATATATTTAAGGCTAGCTAGCTGTAACTCTTAAATATATATTGATCTCAGAATATATTCCTCTTCTCTCCCGGTTTTCTCTGAATCTACCCTCTGAAGGAAAATGCTGAAGGGACAGGGGTCTTTACTGCAGTATAAAACAATTGCTCGTTGAAACATTAATTTTTCGAGTACATCCGATTTTCACAAACGATTCTTACTTATAACATGAGCACAACATCGACATCTTTTTATAAGATTTTAAAGACGATATTAAAAATGGTGTAATATTTAACAAGTTCCTCAAGTTTGTGAGAAATTGTGCCGATCCAATCATCCAAATTAGTTCCAATTGTGTTCTATTTAAAAGAAAGTTTATTGTTATCAATGAGGTCAGGTTAATTCTTCTCAAGATAGCATATTAGGTATTTTAAGACCATTTTTTCATTATGGTTTTATATCACTTTTTGGTGATTTGGTTTCCGTTACCCTTGTCAAAATTTTAAGACACACCGGGGCTTCCCTGCCTCTTTTGTTTGCAGATACCCTGCCATTTTTTGAATAGTAATTTTCAGGTTCTACAAATATTACTCAAGGGTAGATTGTAGTGACTATATTCCTGTTCTTCTCCATAATGTATATTTGTCTTCGGACTTTTTTATGGATCTGTGACGTTAGGTATCAGGCCTGTCTACAAACTTACCTTTGAAGGATTCGCCCTCTCCTTGAAAACCAACCTTACCGGGGGCAAGGCCATTGCAAGTCCTCTTGTGACCAATAACCTGGTTTAGATCAAGATCCAGAGCCACTTGAGAAAGAAATCCCTGATTGCATATCCTTCATGTGCTGTTACTCGAGCCAAGTCAAAGAAGACTTCTGAGAATCCAGATATTGTCAAAAAAGACGTTACAGACGTTGACTTAAATGACAACTTTCTGTGTAATCTCATATCAAAATATTAATCACCACTGTATGATATTCTAAAAATATTCCGATCACGTGAGATTAATATTTGTGCTGCTTTTAAAAGATACTGGGAAAAATAATGGTAGAGAGTTCTATCAGATGAAAGTTAATATGAGGTCTGTCAGTGACTTGCCAGTTTCGCTGGTAGTGGAAAACAAAATGCAACGTTTATGTTTGCCAGTTGACGCAGAGTGAAATCAAGTAAAGGGCAGATGTTTGTATAGAGCTAGCATTTAGAATACTGAAATTTTTCGAAATTGGTTTTCAAGTGCGACAAAAATATAATTATACTAAAATTATACGAAATATATGAAAGACGTAGACTGCAAAGTCTGGAGTGGCTATAATACAACACAGAGAGAATAAATTTATTTTTTTGTATATTATACAAAAAACCCGTTACAATCAGAATTAAATTTCTCAACGGAAAAATTTATTCCATATGTTAATATTCAAACCATGTAAGTGATGCATCATTTTCATTAATAGTTAGTTCCTTATATGTAATTTGTTTGTCTATTGTTTGTTTAGCTTTGTATAGAGCCTGGTAACAAGCCGATAAGTCACTTATATTTGAAATGGTGGAAGAAGTAATAAGTTTCTCAATTTACCATGATGACATGTTCGAATAATCATACATTTCATGTTTTTTTTTTCTGATTTTATGCCCCCTCGATGGCGAAGGGCAAACAACGAAATCGCTATGCTAGAGCACATTACATACCACGAAAATTTCAATAGATACATTTCAAACAGTTGAAAATACATAATGGGTACAAAACACTATATAATGGCACTTTCACAGAAAAGAAAGAAAACCTGGGTTCAATAGCACTTCATTTGTTCTGAAACAACGCCCTCTTCCGACGGATCTATGTAATTTCGAATTTATCATTTTTACAAATTGTTCAGGAGGCTAAATGATAAATAAAAAAGGAAAGAACTCGGCTCGTTCGCAGCTTTCCATAAAATGATTGCACGCAGGAATCTCGCTCTATATGTTACGGTTTTTCTCATATTGGGTAAGTGTGCATTTTTCAATCTTCGGCAATGGCACATCAACTCAGAGCATTTGACTAAATCTAAATTAAAATTCTTGTGTTGTCGCTCTACTTAGTATACATTTTATTCAAGTCTGCAATTAGAATGAGTACAGGTTGAACAAGGCGAGTCGTCGATTGCGAGAGTAACTTAATCGTCAGAATGACGGCTTACATTTAGTAATATCATCTATTGTCATAATGAACGGTCAAATGTATAATGGTAGTTGGTGATGTTGTTTAATTTCGGATTACTGGTCAGGTAATACCATGGCAGTTCAACGTATCTCAGTTAACCTGACCCGGTGTAAAATGAGGCTAATGTAGCATTCAAATGTCAGCATTCATATAGTTACTGTAATCGAAAGACGACTCTCGATGCTAGAGGAGCTTTTTCAGTCTAAATCATGTAGATGATCAAGTTTCTCTGATAGACGTTACTTTTAAAGTTACCTTCATTTTTTTGTAAGTTTGTTTTTCTATAGAATGCAACTTTGCAAATTCCACGCTTGATATGTAATTTGGTAATTATTAGTTTGTGTATTAAACTAAAAGGGCAGCTCTGCCAATTTAATATATCAAGAATTCGCAGGGAACGCGGACGGCATATGGTTGGGTTCTATTTCTAGCATCCTTTTATAAAAAGGTTGTGGCGATACAACGGTTGAAGAAATGTTATTTTGGTCACTTCGGTGTGTATTTTTTACTTGTCCTCCGATTGATGTGCAGAGAACATAATTTTAAATGCATTCTCATACAAATACACAAAGCAAATAGTACATAAGAAACGGCAATTGATAGCTCATGAACGCAGTTGTTTGAATTGTCATTGCCTTCAAAACAGTCCCTCCATTAACAAGCAATTCCCGCGCCTTGTCAAAAAATGCGCTTATTCTTAATGACTCGTTCCACATTGTCTAGAATTCAGCAACGCGAAGACATTCATCGTCAAACCAGTGGATACTCTGGTTCGCCTAGGAGACTCCACGCAACTGAACTGTACCTTCAGCAGCGCCTCTGCTCGAAAAGCATGGTACATGAGAACGGCATTGACGGCGTCAAGGAGAATCCGACCAAATTCAAACAGACACTATGAAATCGTCACCGAGGGAAGTCTCTAATCTTCGTTTGCACAAGGTGACGTCTAGCGAACAAGCAAAATACTTATGTGCACTTTCTTCAGATCTAACGGAAGGAGCTGTGGCTTCTATTTATGTCATAAGTAAGTTTAAAAAGTAACGATAGTTCGAGCGCTTCACATTACGAAAGGCATTTTTGTAAAGCCAATATTTCTTTGTATCATTTGACAGCGTTTGCAGCGTCGGATTATAAATGGTAGCGAATGAGACATGCAGTCTTTCTATATACTATGCAACTTAAGACAACGAGGTTGAAAAGCAGATTGAACGAGTGTTGTAAATTGAGATGGCTTCATGGTTTATGTAGAGAGAGAGAGAGAGAGAGAGAGAGAGAGAGAGAGAGGAGAGAGAGAGAGAGAGAGAGAGAGAGAGAGAGAGAGAGAGAGAGAGAGAGAGGAGAGAGAGAGAGAGAGAGAGAGAGAGAGAGAGAGAGAGAGAGATGAGAAATATGAAAACAACGCTACACGATAATGCACCTTATGAAATGAGGAGTAGTGGGAATTTGCAGTAATACAATTCGTAGTGACCTGTTGTGGTTCTTATTGGTTGTAAGCATATTAAGTCAAAATCTGTGGTGTTATTTGGTCTTAGTCCAGGGCAGTAAATATTGTATGATAAAAAGATTAACAAATTTATTATTGAGGGAAATTTACACAAAGAGCCTGAGTTAAACGAAGCTACAACGATATGGGATATGACATAGGGGAACGTTTAGGTTTGTTTACACTGACTGTGGCCGTGTCAACGTTTGTAGGGCGTTTGACATCGTTGTCAACGCACGTGCTAAATAGTGTTCGGGGATACAACGTGCCGGAACTTATCTAAAATGATTCAAAATTTTAACGGAATAACTGCGGGATATCATTACACACAGGATAAAGCGATATGGGCATGGGTATGTGATAAATGTATTTTATTGTTCAAATGTTACAGGTAGTGTCCCAGTATGCTCAGTCGATCCGACGTACATTCCAACGGAGGGAGACAATGTTACATTGACTTGCAGCATCGACTTAAACCAGTATGCACCGGGTGAACTTGTCTGGTTTAAGAATGGAATTGAAATTCACAGAAAAAAGGGACAACAAAGTACGGTGACTATACAAGTGGATAGATCAGATCACGGAGCAACATATGACTGTGGACTTCAACATTTCACTTTGCCGTCTTGGAAATGGTCAAACCTCACTTGCCTGGAGAAAATCGTTATGGAGGTAAAATGTAAGTATGTTTTATCGTTACGTAGTTACTGCAGAGGGCGTTAAAATACTGTCCTCAAGTGGCTATTAATGACATTAATGAAGTAATAAATATAATAATCACTGCTAAATTACTTAAAATATTAGGTGTAATTCATAAAAAAAAATCAAGCCCACGTAGCATTCGATACACATCGAAACCTTCCAAATAAAGTCGCTCTTTTATAAAATATGTTTAGCGAACTATGATGGTCCACCAATTTCAATCTCCTCAAAGGTCTCGAATCTTCATCAGTTTGCCTTTTATTTATTGCTTGCAGACACAGCTGGTTATATTAAAGCAAATAAAACAACGTTTGAAGTTCCGGTTGGGGACGTTATGAACTTAAATTGCACGGCGGACGGTTTTCCGACACCAAACATAAGCTGGTTTGACAGCGATGGTGACGTCATTCCTGGCAATGAAGTAAACCAAAACATAAAAATACATAATCACGACGAGACGAGAGTTACGAGTAGATTAAATATTACCATTGTCGATGAGTCGTACCACGGAATATACAGATGTGAAGCATTCAACGGAATAACATCAAGTGTTAATCAGACTTTTAAGATAGTGAAACAAGGTAAGTATTCATACTTTCACTGATTTCCTTAGGTTCTACGAAGTAAAGTCACTGATATTCGGGAGGGGGGGGGTAGGATATGTATAACGAAAAAATATGCGCTATTAATCTTTGTGATATTTTTTGGAGGACATTTATTATATGATTTCGTATAACTCAAAATAACAGGAAGGTGTATGAGATTTGATTCATTATGATAAACTAAAACGATTATTCTTACCAGGAAACTCTTAACATAACCATAGTTGCTAAAAAATCTTTGTTTTGGCCACTTCATTACAGATAAAACTGTTAAATGTATAAGGTCAAGTGGCGAAGATTTTGATAAAATATACTATTTACTTTGAATGGCTTTCACTCGTAACGTCTTTATTTGTGTTTGAACAATTGCAGCAACTCATTTTAGTTTAACAATGGAAACGCTTTGAGGCTAAGACTACTTTTTTATTTTGATATCAGTCGCCAAGTACATACAGTCTTACGCTATGAAAGCGATTTCATTAGCAAAGTACATACATATATATTACATACATTATTTAAGACCATATAAGGGTGATTGACAAATTAAAAAAAGAAATGAATTTCGGGTCTTCATCCTGCAGTGACGTCACGACGTCATCGATTATTACGCCTAATATTATCGGCATTGGGTCCATCACAGAACAAACATGAGTTTGTCATTACATAATATTGTACGGCTATGATCTGCTGATCCGAAGAACTAGCTTAGCTCTGCAATCGAGGGAGAGGGAGTGGGGGAAAGGGAGATTTCTCAATTAAGACGGATGGAATATTCAGTGACAAGTGATTCGCGTTTTATTCTTACTTTCTGGTAGCAACATGTTGAACTTCTTACTTACCATGAACATACTCATTTACAGAAAGCCAATGGCGAAATACAGTCGTCGTTGTAATCGCAGTCACTGTCGCCGCTGTTCTACTTACAGCCGCCGCGACATTCTTAGTGGTATGCTTCTGCAGGAGACGTTCGAAGAAATTACACCATATCAAAGGTAATCTTGCCTTTTAAGCTGACTGATACTGTAAAAGATGGACAAATTTACGTTAGGCTGGTACATGTCTATAATTTGACGAAAGTCTCTTTTGTGATATTAGAACATCCGTACGGGAGTGTAGGGCATAACGTTAATTAATATAGTCTTTCTTAAGTACCTTTATTGAAAGAAAGGGGAAGACAACAAATATAATTGCAAATTTCTTTGGAGAAAATCGATGAAACATCATAATTTCAATCATACTAAAATGGCCATGATTGCAAATAAAATTAATTGAGATAAACTCGTATGTTGTATCGAAGTTATTTGATGATAACAATCCTGTTTTTTATTGTTTTCTCCAAAAGGCAACACTTATGAGAGGTAAGTAGATATTTTAATTCCCAGAAAACGTAGAATGTTTCTTATCAAAACGAGAATCATTATTGAAAAATATAAATTTAGTATGAAGAATGGACGCTTGAATGGATGATGGATGAATGAATGAATGAATGAATGAATGAATGAATGAATGAATGAATGAATGAATGAATGAATGAATGAATGAATGGATGAATGACTAGTGAATGAATGAATGAATGAATGAATGAATGAATGAATGAATGAATGAATGAATGAATGAATGAATGAATGAATGAATGAATGAATGAATGAATGAATGAATGAATGAATGAATGAATGAAATTTATAAGGTGCTATTACCTCTCCTATATACCTATACAGAAATGTTTTTTTCTCTTTCAAGTTCTGGTGCTGCAAATGATATGACAGGACATTTGACGCAACTTGACGCCGGTAATAGACTTGACTCAGAAACATTGCCTCCAAAGCGTGACGTAAATCTATATCAAGGTAAGACAAATGTTTTCATGGTATTTTCGTGGAACGATACCAATTATAGTGGTTCGAACTATCCGGTGGTAGGAAACGTTATACTTGTTCTTCAGGGAAAAACAAGAGGTAAGAAAACAAAATAACAAGACAAGGATTAAAACCAGAAGTTTGGTTATTTAGTCATGCAGTAAAGTAGCAAGTACAATAACGGAAGACGGTATTATGTGTTTCTATGACTTGATATAGTGATGTAACAGTATATCATATTATAGTTTGTATTACATAGTAGCTTACTCTGCTTCACTTGCCTCAACTTGTTACGGTGTTATTTGATATGAATTATATGTTTTTTTTTTACTTCGATATTGTTTATTTGTTATATAGTTCAATTTCCTATGATCTGACTTTATATAGTTTGGTATTGTAAAGTTGACGCGGTGAAATGACATCATGACAAAACATGGCACCACATGACATGATATAATATGAAATGTATGGTATTCTATGATGTGGTGTGATAAGACATGCTGTACTGTGACGTTATGTGAGTGATGTGATGTGATGTGATGTGATCTAATGTGATGCAACGTTACGTGATGTTATGGAATTTGATTTCATTAAATTTGATTTGATCTCAGAGCCTTATTGCCTGACATGCGAAGTAGCTTAATCATTATTTTGCAAAATCTACATTTTGTTGCAATACAAAGACGATATATTCTGCAAATGTAAACCCTATGAAATTCAGAAAGCAGCCAATCCTTTTTTAGGAAAAAAGACAAAACAACAGGGGCGAGAAAATCACTTAACGGGGCAGGACGGAGCAAGAAAAGCACAATTTTAAATCATGCAGCACCATGTCTAGTAAAAATAAACAAAAGCACATTCAGGAGATCGACGTCAGAGTAGTATGATTGCGAATCACAAAGCAACATTTTAGCATGGATTGAACACGATGACGAAAATATTACTCAGGCTAATGTTCAAATGTAATATATATCGGCATAATTTGGTACGCTGTGGTCCCGGCATTAATTGTGTTCAAACGCCTTCTGTTTTACTGGCACACCATGTCTACTATTTTGTCTGCAATTAAGTGAACATCTTTTGATTTTTAAGGTAACTCAAAGGGGCGAAGTCGTGTAAACAGAGGTACAAACACGGTGTCTTTACAACAGCAGAACGGGCCATCAAATTAGAGAAGACACAATACGCGTCCATACAGTTTGTGTAAGAAAACTTGACAAGATGACATCAGGTAGTTTGAAAGAAGGAGCAAATGCAAAAAGAAATCAGAATTCACATTTAGGGCAATTGCATCTCAAAGCATGTCGACCGCATGCATGTGGCCGGACATTACTAATACTACAATTTATCAGACATCTAGTAGTAGTGTAGGTATATGCAAACTCTTCTTATGATCAAAGCAGTTCATGTTACTTAACATGTTATTTGTAAAATGTAAATATTTACTTTAATTCAATGCACATTGATAATTTGCAAAGGTTAGTACTTCAGGGTTTGTCAAAGTAGGACAAGTAAGTGTAATATCAGATTTTGCTTCCGAGGCTCACAGTAAAGGCAAAACTTGTCATGAACCAAGATTCTACCTAACGTAGCAGATCTAGCGAACTGCGTTGTGTTACCATCCTCATGGAGGGGTGTCAACTTTTATGTGTAAAGTCTTATTGTATCGTTGTGAGGGGAAGCCAGTACAGGAGCGCGAACTGTGAACCCAGGGGTGAATTCTGGCGGGATATCTCCCGCACTTTAGTTGTGGATAGGTGAACATGTTCACAGCTGATGTATGGCAATTCAGGATTCCTTGAATATTTAGCATTTTCTATCTGTAGTAATATTACAAGATCGTTTGTTAGGTATATGGTTTGATTTTTGACATGTATTTTATTTGCACTTTCACATCAGCTGCACTCAAAATCTATTTTGGCAATGTGAAGTGGCGAGATATATTACAGCTCACTGAAGCTCACCTTGTCTTAATTTCAAGAGAGGTTTTTAAATAGAAAATTAAGATTTCTGCGCCACTTGTTCGGCTGGTTGGATTTAATTCAATCGTCATGGTGTATTTAAGCAAAACAGCCGGCTAAAAGCTTTCGACACGCTGCACTTTAGCCCGTTTTTACTTACGTATACCAAGTTGTGTAATTTCCAGTCCATTTTCAATTGTATTTACCTATGACAACGAGTAATGTTTACTGAAATTTGCGCATCCCCTGTCTGTTTACTTTGAATCACATGTATTCATGTAAACTTCATGATGGCAAGCTATGTATTGTTAATTATTTATTATATTCACTGGTATGTACCTCCCGAAGAATGGACAATAAAAATCTAATTTAAGTTTCCGTTAGTATCCACAGAGTTAAATTCGTGATGATCTTATCTTTCAGGTTTGTTTTCAAGGTCCATCATGTTGAGGGAAATTTCGAACAGCAAACTGATATATTCAACCGATGAACGAATGAATTAATTAGTTATTTTGACAAACACTTATGACAACCAAATCACCATAATCACGTTGAGCTGTGCACATACCTACATACTTTGTGATAATGTTTTGCCAACATTAAATTCATAACGACTAAAATGATAATTTATGAATCTAGTACCACGTCTCATTTCTTACAGGGGGAATGTTTAAGTAATTGAAAACAAGGAAAGGTTGACACCTTTAACACCTACATATTAAATGACATAAACATATCATACTTTGTACACAGAATTTATTAATTTTAGCATATTGTTAATTTCATTATGAAAAGCGTGAAATTAGAAAATCGAGTCATACCTTCATGTTTTACAGGGAAACGATAACTTAAGGCATTCGAATAGGAAGAAAGATTGACACTAATATCACCATAAATAAATCATTTGACCAACTATTTTGAAACTAAGCAAGTACAGTGCACAATAAAATGAACGTTTTAATCAACCATGTTTACATGTGGGATTTATCTCAGCATTTTGCATGCAAGCTATGATCTACAACTATTGTTAATAGTGTCTAATTACAGGAAAGCAAACTTAGTAAATCGCTTAACAATGAATTATGACGTGGCTTTTAGTCATACATTTCCATGTTGGATACGAGTGAAACCATACTTTTATGTCGGATGTTAAGTTCATCACAAAAATTGGTGAATAGAGTGACTTGCCAATATCTTTTAATATTTATTGGGGATGTAACAGAAGAAGAAAACAGAAGAACCAGGATAAAGATACATTTAAGCATCATTATTGGGAGATGATAAATACTCAGCTGACTCATCTTTGGGCTTTGCATGTACAGTGCAGCTACGTTAGGCTTTGCAAGTAGCCAGGTTGAAATATATAAATCACATCTGCTCTCTATATGCTGACGATAAATTACTACCGAAGTAAACACTGTGGAAGTACAGTTAAACCAAATATTGTGTAAAATTTTCAACCATGAAATATGAGGTCAGCGTGAGTCACGCTTACAGTGTATCTATATGGGGCTGTATTCACAAATACTTGGCAGGGGGCAGGAGTAATTCACGAGGGTTGTCTTAGTCCTCCAGCTTTTCTGGTTCTACTCTCGATAGTGTGTATAGAATCATCAATTATTCAATTCAAAAATTGTGACACAAGCTGTATATTGTTATGTTAACATTTTATTGTTGTTTTGCTTCTGCAGCCCTGAAGTTGTTTCAGGGAGTTCAAAAAAGGAAGTTATCACACAGAGTGAATTTATTTTTAAACTATAAGAATTTTGATTTTATATCTTTGGCTAACTTCGCTTTTGGTCATATAATAGTAGGGCATATTAAAGTTTTTGACTTTTACTAAGAGAAATGGGATTCAAAATGTTTTGTGGCTTTGTATGGATGTAAAGGAAGATTTCAATGGCGATTCATTTAACCCTCACTGCTCATTTGTGGATGCCACCTAGGATGCGACTTATGAGATAAAAGGGGCAATTAAAGGGTTTTCAATAATATATCAATAAGTGCTCGAATGCCTCTATCCCACACAATGTACTCAAACTATCACTTTCTTTAATACCTGTTCGAATTTTCCGGGAAAAATGCAACGACTTCAAAGATAAATCGCAATTTTCCACCCGTTTTTGTTTAATCCTACAACGTCCTTAGTTTTAGTGGCACATGTATGTATATAAATATTTAGTTTTTTTCTTTAAGTAGACAAAATCCATTGAGAAGAGACACCGTACAATCAATTTTAATATGATCATGAGTTTGCGTTTTCGGTTTCTAATTTATGATATGAATATTGTTTTTATTTTTCGATTAGTTGTTAAATTTGAATAAGTATGCGTGCATTTGTTTAAAGTTTGATATGAATAATAGAATATAAAATATTAGATTATGGTATTAAAATAACACCTTCAAATGAACATGTACTTATACAGCTCTTATGGTTAAGTAATTAGTATTATTTCAACAGACACCAAGAGATTATCTAAGCATGACACCGTCTGAAATGATGAAGCAATTTGATAATCGACAGATGGCGTTCGGGTCACCAGATGGGTAATTCAAGAATCATTCTAACGTGAAAATCAGACTCTCTTTGATGCCAGACCACATCAAAGTATAATTCACCATTTTTAGACAATTTTTGATACCAATAAACAACCCCAATGCCCAGAAACACATAAACACTGCGTACAGGGTATTGCAGTGCCTTTTTTCATGAATGATGTACGTTATCTTTAAACTGAATCAGCCAAACAGACTTTCCATAGGATGAAATCTGAATTTTGAAATAAGCAAGTAAGCTCTACAAAATTGAAATATCTGAACCTTACTTTTAACGTCTCATGAAGAAACGTTACATTGTTCCCTCTGTAATACAAAAAACCGCGGGTTGATGTACATTCACTGAAGTTCTAGAAAGAATTAGTACACAGTTAACTGACCACTTTTTACACATTGCAGATACGAAGCAGACTACAGCTGGCTTTCTAGAATGCCATTTAACATTCCTCATTGCTAAGTGCAACCGACCAATAATTCACAACCTGTGTAAGCATCGTCTAACTATAGGAAAAACAAACGTCTTAGAATGGACGACGAGGGCTACGTGAGTCATAGACTTTGATTTTATGAAGAGATGAATTAAGATGAAAGGGGCTACTAAGGGTTTTGCAATGGAATACCGGTAATTGCCTTGGTTTTCTAACACCACATTGTTAAATACAAATAGTTTTTTTTAAATTCTTTCGTGTGTTTTTTTTCTCCAGCGCAATAGATGTTATTTGAAAATGTACAGTTTGTTGAAGTATATTTCTTCATTTTAATCTAATATGTATAGTTTACATCGTCGATTAAAAATACTGAAAATTAGGTGTAAAAAGTGCATTTCTACTCAGATTGTTTCTGTAGTCTGATTAACGCTCTTTGCTGTATCAACAACGCCTAGCTTGAGTCTTTATAATGATACTGTATGTCACCTCCTGTGTTTGGTTAGCTTCGTCTGTATATCTGGTCAACGTTCAACAGAAATCATTTGAAACGAAAGTTCTGAACAAACAAACTAATGATTTTGAATAATGTTTATAGGATTGTAATGACTTCAGGTGTTTGTACTTCCAAATTTATCATCAACTTGCATTCTCTGTGACTAATTGATAGAAGTTGTTCCCAGCATCGGCTGCGAGAAGAGTGCGCTGTTAAAATGCCCAAACGACAAATAATACCACACTGCTTTACTGTGAAAATCTACTTATCCTATTGACTCGAATGAAAATTGACATATCATGCCCCGTAAATATTAATTGTTGGACGCAGAGCAAAACAGGGTAACATTGAATCAGGGGACATCTTAAAATCGAATACGTATGAGAAAATTTACTCGAACTGTCAAGAGACAAGATATATTGATTCGCCTGAATTTAATTATTATGTAATGAGACGACTCGTTAACGAAAGTAAGCAAAGGTACCAAAGAGCACAAACATATTACAATAGATCTGTAGGGAGAGAGTCAGTTTGGAGATAGCGATGCGCATCTTGGATTCACTTTTACCTCTCTCGTCGGAGAAGCAAAGCATAGTACTCGCTCTGCATGATGTCCTTTAAACCGCGAAGGAAAAAAGCGTTACCAACTTCATATTTTTCACCGCAAATCTATTATTTTGCCTTATAATAAACTCGTCATTCTCATCCCGCAATTTTTTCTTCTCGACTAAGATGGAGAAAGATGAAAATTTTGATCAAAGAAACTTTTAGCAAAATCGTATTATAGCAAAATAGGCTTCAATTGTGTATCACCTTATGGTACCAAATAACCTTATCAAAACAAGCAAACATCGTTTCATTAACAAAGAGCGATCTTAGACGGAGAGTTGATTGTATAGAGTTGACGTCCCATAGACAGACAATTCGTAATGCCTGCAACACTAACTGAAACATATGTTTTCCACAAAGACTAAATTGCCATTTATCGACATTAGCCAATGTTGTTTTCGTTTAAGACAACAGAAAAGTATATATCTTATAATCTAATATATCAAGTTGATTGATGGACCTTGATGACATGTTTAATGTAGTTTAATACAATACAGCTGTGCAATTAGTGAAGTCCAGTAAATACTGTACTTATTGGTAATAGTAAAACGACTTAAATCTAAAGGTCAAGTACATTAGTAACACTTACGAACTATTCTTATATTGCGACTGTTTTTTGTGTATAGACCACAGATAACTTGAGTGGTAAATGTAATTTGACAGCCAAGAATCCAAGATTCAAAAATTATGCTAAAATGTGAAAGTCAGATTTTGACATTACTGCTAATCGATGTGTCAGTTTGTCTTTCTCTCTGTTGCAATTTGACGTAATTCTACAATTTGCGATGCATTCTCGATTGAACCCAAACTCCTCACCCACAGAACAGGTCCCCTACCATGGCTGTCCAAGAAGGTAGCTGTATTAATTTGAATTGAATTTCCGCTGTGTACATGTATCGAATAGAACATTGCCATGATGAAGTGTTACTGGTCTCGGTCACCCAGAACGCTCTGCGGAACCCTCGTCTTGCCTCCCCTACACCGTGCCCCTAATGAGAGATCCGCAGAGCTGTCTAGGTAACCGATACTAACTGATTACCAGCAATTCCAATTGCAACTCAACGATTGCCCTGCATGGCCTTGTTAGGCTAAAGGAGACCAATGTAGTCTCTTTAAATATCATGTTGAAAACGATTATAGGTATCAACTGTAGGGTTTTGCCAACACTTTCAAATTGCACATGAAAAACACAGTTTACAGTCAACATTGTTATACTCAGAAATAAAAACTGAATGAGGGCACTTCCATAGATCAATTTGGTCTTTGTTAGAAAAACGATGTGTTTTGCTCGCTATGATCAGACGATTTGGTACTACAGGGTGATATATAATTGGCAGAATCATATCAAACGGTTTTGCTTAAACTGAAGGATCCGTCGCTAAAGCGCCCTCGATCGACGGATCTGTCAGTGTAGGTTAAGCTCAAACATTCACATTTCAATAAATCTTTCATCGTCGAAATTTAGGAATCAGATTGTTGAGTAACAGAAAATGTTAGATTTGCGGGAGAAATATTAAGTCGCTAGAGTATTTTTTACTTCACATTGATTTCGAAAATGAGTGCGGACGAGTCGCGTCGAAATTTGTTAAGATTGGGAAGTCTGCTGCAGTACATTCTATCTAAAGACCATTATATAGTTGGCAAGTAGAATTTTAGTTGTTAAATTATATAAAAACTTTGTCTGTGCAAGATCTGTGTTTGCTATTTGCTCACTGATCGTTTTCCTTTTCGAGGGTATTCTACACGACATTGTAGCATGTTAACACGGCATCTTTTGAAATCAGACCTGAAAAACTGAGATGGTACGTATTACCAGAAAATGATTCAATTGACCCGAAACTTCAAGGTAACTTAGCTTCAGAACTAAGTCTCTGGCAACAATGACCGTTATTTGTACTTTCGTGGTGCGCAATACTCTTACCTTTATATGTCAATACAGGAGTATGGATTTTAATTTCAAGATATTGTATCCTCTACTTGTTTCCAAACCAATGTTGTGATGCATATTAGGCTTATTACTCGATAGCATCTACATGTCTACTTGAAATGCACATATCAGCTCCTCAAAATGTAATATTACTCTATTCGGAGTACATAGGTGTATATTCAAGTGTTTTATGGAAACTCTACATAATATAATCATACATGAATCTAATATTCTAAGCCAGATGAAATGGAAAAGTCCCATCATAAGCTTACAGTCTTCCTTTTTATTGGCTAAAAACATAATGCGAGTCAAATAGATGATTAACCGTTCTGTTGTATGTAGTATAACATGTATTAATACGGTGAAGTGTCGCCCTCTTTCCATTTAAATTCTCTTGCAATGCATCTTCTCTTTAAAGGTGTTATAAAAGACACTTACTTGCAAAGATGACCGACCATTATACAATATCCTAAATGGAATGACGCGTGACAAGAAAATTCACAACAAATAAGTTTTCTATATCAAACTAATAATTATGTTTGTTTCAAAGTTCCAGACATTCATGTTTTTATTTTTTTTACCTTATGTTTTGAATTGCCATTGTTGTCTTTTCTGTTTTATCTGTATTGATTCACACCTCTAATGAATTTGCCTTTGTTTAAGATATAAAGAAATTCTCAAAGCAACATGGGTTCATCCATAGCTTTCTCTCAGACCAGATGGAAGATATCAGATAGCGTGCACATTGTAAGTATTTTGTATCACTTTAATACCTTCTACAGGTCTGATGTCCTTCAAATGATTTCACGTCTTCGTTGACAAGTATCCGGAAAATTAAATTATAACTAGAAAGCATTTGCAAGCAAAAGCGAAGTTCCAGAGACCAGAGCAGCGGAAGAAACAAGAGAATGTGTGACAAAGATAGGTGCAGAATGAAAGAGTGCTTTGGATTTTAATATTCAAGCACGTACCTATAGGGCTGCTAGCAGTAAACACAATGATATACAACTAAAAGCAAGGCAGTCCACAGATTACAAATGCCTACATGTACGTAAAAACGAAACAGATACATACGGGGGCGACAACGCACGGAAATGTATATCAGACGACATTCTCGCGAGCCAGAGCAATAATTTTCGCTCCGCTGATCTACGCAAAAATCAATCGCTTGACGGGTAGCGCTGAGTTGTTGCCGTAAAGAGGTGCGTGGTTTACGACGATGATCAGACGAGAGGAAACATCGGACCTAGGCCGTTGAAATTGAAAACCGAGGCCACACGCATTTTCATTTGATTAAAAGCACAGACTAAAACAATTTTCATTGCAATGTCGCTGTTTTCACGAAATACTGACCGTTTGATCTTGGAAAGTTGAGCTGCTTTAACGTGCAGCCAACGCATGCCGGCGCCGGTGCGGTGACGGCTGTGTGTTACCGGCCTGTGTGTTAACGGCCTCGCAGACTGATATAGGAAAAACCGGGGAAAAACCGCTGGTGGCTCCTCAGAAATACGGCGGGCAGTTTCTCCGCCAAAACAGCCGATTTTGAATCCAAATTTTGCATTGACCTTCGTTTTCGAGCACACCCACCTCGCCTAGGTACACGATGTACCCAGCCGCGCTTGTAAATTTAGGGAAAGCTTAATTTTCTCTGTCTATGCGAGCGAAGCCATCTTATGTGCCGCCATTGTTACATTCGGGCGAAACAGTATAGCGCCACGTACGGCGAGTATTTAGAGAAAAATAAAATCAAAAAGCAACAAAAAACAAAGCGAAGAAAAGCTAGAATTATTAATAGCTGAACGCAATATGATAGTCGAGCAATGCAGAATAAAAAATAAATAAATAAACACACAAGAAATGCCCGTAAAACCCGTCCGAGTTGAGCGATGACGTCATAGGCGTGTCGCAATGCATTCTGGGTAATTAAGGTAAATTTGTGTATAGCATGTTCTATGATAGTAATACCGGAAATAGAGAAAGAAGAAAAAAGCAAGAAAGAAAGAAAAGAAAGAAAGAAAGAAAGAAGGAAAGTGAGCAAAAACTAACAGTTCCAGAGCTGGTCTCTGGAACTAATAATAATGAAGGACAGCTAATGGAGCAAACTCTTTGCAGCAATACTATTGATTGCACTTGTTCAGCAATTTTGTGTATTTTAACGGGTTGCAAATCTATAAAAACACTGAAAACAATAGCATGTTATTGTATTTTCAAAACGTTTAAGCTGTCTGTACGGATTGGTGCCAAGATCTTAAAGTATTTACTGACTATGAAATTACCAAAGCGTATAGGACAGAATATGATGTTGTGTATTTTTTTTCTCTTTTATTTAAATTTTCTCAAATAGAATAAAATGACAAAATATGACAGTTGTTGACAGGGATCACGGAGTTTAAACTGCGAATCTTGTCGAACCGTGCACACTGTATGCGTCCACCAGTTGTAGACTAGTTGTGTGGTGTCATTTGCACTACATGACATGTGTATATCTAAATTTTGAAATGCCGCATTCTTCAAGTTATCACTTGTCAGGAAGACAACACATTTGTAATAGCACTAGTCGGGCAGGTACATGTATGCACAAATAAAATATAATTGCTCTGAATTCGTTGGCATGGCAGATTTTGTGTTTTCAAATGTCAGATTTCTTCGTTTACAGTGACAGTATTATATTTATGATGTTTTGGTCTTCTAATGAAAACACAAGGATGCTCTGTTCCGATGTAAGAGTCATAAGTGAAAAAAACAAAACATACGATATGAATTGCTCTCTTTTCACTAAATTTGTTGAACAGAGAGCATTTTATCGTGACTTGTAAAGAAATGTTTAAAAGAAAAAAAAAACACTTTAATCCGTACTCTGGCGTTTCATTTAGAATTTTTCTTTTCCGTATACGTGAAAACTGTGTTTGAGTACTACTAAGCCCAATAATATACTCCAGAAAAAAATAGTCGTGTGTACTAGTTACCTAACATTGTGATTTTCACACATAAACGTAAAGAACGAAAATCATAGACCAATATCGTATCAAAATCAATATAAAAATGTTTGTCTGAGGTATGACTTACATGTTAAAGTCTTTGAAATATGAAATAAAATAAAATAAATCTTACAATGCACTTTCAAAGTCGAAGGGACCGTTAACAATGAAGACATAATCTACAAGAAGTTCCAATTTCGACCGACGCTACACTTTCCTTGACAGATTACAGAATCAAGAGACATGCTATATCAACACTAATTACTATGTGTTTCTTCATTTACATCGATATCGGACGTTTTATATCTTCGTGTATATGAAGAAGAAACTGAGGAAAATTAACCTATCTTATATAATTTCCTATAAATTTGTGTTTGTATTCCCTTGCAGTTTTGATGTGCACTTGTCAAACCGCAGTAAAATACATAATGGGTAAAAGGTTATATGATTACAACCCGCATAAAATAATGGCAAAATGTTTTCATAACTTTTAAGATAATGGAAACAGGATTGGAACTATTTTGGATAATTTGATATTTTCTAAATTTCTCAAAAGTGTTAGGTGACATATAGCTGAATGTTGCAATCAAGTGTGTAACTTAAAAAGAAAAGAATATGAGCTTATATTTGCAGATTAAAAACAACGTTATTTTGCAATCCAATTATCCCAAATTACTTCCAATCGTGTTTGGAGTACTAAATGTAGGCGAATTCACAGATTGAGTTATTTGATTATTATCTGTTTGACTACCGATATGTTTTGAAGATTATGTTTATACATTGACGATTCTTCATCTTCAAGGGTAAAGTCCCCAATTTGTAAGTGAGCACTTTTTCAGGTATCGGTTTCGTGTCCATCGATGTCGAGATAGTCTTCATTTTCGGTGTCAGTGATTTTAACGTAGGCCTGCGAATACAGTCGAGGTAAGAAAATTAAGTATCAGAACGTTAGTGACTTCTTACATTGTAGGATATTTGAAACTAAGAATGAGACACTGGTTACAGTGATAAACCTAACAGTCAACGCCCGTGCCTCGTGATCATTGCATTCCATCGGTTTCGAAATATCGTACTATTATTAGTACCATAGATGTCTCGATTTTTTTAACTAAGTAGAAACTCACTACTCTATCAGGAGCGTCTATCTGTTGTAGCCGCTCATGTATTTTGGGTTTCGCGAGGAGTATTCGCTGGGCCATTACAGTTGAAAGTCGATTATTAGAGGAAAAGAATAAAGAAATTTTCAAGTAAGGATATACCTACCAACAACTCTAACAATTGTATTGTTTAAACCCTATAGTGCATGATATTTCCTGGAAAATTGAAACTGTAACGTTAAATGACTGTGCAAACAGGTAATGAGCGAAACACAAAATACATGAGGGTGTGTTTTACGCTTACCTTCTTATCATTGGTTAGTTTCTTTACAATCTCTGTCAATTCTGCGAAGCTCGGTCTTCTCTTTTGATTTTCGTCCAAGCTACTCAGCATTATTGCGTACCTATAAAATGAATATAAATGATTTCTATTTTATTTTATTATTTATTGTTGACGATTTCATTTTAATTTTAATTATGTTACACATACTGCACATACACTAACACTCATCCCTTCATGTAAACATCACCGTAATTCTCTGGTACAATTGAGATTCGTCTTATTGGAGACGTAGCTGCTTAAATTGCGCTGCGTTCATGGTAAGCACTTAGTTGAATAATAATGTAAGTTGCTATTTAACATCATCTATCTACAGCTCGGTGGCGTGAAAAAGTATGGTATAACCAAGTAAAAAGTAAATTCCTTAATTATTGATTAGTGGAAATTCCATCGAAAAATATGAAAGAACTGAATCTTACAACTGGTCATCACAGTGAGATGGTTGAGGCATTCGGTAGCCTTCTTGTATTGCTGACATTACTTATTGTCCTGACATTCCAGGGTAAGGTTTGCGGCCTGTTAGAATACACATAGGTGAAGAAAAAACATCACCAGATCAGACCACACCCCTGGTGTGTACATATGTTGATAGTGTTAACGCTAAGATTTAAACCACGATGCTTTTGTATCAAAATCATTTTTTTATCATGGCGTTGTTTAGGAGAAGTGAAAATTCATGTGTTATTTCATCATTACAGATACCACAGACTTTCTTTTCCTGGTAGACATCCCAACGGTTGAGCCAGTTGAGAATAAAGTCGCTTTTGATACTCACGCAGCCGCTGAGGGCGCAAAATTCGTGATCTCTCAGCTCGCTGGACACTGAGATGTATAAATGATGATACGCTATGAATGTTTTTTCACTGACCTATGGTGATAATTTCCCGCAAGGCAACTCCAAAATACTATACATCACTTTTTGTTGTAAATATACCATCCAGTAGAGACTGCATAGCCATTTAGTGATTTGTTATTTTACACTAGTAAAAACAATCAATTGACAGGCTCTGTATGTCTGCTATCAGCAATCATCAGTGATAACAATGCAGCGTCTGTATCAGTGCCTGGCTAAAAATAGGATTTGTAGGTATTTCCACATTAACTCACTGACGACATAAATGTATGCTGACGCCACTCGTGCTTGAGCTTCAGCTTTGTGAAAAACAAACGTCGATTGACGTATATTTAACATTTTTATTGATAATTAAAAGTTTAGTTGATATAATCGTCGCTCAACGGCACCGTGCTGTAATTTAAGGGACCTAATCGATAGTACGGATCGATTGCATGGAGTCTTGAGGTATAACAAGAGTGTTCCGCTGGTCTCACAATGAGTTTAATTGCTTTTTTGAAATACAAAGTGATGTCGGTCAATCGATAAAATTATTGGCACACATGTCTTTGAAAATATTTATTATGAATGTGACATAAATATTAAAAGGAAATATATTGTGTTCTCGTTGCCTAGTTGTGAATATATTCGGCGAGTTTTTTAGGGATATAATCCCACAACGATTACCTTTAATGTCAAGAATAAAAATCGGCGGTCACCGTAGAAACTGTGGTATAAACGAAACAAATAACTCAAGATTTACCGACATTCGAAATTCAAAGTGGTAGCCATTCCTGTGTTAATGTACGGAGAAACATTAAATATTCGACTTTTAAAAAAACTAAGACGGTGAAAGTTTCTATAACTCAAAGGGCATCAAAATTTGAAAATTCTAAAGCCGAAATATCTGGCCTCTAGGCGCATTCTACCCTAAGCCCCACTAGCTGTATCTTTTACCATTATTGTTATGATTTTAATTCCAACTTAAATATGTTTGTGAGAATGTACCAGATAACGATTACACTGTGATAAAACGTTTACCCAAATATTAAATCGCAGCCCCACGCGGAAACAAAAACCAACTTCTAAAAACTTAAAAAAAAAACTACATGCCAAAAATAATGGCATCCCCTCTTTGTTTGTAGCCAGATATTAAAATAAAGTTTTGACTAAGGATTTAAAAAAAATCCCGAAATTGTATCGGTTATGAAAAAATAACTGTGCGTCATCCATACATCGTACAAGCAAATGTTACTTTTGCTCTTGAGACATTGACTAAAACAACGTTGGAGGACATTTTAATTTAAAAGTATGCTAATGACAACGAATGTCAGCAAACATTTCAAAAAAATCCGATCACACAGAACGTTTGTTGAGAAGATATACTATTAAATGAAAAGCATGTGGAGTTTTGAATGTGCATGTGAGCTCATTATTAAATTAACAAATTTTAAGTAACATCTTTTTTTTATATCTCTATTTTTGTTTCAGTTGTACAATGCCCTGAAGATATTTATACTAATTAACTTGCATTTCAACCTTACATAAAAGCAGGTCACCTAGTACTCATTACCTTTCAAGAGACAGAGATAATTTCAAACTTCCACAAGGACACTACCGACGGCAATAACTAAATAGTCAACATGGACCGATGGTAAATGATGGAAGACATTTGTATGTCTAAGCAAGCTTAGAGGCTTAAACAACATATCATTAGACCCCAACTTTCTCCAAAAACTGTTCATAAACTTTTTTTAGCACGAGCATCTTATCTTCAGAAATCACGATGCCTCTTTGCACACTGCAAGAACTAGAAATACAAAAATCGCCCAAGCTTGAAAATATAGTTCGCTAGTATCAGAACATTTAAGTTGAAATGCTGGCAGGAAGCAAAAAGTATGACGTTCAATAGCATTGTAAATTTATGAGGTCAAGAATGTCTAATAATGTCGGTACATGATGCAATCAGGATAGACCTCTCGGGTATACAGGAAAACAGCGCCCTCAGTTTAATGTAATCAGTGCGTCTTATTATTTTACGATAAGCTAGGTGGCTTGGTATACTAAATAAAGGGAAAACAGATTACTGCAGATTCACATCAAAATGGCTGCTGCTGAAAACCGAGCTGCATATGTTAGCATCTTCATAATAATAAGTGAGTATGCATTTGTATAATAATTGTAAGTTGAACTAATTATCTGATTTTCTGATTAATGTGCTGATTAATGTGCTGTATTTTTCTCTGCACTTTCGAATTTCCTTCAAGTCTTTCATTATGGGCTTGATCAAGGAAAGCTCTACATTATTATGGCCATTGAGGTACCTTTCTACCTCCATTTAATGACTGTTACTACACTGTACAGCCTCCTTGGCAAGCCTAATATAATAGCAAATAACAATATTCATCGTCGAAAAAAGAGATGGACTGTTACCGTCGAGAAAACGGTGAGCGTCGTTTTTTTATTTCGTCCCAGTGTATTTATACAAGTATACTATCGGCAATTTTCTTTGGCAGTACCACTAGAACAAGTGCTTTCAACTTGGGAATGGCAGTATGCAGAGAGCTTTAATTGTGTTAAAATACGTGTATTTGAATGGTGAATACTTTATTTCTATTATCTACAGATTATAAAGTATCATTAAGACGTGTGATTGCATGTGACTTGCATAAAGAATCGGTATTAAAGTCATATACACTAATAAGCTAGTGCAACAACAAGAAGTTGTGATTGTTATTTTGAGAACTCATGTCGCTATTTTTTATTTCATTCCGAAGAGATGTTATGCTAGTAAATTAACTAAAGGTGGGAAGGTAATCTTAATTACAGTATAATCAGTGCTAAATTGTACTTCAACAGTCTATTACAGCATTTTTTTTCATGAATGACAATAGAATATTTTTTTTTAACCTTAGAACATTGATTTCAAAAATTCTAATGTCTTCTAATTCAGGTATTAGGTTATGCAATCTGGTTAGGGGAACAAATTAATACATAAAACGTTTCTGTGATACAATTGAAGATTATACTGAAGATTGTAATGTTACTGGTAGACAATGCTCAGTGACTTTTCCCTATTTTGATATTGTACAAAAAAATATGTTATGTAGTTGTTGTGCAATTACAAACGCCAAGAAAAGTGTCAAACTCTCAAAGAACTTAATGAATCGAAGAAGATACAGATAACCAAACCAACGTTACTAATATATTCTATGTACAGAATGGTAAATGTTGCAGTTACGGCTTGTAAATTTGCACATTCTTATATGCTAATTTGTTCATTTAATAGGGACATATGCAAGGTGAAAGAGCTTTAAACGATTTTCCTCAAGATAACACCATTTGACCGAAAAATCATTTGGTTAATGTGATTGCTTTTCATTTTCAAGAGGCAAACATATCTTCTTTCATACTCAAATTTACATGTACACTATCTATATACACATGATTTGACTAGCCTTTCATCAATCAAGCTTTACGTTACGCGTAAACCAATAATTTAAACAATTAGCTCTGTTTATACTTCTTGCAAATTAACGACAGATTTCAGATTGACAATAGCATTCATACTGACGCCAGTGGACACTCTAGTTATACTTCGAGAGTCTACACAACTTAACTGCACCTTTGACGTCGCCCCTGATTTCAAAGCATGGTTCCGTGGACCGACTTCGATATCAATAGGAGAGGATATTAGGGATACTTCCAAAGATTATGAACTGGACAGTCAAGGAGACATTTATAATCTTCGGGTGCTTAATACAACTGCAGATGAGGAAGGCGAATACGATTGCACAGACCTTGAAGATAGAGAAAGAGTAGCGGATGCCTATCTTTATGTTATTGGTGAGAGAGAGAGAGAGAGAGAGAGAGAGAGAGAGAGAGAGAGAGAGAGAGAGAGAGAGAGAGAGAGAGAGAGAGAGAGAGAGAGAGAGAGAGAGAGAGAGAGAGAGAGAGAGAGACAGACAGACAGACAGACAGACAGACAGACAGACAGAAACATACAGAGACAGAAACATACAGAGAAGAGAGACTGCAGTGGCAGAGGATTGTTCATGCACAGTGCGAAAAGAAACATAAAAGTATATAGGAGGAAACGGAAAGAAATGAACGTATGGATTGATTGACCTAGAATGATCGAGGGTCGAGGGTTGGGTTGGGCTAAAAGTTAGACAGGTTCCCACGTAGACTGATAAAGGAGCAAAGAAATAAGCAAAACAAGCAAAAAATGCTTTAGCCTGAAAAGGTGGGCCCAGTCGGTTTGAATGACAAGGCATTTAATGTATTAAGAATAAGGACGCCTCTTGGTTGTAGCGCGTCCATTGAACTATGTGCTGATTGTGAGCGTGCATTTTGGTAACAATCTCAACACCAAACCTTCCCGTTGTAAGAGATATTATGTATGTGTTAATGATAGTGTCCCTTTAAAAGTGAAGTCTGCAAAATTGTATATGTTTAAGTACTGGAAATGCTGCATTTATCGTTGCAATCAGGCGAGTAAATGTCATGGTTATTGCCATAAAAACACGCATTCGTTATCAAAATTCCACAATTCTTTAGACTATACTTCGTCAGAAGTAAGGGAATGATAGCACCGAGAAAAACTGTTACAGGTTATTTCTTTTCGTTTATTTATTTATTTATTTTTTACCAAACAGATTAACAAAGGTCAGACTGAAATCGCCGATTGTCAGGGGCTGACTTTGTTTTAGATAACTTTAATGCGATCACATGTTTGACACTATGATTCCGAAAGCCATTCGAATATTTATAATAAGATTTTCATGAATAATTATGTGCTACTGATAATGCATACACGTTGTTGCAGCCGAAAATAACAACATTCTCAAAATTATTTCAGAAAATGTTCCAATTTGTACAGTTCAGCCAAACAATACAGTAATTGAAGGAGAACAGTTCATCATGTCATGCACCATAGACATAAACGAGAATGCTCCAGGATACTTGGTTTGGTTGAAAGACGGAGAAGAAGTATCACGCTTGGAAGGACATAACAACACGTGGGTGACTCAGCTGAGCAGATCAGACAACAACGCTACCTTCGACTGTCAGCTACAACATGTCACACTACCTGCATGGAAACGGTCAATTGTATCATGTGAAGACACAATTCAAATGGAAGTTCAGTGTAAGTTTCCTTTTCTTGCTTCTAATATATGAGTATTGACCCTGATTTTTGTCTTGGCAGATACATTTGTACTAAATGAAGGCGACCTCAGACAAAATTGTCTGTTTGATCTTTAGCAAATTTTCCGCTTTGTTCATGTCTGTGCGTGGGGCTTTCAGATTCCGTAAATAGATCTAGCTATATACTTTCAAAAAAAATGATACAGAAGGTAATCGATTACACCGTTAAATTTACATGGTTTTCCCACCAAGATACTTTTCAGAGTAAAAAAACATATTGTACAGTAATTTTTTGAGTTTTTTGTTCACTATTTTTGATATGATAACGGTAGAAAATGGTCACAGTACTTAACAGAAAGGTGGGATTGCAACGGTATCGTTCTCAATTGTAACTTATCGTCGGTAGTATTCTTATCTATTCACTAAAACGTGTGTGTGATTTATCTTTAACCAAGTTAAATTTTACACCCTAGGTGGCACCTTTGCTTGACCTGCAGCAAATAACAGCAAATGACTGATTCTTGTGATTCATTTCAACTGCATAAATAAATCTTTCGGCTATAATAAGTATTGCGCGACTGAAACTGGCATACTTGGTGTCTCCGAAAAAAATATATGAAGGCTTAGTCCCACAACGACAAAGAAATCCATTGTAGAATGAACAAACTCGTCTCAAGAGGTGTCAGATATTTTACATTGATAAGGTAAATGGTCCAGCGTCTAATCTTAATTGTTTATGACGTCTTGATGTATTTTACTATCGTTATTTTCAATGAATTAAAGGTTTCCTTTTTTATTCACCTTTCCCGTTTAGATGCTCCTTATGTGTCGATTGTCGGTGACGATCAGGTGAGGAAAGGAGCTGATTTTAGCGTTCATTGTGAAGCAATCGATGCTAACCCTGAGGAAATTGTGGGCACTTACTGGACTGATCCCGATGGCGAAACGGTTTCTGACAACACAGCACTTGTATTGCTGAATGTGACCAAAGCGCATCGCGGCGAATACATCTGTGTCATGTCGAACATATTTTACAACGGGGTCAAGGGTAATGGAACGGCGTCAATAGTGCTCGATGTGCAATGTAAGATAGTTTCCTTCTGATATATTGATCGGCATACGTATAAATACTCGTGGCATCGAAAGTGTGCAGAGAATATACAGTGTCTTATGCTTGTTTATGTCATCAATGGTTCAAAGGGTAAAGTTACGGGTAAAAATGTCATACATAATTATGTACATGACAGCTTTCCCCATACAGATTTAGAGTGGTGGCTATGGCCTATTTGGGCGAATAGTTCATACCGACCACGTATATTACGATTCGTGAGTTTACTTTTCTTGTTTACGCACACACTTTATCGATGGAAATGTGGGGAATGGCTATTTTATCGGTTTGACAACCCCCACATGTTGTCAGAGAATTAAGATTTCTCTTTTATGAAGCTAGCACCAAGCTCTTTGTAGACAGTTGCGATTCCGAATAAAGCAAGACAAATTTGTTGGTTTCACTTATTTCCCTCCAATTACAACACTAACGTTCATCAAACAAGGAAAATTATGCAGACCTTGCAGAGCCGTGTTTAATGACATTCGAAACACAGAGAGCATGCAATGACCAAGATAATCCACAATGCTTGCCGTATAGCATTGAGGTACTATCTCCGCTCCTGGCTTCATGACTAACCAAGGCGTTAGAAGAAAATCTTTTTACCTCCTTGGACTAACGTACGCGTGACCCCCCAAAAAATAAAACCAGGGAGATTACTATTAAAGTAATTTTCTGTCACGATATCAACCGATGCGCGATGGTCAGCTATTAGCCCTACGGCCGGTATGAGTCAAGAGTGCTCGGCTATGACTACGCCGTAGCCGTATTATAGCCTAGCTGTGGGCCCATAGCCGTGGTGTTTTCGGACGAGATTTCTTATTAACCCGAGATTACGTTATTAACCACATCGCCACGCAAAAGTCAAAACCAGCACATAAAAGGCAGAAATCCTGTCCGAAAACACCACAGCTATAGATCTAGTCTGGCAGAGACCCTGCGATTCGCGTTCTTCCCAGTGTCAATGAGTTGGAACACGCGCGCGCCCTTCAGAGAATAGACGCGACGCGGATCCCAGGGTCTGGACGTTCTTGCAAGCGACCGGTCGGATTTCTGCCTGATCCGGGTACTTTATAGAACACACATCCGTGAATCAAAACAAAAAATGAAAAGTAGCATAGCCAAATAAAATGAAAAATGAAAAATAAAAACATACCGCGTATATAGGTCTATCAGCTACGAGTATATATTCTCTCCCCCCCCCCCCCGTTAGAGAGGTGGGTTTTTTTTTTGACGTCACTACCCTTATGGATACTCATATAATTGCAAAAACCGACAGTCGCTGTGTCTGGCAGCGCGTGCTCACAGCTGCACAGCGTAACCTTCAAATACAGGCCCAACTTTGGCGCGCACAAAATAAGGCACAGCGACTGCGGAGAGTCTACTACTATGGAAATCCGGTCACGACATGCGACATGCGACCTGCGACTTAAAAACTGCGACCTGCGTCCTGCGAGTTTGAAACATGCGACCTGCGACTTCGGCATTTAGACCTAGGTGTAACCTGCGACTTCACAACAGCGACCTGCGTCCTGCGTGTTTGTCAAACTACGACCTGCGACTTCACAACTGCGACATCATGCGACCTGTTACTGTTAACATAACGAGCACTAGCAACGCTCAAAATATGCCCTAAATAAAAACCCTTATAAGCGTCCGGAAACTCCGGTCGATGCTGGGTCATGTTAATAATCAGGTGCAGCCAACGAACAATGCACTTTTAAGGGGGTCCTTACTATGATAAGATATATTGTGCATGACAAGTAATGTGAACTGACTATTTTTAAGTAATGAGTAAATCAAGTCATGGGTAAATAATTAGCTTTTCATAATTTGCCCTCCCACTAATTTTTTTTCAACTTACCCTCCCGCACTTAAAACTTCATTTTTACCCACTCCCCACTATTTTTTCCAGTTTCCCCTCCCCACTGCCCTGTGGTGGAAAAAAAAACCTTGCCGATTTTCCCTGCCCTGGAAAAATTCCCCTCAAAATTTTGTCATTCCATTTCTCCTGCAGACATGAAAAGTTATAAGTACTTGCCCGGTGTCCCCATCCCCGGAAACATCATGGCTCAACTTCCCCTGTCTCCGTTTTTAAAGTACCGTAGCTTTCCCTCTCCTCGTTTTTCGCCAAGCCCTGTCCCTGGACAATCAACAGATATCTGCCCTGCCCTACAAAAAAACAAAATTTGCTCCCCTGCCACTTAAAAACATGTCCTCTGCCCCAGCAAAATTGAAATTTCCCCTGCCCTCAAAAGTTGCTCCCGGAACAGCTTTTTCGATGAATAGCTCCGTTGGCTGCACCTGAATTAAAATATGACACCACACACCGGATCGCTCACTATAGAGTCAGTCAATAGTGGCTAACTATCTCAATAACGTAGCTGTGGGTCCATAGCTGTGGTGTTTTCAGACGGGATTTATGCCTTTTACGAGCTGGAATTGACTTTTACGATTTTAACCCCGCCACGGGTTAAAATCGAAGCACTACGGCGAATCACCGGTGTCTCGCCATGTATTCCACACAAAATAAATGAAATGATCCTTTTATTCACCAAATCGTAATATGAAACATCTTGGTAGAGCCGATGTGTGGAGTTGCCCTAATTTTACTTTATATTTGTAGCATGTCGCAGTTGTGAAGTCGCAGGTCGCAGTTTGACAAACACGCAGGACGCGTACGCAGGTCGCTGTTGTGAAGTCGCAGGTTACACCTAGGTCTAAATGCCGAAGTCGCAGGTCGCATGTTTCAAACTCGCAGGTCGCAGTTTTGAAGTCGCATATCGCATGTCGTGACCGGATTCATATACTACAGACCCATAGCTATATTATAGCCCTGCCACGCAGAGCAGAGTAGCGCTTGACCGACGCCAAAGACGTAGCCGATGCCCGTCTTTTATTGCACACGAGATCTTTGGTCCTTGTAAACTTTGCAGCCACCTAAATCTGTGTATGGTGATTTGTGTTCGTTCACAGTGTTTCCTCTATTGTGGTGCAGGGTAACATAGTGAAGAGAGCATGTACACAAAGGTCCACTCAGCATCGCACCTAATGTGCATAAAAAAAAACATGATAATTTTTCTTTCTCTTTAGAGAGGGATTGAATGCACACAATTAGCACCTTGTTAAAGCTTACTGCAACTGTTTAGAGAACACAAACTGACCTCATATCATTTCCTCTAGTATTAACAATCCATTAAGGCACAAAGCTTTTCCCTGATGTAGGGAACATCATAGTTTTTTGCTCCATGGATCCACATTGTGGATTGATGGGATACCATGGAATTAAGTTTTCATTTTCTGGCCCAACACGAGTGTTGCAAGTTTGATTGTATTTTATCTTTACTGAACTGAAACGACCATCACCAATTTGAACAGTTTTATGTCGATTTATTGCAGTTCTAGCTCCCCCTCGAACATATCCAACGGATTCTCTATATTCTCGTCGCGAAACATCCGGGTCGTAGCGTGACGATTAAATCATTTAATTTGTTGCATGGAGCCATCCCGTGCTTTCCACTGCTAGTGCTATATCTACAATATATTCAACGTTTCAATATAGATGAATGTTCAGTTCTAATCTATGCCACACAATTTCTCTATCGTTTGCTGTCTTGTAGCGTCTGATCTAAATCAACCCCTATAATGTTAGAACAAACTGAGAGGGGACTCGGCATGGCGTCTCAAACGAAACTTGTTTGTAGTGTAACAGCTACTTGAAGTTAAGAACATAGACAGTAGAGGGGAAGTCCCCCTCTACTGTCTATATTTAGAACTACTTTTATATACAGGCAGCATGATGTCTGACCAGTACATTGGCCTAGGGGTAATTAAAAATGCTCAGAATCGCCATTTTAACAATTCACATACGAGCTTTGTGAAAGGTGACAAAACTTTGGGCTAATCTAACATTTGTAGACAAACATCGAGAACAATCGTATTATGCACGTCTTATAATCCCAAGCTGGCGAGTTTCTGTGTGCGGGGGGGGGGGGAGTTGGAATGACATAAAAATATGCATTCATTCATTCATTCCTTTATCTGTTATATTCATTCATTCGTACATAAATTTCGCACATAGAGTGCATCTTTACATGTATGATCACCAGTTTCCCTGCAATTAAAAATCACAACAATATTAAACACATTATGATTTCTGATCTTACTACCCTAGATTTATCATCTGTCAACATGACAGTCACACCTCATTTCAACATTACGGAAGGGGACGAGGTGACTATACACTGTGAAGCACTGGGCGGTAACCCTGATCCATACAAGCTACAATTGTTATTTGAAGACAATGTCATCGATCAGAGTGATGGCCAAGTATTAAATTACACTATCGACAGCATCGAAGCATCTCACAGCGGTATCTACCAATGCAATGCTTACACTCTTTTCTACAATGATGAGGAAGAGCACTCGTACGTTACAGAGAAAATTGTAGTTTACTGTGAGTACAACATACAAATGGCGTCGACGTCTTTGTTTTTAAATATAAATACATTAACTCCTGTCTGAAAATTATGAAATACAAATAAATCACTTCTGCTTTTATTTTGTGTTGTCTTTTTTTTCGTCGTACCCAGAACACTATTTGTACATTTATCGGTGGAGTAGTAATTTCACTGAGTTAATTATTGTATTTACTATTTAGTACAATTCTGTCTGTACTAGTTATGTTTCGGAGTGCGAGGAGTGAATTGTATATGTTTTGAGGTCTAAAACGCGTGTTCATGTATAATAAAAGTTTAGAAAACAACTCTGCCATATGTCTGTTTTTAATGCAACAATACTGATAAATCTAAATAACTAACTTGCCGAAAAGCAAGTCAAAAGCCGAAACTTATAAATTTATAACGTGTACACTTTATTCCAAAAATGCCTCTGGTGAATAATTTCAGACATTGTGCCTTCCAGATTCTCCTAAATTTGTCTCCGATGAATTTAAATACGAGGCAAACATAAATGACGAAGTGCCTATGACTTGTGAAGTACATGGATTTCCAGCACCTGTAATTACGTGGTTCGACCAAAATAACGACCTCATCCGAGGCGACGAAGAAAATATGAAGATAACAGTCGACGGTGAAACGTTGGTTACGAGCACTCTGACTGTCACCGTTGCCGATGAGTCGTATTACGGGTCATACACATGTAAAGCATCGAACAGCATACCTCCCGATGATCAACAAACGATGGAAATAGTTAAACCGGGTAATTTGTCAGTAAAATGTTGTGCCGCATTTCTATTGGAAGACGTACAGTGTTTTAAAATCTGCATTGCACATGATGTCACATACATTTTGAGAAGCAGGCGTAGTTCCAAACCTTGTTACAAATATCAATAATTTCGTTGGGTTGAAGAGCAATGTTGAACGTTATAAAATCTTATATATAAACTTTTACATGGCGTCTGAAGCGACCTTGTTAATTACAGTGATTTTAGTCGTATTATTCATGCTTGAAAACACGCCAGGGGTACCGTCGATTTGCAAAGATTGGAGTTGAATGATGTAATTGATATAATGGAAGAATTACTGAAGTTTTTTATGTCATTGACGTACATGTTGAAACAAAAAATCCCGCCTTGTGCTGATAATTAACAATATTATTTCCCGTGTTACACTATCATTCATCTATACCAAAATTGTCATAATTATTTTATATTGTACTTTTGCGTTTTACAGATTCAACTTCGACAGCCACCGCCGCCATAATCACCGTAATCGTTGTGGTTTTAATCATTGCAATTGTTCTCGGGATTCTATACTACTACAAACGTGTTGCCAAGAATCAAAGCAGTAACACAGGTTGGCAAATAGAGGATATTTATTCACCAAGTTTAGCCATTCTGTATCACTGCAACAATTTTTGTAACCCAGCTAATTATTATTTGTTATAGCGTCCTGTATCTTGATATTTATACTTTGAATTTTTTCAACATAAATATTTACGATGTAGTAAAAAAAACGAAGATTACCAGACACTAAAAGAGACTTGAATTAAAACATTGATATGTCATGAAAAGAGTTTTGAACACGATGGGAACTAATTTGGGATAAGTTGATTTTCATATTTTTTTTTTAAATTTCTCAAAAAGTGTTAGGTGCCAGATAGTTGAATTTTGCAATAATACAAATTACTCATAAAAACAAGTGTGTAATGTAAAAAGAAAGGCAGGTGAGATTACATGTTTGGATTAAATCGGCATTACTTAACCATCCAATTATCCCGAATCAGTTCCAATCGTGTTTCTGATTTCTGGTTTCGTTTCCATTGCAGATTATGCCAATGCCGGGTAAGTGTTATCAAAGCACTGTCATATCATATCGTACATTTCTGTATAATAAAATAATTGATTAAAGTGAGTGAGATTTGTTTTGTTTGTGTGTGTTTTTATGTTTTTTTTTTCTTTTCACGTAAATTCTTAAGTCCAACAAACATTTTCCAACAGACCAGGTGCAGAAGACTTTTCTGAACTGACCGCAAATTATAGGGATGACAAGCAGAATCCAGAAGGTGTATCACAAGAAGTCGATTCCAATCCATATGCAGGTAACAATTTGTCATTTCATACAGCATAAGAGCCACATGTCAAATTAGTGAAATAGGGTGTTCAGCGCCAAAACAACAGCACTGATAATATGAACATCCTAACTTCATACTTCAGAGTCGACGCTATTGTCCGAGAAGACAACGCCCACCGGATCATTGAATAAAAACGCATCTTTTGTGAGTTCAACACTTGATAATCAAGGAGACAAGAAGGAGGGGGACCTTCTTAGAGATCCTAGTGCACTTCATGCAGCAGTAAACAAAGAAACGGAACCAGCTGATGGAGTCAATGACGTCAATGAAACTGGATCTGGAAATCATGGAGACAAGGAAAAGCGAGAAACACAGGAAGATGTTACAGAATCAAATCAGCAAAACTAAACAACAAAAGTAAGTTATCAAGTTTACAAAACATATATGGTTTAAAATTATATTCTGATGCGATGATACAATATCGGCAATATAATAAAAACTATTTTCAAGTAAATGTGATAATTGATATTATGCATCATGTACACAAACTTATATGTAATTTATTTCAACTTTAAAAAACAATAGAAAACGTATTATCAAATTAAATGTTATCTTTAAGGTTGAAGTACTTTTACGAATACGGTTCCGCTATGTACGCCAAATCCTTGTTATTTCACGTTTTATTTCTTGCCTTCTGAGCAATCGGAATTATCACATTATAATAAGTAAGCAAAATTCAATTTGGTTCATTCAGAAGGCCCCCAAAACAGACAACAGCAATGCGGATTTGAATCTGACTGGGAGTGATGGCCCTGAGCAGAACAGCCAGAACGTGAACAAGCCTACTGAGACAGAGAAGACACAGTACGCATCGATACAGATCACTCTACCAAACCAATAGGAAAGAAGAATTAAAAACTAATTTGCAGAGCTATGTAGGATATTAGTGTTACCATCGCATGTCATATTAAATGTAGAATACAAATAGAACAGACATAATAAGAAAAAAGCACAAAAATATATGATTCCAATGCGTTCCATTCCCTAAGAATTAACGACACCAAGGTGAATTACATGATTATGACGAGCTGATAAATCTGTCAGTTGAAACGTCAACTTTGGTCAGTTTTTGTTTCTCACATTGGCCGACAGCATTTGCTTTAGTAATGTAACAGAGATTGTAGTTCGAGGTAATTGCACATATTTTATCATTATATATACTGAGCCATGTGGTCCGTTGACAGTGTTATCACTAGATCCACGATGATACCCTTGTTGCGTATATCATATGGCCATGAAAATAGAAGTTTCAATCAGTAACACGTCATTATTTTCACAAGATTCAGGAACACAATAAACCCTGCGTTTCTGGCTAGTTTTTGATTCCTCAAAATCTGTTCTAATGATTATCAATTTGTGCTGTGTGTTTATTGTGATGTTGAATTACCGGTTTGTTTGTTTGTTTGTTTTTATGTATGTTTTTTTTTTTTTTTGTATTTTTTAATTACATAATAGATCTTACAGGGAAATTCTACGTTAGTAAGCCAAAAGAATCTTCTTATGTATTTTTTGAATAATTATTTTATCATAATCCGTAACTTTTCCCTAAAACTAAATAGAAAAATAGCTAACTTGGTCTTCTTTGCTCGTAAATCCGTTTCAACATGTTACAAATAGCACTGCTTTTTACACATTACAGTAAATGTAAAGTTAATGTTGAATATGGTTGAGGCTTACATAAAAAATCAGGCTTAGGCCTAAGCCATAATCTATCTTGAGTTTAGCCGATAACTTTTTTTTCGTGTTAAGTTCTTATTTCGAAAATTTATTTTGATAAGTAATACGTGTGTAGGCCTATTAGAAAAAATCAGGGTGTGTATACTGCTTTTTAAATAAATTCATCAATTAAATTCGAACAGTTCGTACTATTTCATATTCTATGTCAATAAAATATGATATATGTTTGATGAAATTTTAATAATGTGTTTGTGAATTAAATGCATCAAACATCTATTCGGCGTGATATTGTGTGATCAACGAGAGAGAACAATGGTGGATAGTAACGTTAACAAATGATAAAACGAACCCGTATGAATGAACGTACTGGACTGATTATACAACCGTGGTTGGACTGACATAATGTGATAACATCCTACTACAGTTTTGCAAATGAAACATCAAAGCTGACGTGTTTATCTTATCATCGACCTTTGCAAGCCGTTCTCTATGTAAACTAGTACCAGTTAGAGCCCAACATCCATGTCCCTTAAATACCCCTTTAAAGTAATCGATTATTAAGAGACATCGTCACTGCACCTGTAGAGTTCATCGACCGATCTCGTTTCGGAATGACTGATCCTTTACAATGTCGAATCTGGCCGTTCACTGGGGTACATGCGTACATGAACCTTATCGTAAGTTTTGTGTGTTTTATGACAAACATCGACAAACGCTCAAATTCCACGCAAACTATTTGCTATTGATTTTCATTTCTGTACATAATTGGGTGTATTTTAATTCGCAAAATATACGTAAAGAGATGCAAACCTGACCTTAGCGTCAGGACTTCCAAGGAACAAATGTAATCATGAAACTCAAATTGTCGAGGACAGCAGGTGCACTATAATCTCCACCACTACGTCTGCGTCAACAGGTTAATGCTACTAATGCTAATGTAAATCACCTTTGTTTGAACTTTGACATCGTCTCTCGTGCTCGGTCGGTTCACACCGAGATCATATTTGGTGAAGGCATATGCGCATGCGTTAAGCTGGGCGTTATCTGGACAAGTTTTGCAATACACTTAATTACATAAGGTTAACTATTGATAAGATAACTACAGTCAATGAAAATAGTATAGGATGCTCCACACCGAGTCGAAGGCTTAACACTCATAATCAGAGAGTTGTGGACAAGCAGAATGAAAGTGAGCTTATCTAATAGCGAAGAAGAACTCATGCTGTCGGCGGTTGATGAATCTCATTTTAATTTTCTAGTTCAAAAGAAATTAATCCTTAAAGAATTTTATAACATAAGTGCTACTATAAATCTCACATTCAATGTCTTGTACTGAAATTCATAAAATGATGAAGAGTATAGCACATTTTACTGTTCTATATTGGAGAAAAAATTTCTTTATTTGCTTCGTCGTATAAATTTATATTCTGGTATTTGTTTTGGATATGGGTAAAGACCAAACAAATATGCTAGGGAATTGTCAATAGCGCAAATCTGCGATATTTTAATTTTCTGAAATATGTATGAGACATAAGAACTGTCACGTGTAAAACTTTAACAACTTTTTACTCAGTCAGCGATTTCTCTAGCGGGTAGAATATACTTGCATATTCAATTGAATATTTAAGGAAACGCTTCACCAAAAACAGCGTATTGTATTATAAAAATCAAAAACTTTTTTTTGCAAATATCCATTCAAATTAAATGAATTTGTTAACCCAAGATTAAAATATTGCAGGGTTTCTCCTTTAAACTTAAGGAGACGTCATTTGCTTGATAAAAAAAAAGTTTTAATTGATGCAAATGTACGAAAGTCATCCAATTTCCTGGCTCCTCTTTTCTTCTAATTTCACGATTTCCAAAGAAAATAACTCCATTCTCACTTGGCCAATTTTCTAAAATTTCCACGTTAAATTCTTAAAATTCTATAACACTACTTTCTGTAGCAATTACGTTCTTATATTAATTTTGAATAATAGGTGTTTTAATTTTTCGCATTGTGCTTTAAATCAGTTTTTGAGTGTCGGTCTTTCCGCCAATGCCGTTTTAGGATTGTTACATTTTTTTACATGTGACATATTACATACCAGATGACAGTGTAAAGTTTTTGATTTAGTTTAATTGCTATCTTTCATACCAAACTGAGGTTTATACTCTACATGAACACCCCTTCCACCTTCGATTATATATTGCTAAGTTACAAAACTTTACATTCTCTGCTTTATGAAAACGTGATATGAGGTGGTTTTATTGTCAACTCTGATGTGAAATATTCCGTGCAGCTTCAACTTAAAGGTCTCAAGGTGCTATTCGTACGATAGCCGATAACGAGCTGAATACGCTTCTTTGATGCTTATCATCGAAACCAACATTTCATGCCCAAGCCTTTCCACGCTGATCTGAGTTGTGACATTATCTTGGGGTCGCGACAATGTATAAGGACTAATGAGGCAGGTAGGTGTAGATCTGGCGATTAATATCTATACACCAACAGGTTTATCTACAGAACAAGAGCCCTCTGACGGCCTGGTCAGCTGCCAAAATTATACTACCTATTAAGTACAGATGTCCAGTGTTGAATCTAGAACGCGACCTCTCTTCATTGACGCGTAGGGTCTCAAAAGTCGCGCTAAAATATCAATGAGGCCTGAATCACGCCTAGAATAACCTTGGAGGTACATAATATGTGGCGGCGTTACATTACCCAAAATATCGAAGCCAAAAGTAAAATAAATCAGATGTGACCTGAATGTGGTAACGTGTTTACAACAGGTTCATTAATAGTGATAGCTTCACAGAACAATCGGATAGTTGTTATATCACTATATGCAGCAGGTTTCATGAACCTTTGCACAGTACTCTCAGAGTTAAATCACTAATTACAAAACTTTATTCATTATGCAAAAGAGCTGTTTATTATCTTGACGCTGCTCAATGCTTCATGGGTCAATAAGATATCTGTCAGATTAACATATGTGGCACGTTTCAATAAATTTAATGCTGTCATTTTGTAGTAATATCTCTAATGATAAAGTTTATTAAATATGCAAATAAACCTTAATTAACTTCATATTGCTCAATGTTTCAAAGCACAATAAGATATTAATCAGATCGATATCTGTTGCAGGTTTCACAAAATTTTGAACCGTAATTTCAGAGCTTTACACGTAATTACAAATTTATTAAATATGCCAATACTACTAACACTACTAAATGCTTTACAACACAGTCGGGTATCTGTCTGATCAGTATCTGCAGCAAATTTCATCAACTTTGGTGAATTTATTTTGGGGTTATATGACTAATTACAACACTTCAAAAAATATGCAAATGAACTATTTATTTACTCGACACTGCCCTATGCTTCCAAGTACAATCATAAATCTATTAGATCAACATATGTAGCATGTTTCATTTAATGTAATACTTTAATAACAGTTAAGTAATAACACTGTTTATAAAGTTCATTAAATGTGCATATGACTCTTAATTTACTTGACACTACTCAATGTTATATAGCACAATTATATATTTCTCTGATCAATATGTGTAGTAGGTTTCACCAAATTTGGTGCTGTAAATTCAGAGCTATACACCTAATTACCAAGTTCATATTATGTAAATGAGCCCTTAGCTAATTTTACACTACTAAATGCTGTACAAACATGACTACACAGTCAGATATCTGTCGGATCATTATCTGCCGCAGATTTCTTCAAATGTGTTGCATTTATTTAACAGTTATATGACTAATTACAAAACTTCATAAAATATGGAAATGAGCTATTTATTTACTCAATATTGCCTAATGCTACTAAGTACAATGAGATAGATATAAGATCAATATTTGTTCCATGCATCATCAAATTTCGCGAAGGAATTTCAGAGTTATGTCACCTATTACAAACGTTCATTAAAAATACACGTAAGCAGTATCATCAAAATGTTCTGAGACTGTCATTTGTGTAAAGTTTCATGAAATTTTGTGCAGTATTTTTTGATATATGTCGACACTGTCATTACTGTCTTTATAGGGAAACCATTATATGAAACAAAATGATACGTCATAACTTAATTAATATGCAAGTCACACTAATCAAAATCTGATCAGTAGTTGCAATAAACATATGGTACCTGTCTACTAAATCTGACTTGAATATGTTCAGGCGTTTTGGGGTTATCGTGTAAACAGACAGACACACACACGGACAGACAGACAGGCATCGCAATGGCATTAGTATCATCAATTTAAACAATTAAGTAGCACATATCGATGGTACGAAGTTTGTTGTTTTTTCTCCAACGGTAAATCAATTTTCAGGCTACTGTAAATCATTATGATCATAGAAATGTTAATCAAATTTAGATTCTGTACCAATTACCGTACACAATCTTGATGAAATGGGTCTGCCGTGAAATTGCGTGATCTGTAACTCCAAGAAATGTGTACCCTCTCTCCAGAAAGTATTGCTCATCCTCATGTTTAAAAACAAACACAATGTACACAAAGGGCGGTGAGGTGGATTTGGAGAGCTATAAACATTCGTTTTTGTGGAGGCACACGTTTCCTTGCGTCTTTCTTCCCTGACAATTTTTTAAATAATTTTGAAGTAATCCATTTGGTGCCGATTGCGAGTATACTATAATATCAGCGACTTTGTCTGTGTAAACAGATAAATGCCGCTAATGCTAATGTAAACCACCTTTGTCCGAACTTTGACATCATCTCTCGTGCTGTATCGGTTCAAACACAGTCCCTCCACAAAGTTAGATAATATTCTGTAGAAGCATGTGTGCATTCGTTACGCTTGGCGTTATCTAGAAAAGTTTCGCAATACCTCCAATTACATTAAGTTAACTATTCATAAGATAACTACTGTCCATGAAAATACTACACGATGCTCCATACCGAGTCGAAGACCTAACGCTGAAAATCAGAGAGTTCTGGACAAACAGAATGAAAGTTTTATGATATTTATATTTGAAGGGAAATGAGTGAGCTTGTCCGTAGTTTCTTTGTTTCTGAAATATTAGTACTTTTCTCAAATTGTTACTTTGCCTTGACCAAAATGATTTTTTTTTCGATCGATTTACAGTTAAGTCAATCAGGGTAATTTCAAATGTGCCCTGACTAACATTTAGTGTTTATTGAGCCCAAAATTCACGAAAAAGTAAGTGACATTTAAACAGTGCCTTGACTCAAAAGTGGTCAATTAGACACATTTCATCCATTTTGTCGCGTTTCTTTACACAAAATAAACCTTTTTTTCACAGAAATGAATCCGATTAAAACGATATGCAATAATCTTTATGTTTCTGTTCTTTGGTTCAATGAAAGCAGTACTTCAATTTTTTACACTATTTTCTCATTTTGCAAAATTTCAGCTGTAAAATTTTTGATTTCGTTACAATTTCACTATAATTACTGTCATCAAATTTTCCCAATTTAGTTCCAGTCGTATTTATAATGGCCGATGACGAGCAGAGTACGCTTCACTGATGCCGAAGTATCATCGAAACAAACATTTCACGAACAAACCTTCCCACGCTGATGAGCCTCGGGACAAATATCATAGATTTTTTAATAGGGAGTCTGAAGTCTTCAGATTCCCTTTTAAAACAAAATACTACACACTGTACGAAAAGTCAATGCTTTTCCTGGGTGGTAACAGTTAACGAATTACCTCGTTTGACCATGTTTGCCTGCGCAACACGGCAAATAAAGCATATGACCAATTTGACTTTTCGTACGGTGATATAATTGAGCAAAGGAATAAGTTGTAACATTGTTATCTTGGGGTCGTGAACATTATAAGGACCATACTAATGAGGCAGGTAGGGGAAGATCTAACGATTATTACCTATACATCAACAGGTTTATCTACAGAATAATAGCCCTTAGAGTGCCAAGTTGACAGCTGCCAATAGAATATTACTGATTTAGTACAGATGTTTAGTGTTGAATTAGGAATTTTAAACAGTTCAGACATTTAATAAAGGGTTACGGAGTACAGAAAGAATGCCTACAATTGTACGCATCGTTTGTTCGTCGAAGCAAAACCCATTACATTTTCCCTCCGGTGAGGATCCTGGTATAGACAGAGTGATTAAAGCGTCAACGATTAAAGTTATCATTTGAAACGGTTCATATTATGATGTAACATTGAAACTTTGTTGTCGAGAAGCTGTTTCCCTAAAATACCAAATCATCTCCTCTTTATCACATAACTTCCCATGGATTACGAATTGGGATTGATAACAGTATCTTCAAAGTGCACAATTACCATGATATCATTTTCCTATACTATGGATGACCTGACAAGAGAAGGCAACGTAATCGGTGTGGTCCCAGACTACCGATGAGTAAATTTCATAATATTATCAAGCAGCACGTCATCTAAGTATCAAATTAACCTTGTGACCTTCATTCTACACCTGTGTACACAGTTTTAATATTATGTTCCGTTAACTTAGCCCGATGCTTGTTTCGATTCATAACTTATTTTGATGGAAGACAGTGTCTATATAGTCGCGGTCAACTTACTGTTACTAGAGAGACAGGTTGGGGTTTTTGGCTTTACGGTACTGGCAGGCGACAATATGGTCAGGCAATTGTTACCTTCGCAGGAACGCCTGGTGTATTCTCATCACCGCGCACAGATAGTAAACTAGATAATGAACAATCAATGGTCTGTCTGACCATTGAGAGTAATATTCGATAAGCGTAAACTGACAGAGGTCAACGTAATTTGGTGAGAGGAGATAGATTCGGGGCTTTACACACAAAGGAAGCTCCTACCGATGGATCTCTTGATGAGAAATATATATATTGTCCCGTATTTGACTTTAAAATCATACCACGACACCGTAAATTTGTTTCTGACATGATCATGGTATATATGAACGCACGTGAAAAGCTGCTGAGAAAATGAGCTTGCGATCACACGATGCTCAGTTTTATCTAACCCAGGATAACTGTGCCAGGACGGGACAAATACATCTTCGGCTATCAATAATTCACAGCTTTCGAAGTAAAATGAGAAAACTCAAGAAGGGGCGGCAATTTGGCCGTTAATGGCGCTCTGTGACGTTGGGTTCTTCGGTAGAATCACAATTATGTTGTCAACATGTCGATTTGCCTTTTTATCAGTGATGCGTCTCCGTCCTTTGAGTAATATGCCTCTATCACAGTCCAAACCCAGCTTACTGATATGAACTGTATATAAAATCTCTTTCATTCAGACATACACGATTTTTCATTAACATCAGCACACCAGAGAACCTTTGACCCTATTTGAAGTTATGGAGCTAACCCAAAATTGATACATATAATAGTCTTTACTCTGAACTGCATCAACATCTCTTCATTTATCTCCGTGTGCTGTCACCGCCGAGTACTAAAAAACACGAAACCGAACAAAACGTCTTTATCAGTTTGACAGTACAATTATTTTCACGGTATCACTGCTCAACAAGGAATAGAGAATGGTGCCTCTGTGATTAGTGTCTATTCAAAATCACTATTGAAATTGGATGTTTTAGTAAAAGTACGATACGACTTATCAAGGATGGGTCAATTGTAGTGTGTCGATCAAACCAGAGTTATTGTAATTTTCGTCAATGTATCCATTATAATGGACATATTCCTGTTGTTTCCTTACAGTGAGACATCAAACAGTAAAAATGGATGGGCAATGGGACCATCGTCCAACAGTACAGGTGTTGATACCTGTATATGTGGACTAAAAATCTGACCAACATAAGGATAATGTCGAGCGCGCTAAAATGGACGGTGTGATACGAGAAGGTATTGAATAGTGTCTAAACTCACCAATAACTCTGCCGAGGATCATCAAGATTTAAGAGAATTCAGTCCAGAGAAGAAATGCAATGTTGAGTGACTGATTATTACTGGAAAACGAAAGAATGCATGATCATACGTAGAAGCGGGCGATGTTGAAAACGTTTCATTTTCGATTAAGCTAAAATGACAACATTAGACTCAGTGAATTAAGATAGATAGTGTACACATTTTTTTTATTTCTGATTTACTTAGAAATTAAATGGTCATTGTTCGTGATTGCATTTCGATGTGACCTTTTCCTAGTTTAAAATAAAACGGTGATTGAATTGAGAGATCAATATGAACTTTCTAAAACATTTTGCTGCTTAATATGGCCCATTGAAGATTTTTATATAATGCGGCTTTATCTACGTCATGCAGATGATACACAGGTTCTTCGAGTCGTGTTTCCGACCGGATTGCTTGATCAACTCGTTATAACCCATTTCTAGCACACTTAAGGTGGAATGCGCCTCAGTGATATATATTTGGAACTTCAAACTCTAACGATACAAAATCTGCTACCACTGATTTTTTTCAACAGTCTCCTCTCTCTTTACTCAATCATTGAATTACAACCCTTCACTTGACAAACCACGCGTTAGCCTCTAAACGCGGCCTAATGAGTTGCAGTGTAGGTTTTCAATCAGTAGGTCAACAACTGGCGAACTACTGATGGATTGAAAGGCAGTTAGAGGTGAAGCAATCAAAACCTGTGTCGAACAAAATCAGTTATTTAGACAAAATGCGATCATCACTCATTACTGTAACACAAACGGTAGCTAGCATGGGCTGGGCTAAGGTTGCCTTTCTATCCTACCTTCAGGGACACTAGTGAAGTGAAGTTGTCCGTAATCCAGTCAGTCGGAAACAGAAACCTTTTACCCCTATTTTTTTACAAGCATATAAAGGAAGCCCGATTCATTTTCAATTTGCTGATCTCATAGAATGAGCTAATCAAATGTTGCGCCTTTTGGGAAAAAATGCAATTAAACAGAGAACAATAAATTACGCCTATACACATATTTTATCGCACATTTGCACATATTTTATTTTATACTATGCAGATACACAAGAGATATATAAACGTCCGTTTGGTAATTTGTGTTTTGCATCTTACTTGAACGCATGCTGCTATTAAAGCGCTATGAACAAAATTTCACCTAAATTCGATGCTTAGGAAATACTGTGTTTGAGCGAATATATTTTCTCATTCGTAGCAAACATCATAATTTTTGAATGCAATATAATAAAACTTTGGAGGTATTCCCCAATAGGATAGCCGTTTCTTTGTATAACCAATGGTGGAGAAAGGAGAACAATGTAAAAACACTTTCATTATGCGACAGGAAATCAAAATCTCTGTTAACATCAAAATCACATGCCAGGTTAAAAACAAAATATTTGTGATGTTGATCTTTGAAGATGATAACATTATCATTTTAGTTTTGGTGTTTCTTCTTGGATATTACTTTTCATTACACTTCAAAATGTTATGTTGACAGAGCTTAATTAAAATTACTTGCATAGTAACTTCCTAAATAAAACGATAACCAAACATAGGAATTTTCAAAGAACCAAAGGCTTAATAGAAATTAATTTCGTATCATCATTAATCAAAACAGGTCAATTTTACAAAAAAATAGCAATTATAATAACAATCAGTCAGTATTTTCTGATTTCAAACCGGACTCCCAATTCGTTATCACTGTATTATTTCGAAATTCGATATTCACGCTGTCCCTATACTGCAGTTACATATATGAGTTCGAATACTCATTTTTTCATTTTCAAAAGAAATAGCCTATGACCTGGGTTACATGTAAGTGTTCAAAACGATTTACAAATTATATTTTCTAGAAACAATGATATCAGATATCGAAAATCTGATGAAAAATAGAGATTGCGCCGTTTGATTATCAAAGATACTCGTATATGTTTTAAAGTTAATGAACCTTTCCATTTTTCGCAAAAGAACATTTAGTACGTCATCCCGGTAACAACGGAGCGTTGTATTCCAAAAGATGAGGGTTCATACGTTCTCGGTAACTGCCTTATTCATCCTCATCGACCAATTTTATATCCTGTAGTTTAATGTATGTCTACAAAAACAGAAGAAGCGTAGAAACATTGTTATACTCATATGCAAGAATGGTGTTGGTTTTTAAGATTCGAAAGGATGTGATCTAAAAGAAGATTCTGTTTAAGGCAAAGAAACTGATCATCGACACTGATGCCGACGATCCAAATATCTCATCTTAATTTACTTGTTAAATAAGAAACCAGTTTCATCGTAATATTCTGCAATATAATTCTCCGGACACAATCTGAATGGCATTTTTTTCTTGTCTAACATAAATCTATTGTCCATATTTTGTATAAATAAATTACATTATACGAGCCTAGATTCCGTTTATTTTTTTTTCTTTGTTCATTGAATAGTTTGTTTACCTTCTCATCATTTGCCATTTCTTTAGAATCGCCGCCAATTCGGCGAAGGTTGGTCTTTTGTCCGGATCTTTGTCCCAACAGCTCAGGATTACCAAATAGCTTACGCAAAAGAATGGCAATTATCAATATCTAAAGTCCACATGAATTATAAAGAGCCATCTAATTATCAAGTGGACGGATGGGATATTGTGTTTAACATATGTTGGTTCACAATCGTGTTGCAACAACTAATTTAAAGTTAGTGATTACATCGATCAGAATGTCTTCAGCAGGATATCATCTAGACAGTTATAAAACCAAATAGTTGCTTGTGCTCGGGTTGCCTACACATGTAGAAACGGTTCAAGTATGAAAAACGAGGTCATCTTAGATTCCCAATCAAATTGTATTTTGAAAACGGAAAGCAAAACTTACAGATCTTGTTCACAGTGCGAAGGTTTTGGCATTCGATAACCTGCTTGCAATGATGACGACACTTCTTGTTCTGACATTCCGTATAAGGTTTGTTACCTGCAAGAGTGAACACAGTATGCATAAAGAAAATATCCCCGTACTAGACGAGGTCTTTCTATGCGCGTCTACATTTAATGGTAAATCTGACAGCCAAATGACATTTGAATTAAAGGCCCATGAGCTGCAATTCTGCAAAATGTATCCAACGTCAAGGTACCTCAGATATTTATTGCAATCTGCAAATTGAACAATATAGTCATTAACTATGCCTCAACAACATTTGCTTGTGGCAGAATAGGCAAGAAATTGAACAGATTTTTGTTCATTTTAAATTTCCCGCCATTTTCATAATCTTGCCATGTTATGTGAAAAACGGAGAATTTTTTGTCAGAGTAGAGTGAATCCCTTTCCCATCCTTTCAGTGGGTTGCACCATATTGTATTTGTAAAGATTCAAATGTGTACATGCACCATTTACGCTGTTTATCATGTAGTTTTATGGAGGCAGCCATATTTGGGTGAGGCACCCGTTTATTATTTGTCTTACTGAAACCTCCCCATGCAGTTCCACTCAGTGGATAATTATACTTGAATAAACATCTCTGAGTAAGAACATTTCTATGAACTAATTTTAATCTAAATATAAAATCATGAAAATTATGCCAAAGTTGCAGCTCATGTGCCTTTAAAGCATTTGATAGTTGTAGAGATGTTAAAATACACTTTTAATTTTGAATGACAGCGGTTGCCAAAGACTTTCTTGTTTTATCTACGCTTATATCAAGGGGTCTGCATCCTCAACACGATTTGAGGGAAGTAAACGCAACGGAGCCTCGCTCTGATAGTCACTCAACCGTTGTGGGCGCGAACAACTGGAATACTAGTCTGGTTCCCTGCCCCCTTTCTACCGCTGGCTGCGCTGTGCTAATGAAAAGGATCAGGTATGCGGCAGCCATTTTGCCCAGATTTTGGGCAAAATGGCGGATGCGCGTGGCGCATGATGTCAGGCTGGAATGTTCAAAATGACTGCGCCCTTGACAGTAACTCAGCAAAAAAGCAGGAGAGCAACACGTGAACATTTCACAAGTCTTCAAAAATCAACTTGTTTCATTATGCAAAACGTCGTACGAGGTGATTTATTTGTGAAAGAGCGTACTTCATCCGAATGACAGAATCGAGTCAGTTTTTTGTTTGTTTTTGAAATTTGAAACAACATATAACACTACAGCTGACACAGTAGACACAGATGCTCCCCTTAGCCAATCAACATGTTCCATTGTGTCGTCCAATCAGTGCCATGAATAGAATGGCGCATACCTGACCTTTTCGTAGAAAGGTGCAGGAACAAGACTACTGGAATACAGGTCTATTTGTCCAACGCATAACGATTCGTATTTACCCATTGTAACAATTTCCCACAAGACGACTCCAAATGACCAGACATCACTTTTTGTTGTAAATTTACCATTATGTATGGATTCCAACGCCATCCAAGGAACTGGCAAGTTACCCTGTAATTAAATCAAAAAGCAACCTTTTGCAAGTATTGAAAATAGATACTGGAGATAAAGCAATAAATTGAAAGATTTTACTTCCTCGATAAAACAATCTTACAAAACAATTGTGAAAGGGAACTTTTAAAAGAGTGTTCTGCACCACGTGCATTTACATTATAAGAATATACGCCAGAAGAGGGCAGTCATACGCACAAAACATGTGTGCTAATGCTCGCTATCTCTAGTATGTATACACTAATTCTCACCTTTGTCTTACATTCGTCTTTTGGTTTGTCAACTACATCAATAGTCAATCCGAAGTTGGAGACTTTGCAAACGTTACCTTTGTCTAGGAAGACTTTTCTCGCTGATAGATCCCTGTGTATGCACTGTGGATGAAATATTCAAGATTTTATGAGTAAACTCTGATGTACATTGAGGGCGTGAAAACAAAAAAATAAGGTATACAATTATCCGTACATTGAATAGGATTAAGGGTATCTGTTAATTTTTTCCACAAACGTATAAATATATGTAAACCACCCTCACTGAAAAGAGTTCGGAATGCATCAATGTCTGATCATATCAAATGGGCAATTTAGGCTGGAAATCTGTCTTTCTTTGCCTGGGTGGTGATAAATGAAACTTGAGGTTAATTTATGTCGGGAACTAGAGAGTACTTAAAAAGGTATAATTGGTCTTGACTATTTTGCTGAACATGAATTGTTTTTCTCTACAATGATATTACCCCATGTGATGATAGGAATTCCATTCCAGAAGACACCTGGTAAGCAAAGGTCAATAGACCGGTAGCTGTCAGCGTCTTGCTGTCACTGGACATGTTGACATAGGCACCCCCTTGGGGACTTTTCTTGCTTCTCAAGAAGCCTTGCAGATTACCTCCTTCCATAAATTCCGATATGATGTAGAATGGTTCTACAAAGACATAAAATGTCACAAACCGGTAAGATGCAAACGTCGAAGTTTGATTATAGTTTTACGCATAACGGTCATATATATATATATATATATATATATATATATCTATATATATATTATATATATATATATATATATATATTAAGGGTTGCTGTAGAATTGATTTTACAATTTAGTAAATCTACATGGGCTAAACATCGCTGGTTCCGCAGGTGGTGGCATTTGGTTGAGATTGACAGTTGTTGCATAACAATGTATTACTGTTGCTATGAATATTCATGTTTACAGAGATGACTGGTCCAACAAAGTAAATCAGTCCTCTCCATAAACACGAATATTCATAGCAACAGCAATATATTATTATGCAACGACTGTCAATCTCAACCAAAATGACACCACCTGCGGATCCAGCGATGTTTAGCCCATGTAGATTCACTCCAGTCTAGTCTCCTGATGAGTGAGTCTCGCGACTCACGAAATCAATTCTCCAGCAACCCTTATATATCTCGCTCTACTTTTGTATTGAGCACTTTGTATTGGACAAGTCGAACCGCATACTTCGTATATATATATATATATATATATATATATATATATATATATATATATATATATATATATATATATATATATATATATATATATATATATATATATATATTATTGTGATAATAACTGTGATAGGTAGTGTACTGTCGGACATTGCATTTATGTACACAAATCTACATGAAACAGATCAAAGTTATTGAATTTAAATAATGTTAGTGTCTGGAAAATGAACAGAGAAATACGCAAAATATAAATTGACTTTTAGGGGTGATAGGCTTTGCCATGGATGAAACAAAGACACGATCTTTCATGTAAGCTTACAAAGGAGAGGGAAAGCGGGTGTGTGTGGTCGATAACGTGACGTGTGTCTGCCTTCTTACCATAGTGAGTAGAGCAGCCGAGTAGTGATACGATATGCGGATGTAGTCCGATGGATTTCATCAGATCTAACTCTTTCATGAAATATCTCTTCTCAACATCGAGAAGATGCTCTACAAACGATGTAAAAGCAATAAATAATAATAATAATAATAATAATAATAATAATAATAATAATAATAATAACCTCGCAAGAAAACCCAGATCTTCGATAGAGTAATTATATAAACTGTCATGGAACATACCATAAAAGGCATTTGAAGCGATATTTGAATGAAAATAGATTGGTTTCCATAAGTTAAACGTATCTACCTTTTAACATCTTACAGCGACATTTGTGACTCCTTGTCGGCCAGCAATGTTCCAAGCCTCGGCCTTAACAACTTTACCAAAGACACTTTCGCCAAGAGTCTCCTTTAGGCAAAGGAACTCACGCGAGACTTCGAGTGGAGTATCTTTCTTGAGTTCCATATACACAGATTCGCTTTCTCTGCGAGGTGACATCGATGTATAATGTTCATCCTCATCCTTGTGAAAAAAGAGAGAGGAAACATGAGTCAAAGAGAGAGAGAGAGAGAGAGAGGGGGGGGAGAGAGGGGGAGGAGGGAGAATTAATGTATGTATGTATGTATGTATGTATGTATGTATGTATGTATGTATGTATGTATGTATGTATGTATGTATGTATGTATGTATGTATGTATGTATGTACTTGTAGGTACATTGATTTGTTTCTCTTTTTATTCAATGTTGACACTTTTTCGATCGTGGAAGACATTACAAAATTATGCCCAGTAATTGTGAGATGCTGTACGGGTTTTTCATGCCATCCCTCATGATTTCACATGTTTAATATTGACCTGTAGTAATCAACTTGACTCACAGTAACTTTAAAGACAGCACTGCAATAGGTCATCATTAAACATCTGGAGTCGTGGAAGTTGTTGGGAAGATATGAGGAAGGCGTAACACTTGGACGTTTGCGATAACGTATTTAATCCCTCTTTATAACAGTGTCGATGATAAATTTATTTGCTCATTGTAGTCGTTGAACAAAGCTTGCAGGATGAAACAAAATAAACCAATCAGTCTTTCTAATTGTCTCAATGGCCAATTTCCTGAAATCCTTCCTTACAGGACCCTCGTTGTTAACCACACACAACACTACGTTTATGAATCCATCATATTAATTTACTCACCCTTACCTCTTTGGGGTACACTGTCGCGTCGTTTGCGCCATTAGCCTTGGGTTAAGAACATATGCGTGGTTATTGAACTGATTGTACGTTTTCCTCAGTTCATATGTGACTTTCTTACAAAACTGTACAGACACACTTGTTAAAGCATTGTATGATGGTATTAAGAAGGGCAGTAACGGAGATGTCAGGACAACTAACTTTTGAATTGAATATAAACAGACCAACATTACCTGAAGAGAGTTTCTAGAGGCGAAAATTTGACGACAGTTAAACAATCCTCAATCATAACTATAGCTCTGTCGATTTTGTTGGTTTCTGTAAGTTACAGCATATGGTTTCTCTTATTACTCTTCACTTTAAAAAAATTAGGAAAGCTAGAGACTTTCTGAAAAAGACATTCATTTACTGAATAGATATCTCGTTTGTAATACTTTGAAATGCTCTTGTATGGTTGTAAGACAGGAATACAAAAACAATATCTCAATAATCGTATTCGGGACACATTTATAACCTACTTTATTAGAAGTTTTCTTTTCCAATAAAAGGTAGACAATAGAATTCCTGCCAACGCTGCTATTGGAACGAAGACAACCAGTGACACCACGAATAAAATAGTTCCAGTGTTGGAAGAGGACAAGGGATCTGTAATAGAAGAAGGGGAAAAAACAATACTATGAAAAAACCATTAGACTTTGATTTTATGAAACGAGAGACATAAGCACAACCTCTTATTATATCTGTTTATATGTTGTAGGAAAAAGAGGAAACAACCACTGCCTGATGGGCACTTATGTGAGGGGTTGTTATTTATTCAATGAAATAAGAGTAAGTGAACAGAATTGCTGAAATAGATAACTTGCAACAAAGATGGAAAATATCTCCTTGGTGAAAGAGCTTAAGGCACCCACTAGGCACGACTGTCAAATGTTGTCTCATATAAAAGAGTCACTTCGTTTAGGGGCCAACTCCCGCCCGTAAAAAAGGCCTGCACACAATCGAATTGTCGCAGATTTTCACTTTAATCACCCTGGAGTCGAACTCATTTAGCGAGAAGGAGAGATAAAGGAAGAGGGAGATAAAAAACTGACGAAAAAGTGTGAATTTACCTTTCATCTGAAGTTGAATATAAACCACGGAGTACTCTTCAGTGTCGCCGAAAAATAATGTAAATGCCTGACATTTAGGGGAAGCATTACAAGAATATACCGGAAAATAGGGATCGTCCTACTACTTTTGAACGTAATATCATTAGTGAAAAATACTCCCTTTTATTTCCTGAACGAAGTTAATTCTCTTAAGTTACACAGGTTGATTGATAGTCACTTCGTCATTTTGATTTCTTGTCCGCCGTGTCCTATGACGAAAATGAGGCAATCTTGTTTTGAAATTAAGTTTAAATAAATCATAATATTCAAATCTTACCTGGTTCCAATATCCTCATACTCAGTTGAACACTTGGTGGTATTTCATTTGATACTTTACATGTGTATATCCCATAATACGACTCATCAACGACTGTGACTGTTAGTGTACTTGTAACTGTTGTCTCGTCATGAATAATTGTTGTTATCTTTCTGTTCTCTTCATTGCCTGGGATGACGTCACCATCACTGTCCAACCAGGTTATCGTCGGTGTAGGGAAGGCGTATGCGGTGCAAACCAGTTCTACGAAGCAACAAAGTTGGACTTCAAATGTATCTTCTGCTGCACTAATGTCAGGCGAGTCTTGAAAAGGAAAGCGTACAGGCCATCATGGTTATCATAGTTTACACGAGTGGATGGTACGAGGCGCCGAATGTAAAAAAAAATATTTTTGCACAGTTACACTTATTTGAGAGATAGAACAGATATATATATATATATATATATATTATATATATATATTATATATATATATATATATATAATATATATATATATATATAATATCACATGAACTTGCCCGAGTCGCCACTTGTTTGACGTAGAACAGGACGGATAAGAAAACCGAATTACTGGAACTATTTTCCTGCATGGTACCATTCATACATGTAAGTCCGATTTGTCGTGATCGATGCCGTGCTAGCTCCCATGACATTTTACAGACATTGAAACATAGAAGGCACATTTGTCCAACGAAATTTCGATTCGAAAAAAACTATAGCTTCTCCCGAGCATCAAATGGGGATACTGTCGATCGTTTTATTTTAATAGCTCAGTAATGTCGCGGTTCCAGTCGAGTCGTGTATGTTCAATGTCGACGTCGTACCTGGTGATCCTGGTTGGCGATAAAACCAAAACCTACACCTCAACGTAAGTTAAACAGAATAAATGAGTACCGTATAATTTTCGGGAAAGCGACATGGGAGGCACAAGCGTAAAGTCATTCGACTATTAAACAACGATAAATTCCCTTCCTTGCACAAAAATTCCGTAAATTCGCGCTCGGAATCAAACCTGCAGTGCGCCGTATGCTCTGCACTGTATTGCAGCGCTGTTGAATAAGATGTACTCCGAAAGTTGACTCGGAAAACATTCAAAACAGAGTTTCCGTCAAGTAACAAAATTAGGATGCATCCACGGGCGAGATATGTGTCACTGCAAACATCAAAGTCCGTAAGACGAAAACATTGACGACCGAGATCGGGATTGACGAGTTGACACTGGCAGAGACGTGACGGCAGCGTTGTGGCCGCAAACATGCAATGAGGTGCTAATTTATGTGTGTCATCGAACGGATTCTTTCGCTCTTGCCAAGGTCGTGATATTTTCAAAAGCCACGGAATCTCTGAGAATGAGAATTACTTTTTCGATGTCGTTGCATTTACTTCATAAATCTATTTGTAAATATTCTAAATAACTCTGAATACTATGGTTATCCGTCCTAGCACGGTGAAAGCTATGTCCGCCGATGGCCGACTTGCCTTGGCATCGGTACAGCGCGAGACAATGATTGACACGTTCACGTGACCGAATCCGTACGTCCGGTTGGTGGAGATACCATTCGATGTATCAAAATTTCAGCTTGATGGGATTTATGAATGAAAATATCTCCTGGGTGACGGGCCGCTTTACTCATTAAATGAAAGTCATCCGTAAGTAAAACAGCAATAACGACGAAGTTCATGCAATTTGTTGCGATAATTTTGATCCATTACGTCAAAAGAAAAATAAGAAGACTGTTCATAAGATAAATATATATTTTCTCTGTTTGACGTCATCGTATATTCGTGTTTTCGCGGAGCCGCTCAACTTCTCGCCGTCGGCTCGAAGTTGTACGGCTTCGCGAAAAAACCTCGTTTACGATGACGTCAAACTGAGAAAAATACCACGGGATTATATATATATATATATATATATATATATATATATATAATATATATAATATATATATATATGTGTGTGTGTGTGTGTGTGTGTGTGTGTGTGTGTGTGTGTGTTTATGTATACACATACATACATACATACATACATACATACATACATACATACATACATACATACATACATACATACATACATACATACATACATACAGCTTCGACGTGGATAAAAGTCGAAAATTTACATTGAGTCTCGCTTTCGAGACATACAGCTCAAAATAGGTAATTTACATTCAGCCTTTTTCTGATACAGACGCAAAAATTCATATATAGGGCCTCGTTCTGACACAGCTGCAAATATAGGGCTTGGCTGGTCCCCGCACAGTGACAAGCACAAAGAGGCAGGTAATGGGAAACCGCCATATATCGAATTAAGAAGTCTGATTAGTTGAATCATGGCGCTGTCATTGGCTCTTCAACTTTACTTTGAAGTAAATTTAAAAGTATCACACTTTCATGATGTGAACATGGTTAAAATTTATCACGGATTTAATAACCATACTTACAAGTTTTGAAAAATTGGCAGCTACCTGACTAGACTGAAAAAGCACGCGACAAAAAAGGATGCACCATGTGCGCACATGCGCAATTAACAACTTCCCGGAGACAAAAAAACTAGCACATTTCATAATTACGGTTTGCCTGTATTGCGTCTTACAACGTACTACCTGTCTGGTCAAGTGAGACGCAGTGATCAGCGATATATAGGGTCTTGTTCTCATACAGCTGCAAAAGTGTATATATAGGGCCTTGTTCTGATACAGCTGTACACCTCACACTTCTACTAGAAATAAGGAAACCGTAATATTATATGGTGTCCGTTGCTCTTATCGGAGCTTAAAGTGTCGGCCGTTGATATGTCTCTTTATCGTAACATACCCTCTTGGTACGCGACTATGAAGTTGTTTTCGTCGATATTCCATGGGTAATTCTTTAAAAATTGAATCTATTTTACAGGTATGTGTGTTTGCATATTAATTCGATAAAATACACCATCGTGACGTTTTACCCAACACTACACAGAAGAGAAGTATGTGTGAACATAATTCCACAAATGTTATAATCATAGTATAAAAATCGATTATAATAATCGATTTGAATGAAATATCGAAAAACCACTCAAACTTTGACACTTTTACGCTTTCGAACATTTTTACGATAGAGGTGAAAAATTCTCACAGTGTACGACCATATCTTCCTCGTCCATCCAGTGGTTTTCACTACTGTCGTAAAACCTAGTAAAGGCTTCGCATTTGTAGACACCTGCTTGGGTTCTGGATACGCTTGTTATTGTGTAATGTATGTCTGATCCATCATCATTATCAACGATGGTTTCGTTGTTATAAGACAGTGTCATTCGGCATGGACGAGGGTTCCCGTCAAGTGCTAAGCAGTTAATGCTAACGTCTTCTCCCTCTGTTACAATTGTATTAGGGAGTACGGTCATGTTAAATTCCGATAAATCTGAGAGAGAGAGAGAGAGAGAGAGAGAGAGAGAGAGAGAGAGAGAGAGAGAGAGAGAGAGAGAGAGGAGAGAGAGAGAGAGAGAGAGAGAGAGAGAGAGAGAGAGAGAGAGAGAGAGAGAGAGAGAGAGAGAGAGAGAGAGAGAGAGAGAGAGAGAGAAGAGAGAGAGTGAGAGAGCGAGAGAGATCTGGTGAGCAATTCTTTTAAATATTATCGGATGTAGATTGTTTTTTTAAGTTATTTTTTATTTTTGGTATCGTACTAAATTATCCATGCCGTATATTTACTTTAGACCCGAAATATCCTCTTTGAAGTTTTTCATGACCGCGTTGCAATATTTTATTTGTCAAAGTGCGTTTTGCTTGATAAATAAATAAAATCAATGGTGTTTGAGGATGTTTCATTTTGTATATTAAAAATGTGGCTTTTTAAAAATCAATTTAAGGCAATTCCAAGCTCTTTGCTTTCCCCGAGATGGACGGCTCATGTAGATGTTGAATGTCGGAATGTGCTACCATAGTATACACTCACTTGAAATTCATAGGCAAAGTTGTTCAGTAATGTTGACTTTTAAGTTGGTCTTATACAAAACTTTATGTGTAATATCACAAGAACAAATACTAAACACGTGAGTCAGTTTTCTTCTTTCTGAAGTGTAAGGTCACTGGTATATTATCAGGGACCAATCTACTAACATCGCTTGTTTTCATGAATAGTTACGGGGTTTGTCGCTTGCCGACTGAATGGTTGAAAAATACCTGAGTTTTTGCCTATACAAACTGGGTAAATGTAAAATAACAGTACACGAATGACCTTAAATATTAATCATGTCATGATGTTGAGATGTAATGAAAACAATGCAAATAGTGAAGAAATGAAAATGCCTTGCCAAAAGAGCGCGCCGACAATGACGATTCATAACTGAAACTGTTACTGTTTGTGCATTGTGTTTTGTTTTTAATCCGTGAATTCTTGCATCCGTTTTTATTTTTTTCCTGCCATTCTTAGCTGCACATTTTATATTCACTTCTCTATGTAGTTTTTGCCAAGTCTCCAAAGTACCTCAAACAGCAAGGGTCCCACTAAGAGGAAATACGTTTGTATCGACGCATGCATGTCATATTTTCTGTTTCATACCAGTCACGACTATGACGGACGTCTATTTTTGAATGTAAGCGATGTTTGACTTGAAAATATATTCAATATTTACAAACACAAACAACAAACAGCAATTATAGATATACAAACCTTATTTCTATAAAAGACAGTGGTTTGTTTACAAGCACAAATTATTGTTCATTCACACGAATGTTGGGTTATATTTACCAACGTAGATAAAGGGGTAACAAATATTTCGAAGAACAAGAACGCAAGTTGAGTAGAACAAACACAAGTAACGACGAATTTCAAAAATCTTGAATAAAGAATGTAGAGGTTAAGAGAGTAGGGTAAAATGCTTTTTTAAGCGAAAGAATATATCTTACAAACGAAAGTTATTGCACATAAAAATTGTTTAAGGGTGCTCGAGCCACTAAATTTTTTACCAACATTTTTCGATATTTTTCTCTAACAGTAAGACTTATATGTGAGGATGAGATTACGACAAATAAAATATGTCACCTGATTAATTTGACAGCTAGAAGGGTCTGAAATACACCAATTTATCCCATTCGAATGACAGGAATTTTGAATTTCCAGTAAGCGTTGCCCAACCCGATATATTTACTTTCACTTCCTTTCTTGAAATGCTGCACTTGTTTTATTTACATGACTCACATTGAATAATAAATGAAAGTTGTAGCTATTTTTCTGCTGAAAATGTGCATAAGAATTCAAATGATCACTTCTCAGACCTCCCAAAACAACAGTAAAAGCTATTGCAAACTTAAATGTATGACCACGCCTTATCCATACTTTGTAGAATTATTTATATTTCAAATCCAACAATTTTGTTTATTTTTCACATAAATCATTGTTCAGATATTGCACATTAGGCAAAAAAAGAAATGTTTCTTGTCAGCGCGCTCGTCACTTGACCAACAGCGCGTCACCCTTTTTTCTGTTTTATGGCCGGCGGCCGCAGCAAACTACGTACTGCTTCAGCTCAAGTGTAAGGGTCACTAGACACTGACAGATGGCAGGCTTCATACATCTACCTCATGCATGTACCTCCTTCTCCAAATATTTACCCACAATTCAACTCATATCTATTAGTAATGAACACATTCCGCAAGGCTGCTTGGGAAGGATATTTCAAGGTATAAGGTCCACTAAGCATTGCCGACCTTTTGATCCGTAAACAAGGAGCACGTACGTTCTTTGTATTGACATGTTAATCTCAGTTCAAATTACGTTCGGGGCAAATATTTTAAGACCCTTTGGTCTTGTCGATGTATCGGCAGAGACGACCTTACAAAGACTCTTCCATGATTTGAGCAGGGGTGTCCTGAATACTGGTGATAGATTTGTCCTGGAGCCGTATTCTGATTTTCCCGTAGAGAGTAGCGTGAGTACTTCCATGATGGGCAACTTTCAGTCGATACCAATATCACTGACAATTTCAGCACTCGTCGAGTTTGGAAAATATGTCACATTTAATTTAACTGAAGAAAAAAACGATAAAAAGAAAATTCGCGTCGCCGCACCAATTTTTAAAGAAACGCCTGACCAGAAACATTTCTTTTCTTTTTTTGGCCTGATATGCATCAAATAAAATATGGGATCACAAGCCTATTTACAATGCTATATCGCTTAACATCACCCCTCCCCTATGTGTAATGGGAAAAATCACAATTGTGATGAGAAATATGTCCTTTTCAATTTTTGGGTTTTTTTGTTTTTTGTTTTGTTTTTTTTGGGGGGGGGACTTTTAAATACTTTGTAAATATATCGACATTCAAACGTTTAAAACTTACAACTCGTCCGCTTTCATGCTGAAAGCTCTGACAATAAGTTATATGAAGATAGGTTTCCATCAAAACCACGGTGTAATTTTTACAGTGAGCACAGTCTCGTATTGTGCACGCGCGCGTCGTAGAGTGCGCGTTCTATTCTTTGCAGCTATGATGACGTAGCAAGTGACTCGATCACTCTTAAAAGTTTTTTTTTTTTTTGTTTTTTAAAGGAAAGCACGAGTATTTTGAAAAGAAAAGTTTAAATTTCAGTAAAATAAACATTTGAAACATTTGTTTTGTCATAAATAAACCCTAAGCCTTTACTTGCTGATAACGTGTCGAATGAAGCACAGTTAGAGCTAAAATTTAATGTCCGTTGACAAAATTGTCCACTCACTCACGCTCGTTCCTTTCAAAGAATTCGAGAGGCTGACCCCGAATACCTGTCTCTTCTGTGTTAACCACATAAACTTGAGTAGTCGGAGATCTTGAAAGCAGCGGAAAAAAACTCAAAATTTATTTTATTGTTTCAACTTTATTACAGTAGCTTTCTTAAGGCTGCATTTATAATGCACTTGTGTTATATGTGCGGCGTTTGTGCCTATACCAGTTCTTGAATGTCTTCTTGAATATCTTATTCCAATGTTTCACTTTTTATAGGGAAGACCAAAAGCTGATTGCGATTGCTTAATGCACAATTTCCCTTTGTGCCGACATGTTTTAAACCGTTGGAACACCTGTGGACCACAAATCTACCATCCAATATCTGTCCGCCAGGTGATTTTTCTCATCTCGTAGGATAAGCCCCTAGAAGCATAAAAATATTAGTCCCTCTCCACATGCGTCATTTATCCCATTGTTTGTTTGTTCACTGGGCTAGAAAGTGAAATGTCACTCCACTCGAGTATAACAGTGCCTACCCACCCTTCCTCTCTCCGAGATCCTGCAACAATTAATCATTTCCCACACGCAGAGAAATCGCCTTCTAACACCTTAGTAGACAAAATGGTTTTAGAATCTGTCGGCTACCAAAGCTAAGTGTTATCAGAATAACATTCATCTAGTGATGTTGACTTACATTGAACGTCGATTATGATTTCATTTTCGCATGATGGCATTGGTGGTCGTAGAGTGTGATGTTGTAAACTACAATCCATTAACGCTCCGTTCTCTTCTCGATCAAAGCTGTGTCTCCAGACATGGACCAGTGATTCAGTTTCTCTCGATACCACTTCATTATTCATAATCCATATCAATTCACCCGGAGGCACTGCCTTGTCCATTGTACAGTTGAAAACTACTTCTTCGTGTTCTATAACTTTGTGGCCTGGAATAACGTCACACTCAGGTCCACTGGCTATATAACAATACAAATACAAGCAAACTGAAATTGTAATTGCTTATAAGTCGACTTATATAATATGCTATTAGTTTTGACATAAAAGGTCACAGTCTGGGCAACTTTCATAATCCTTGTTTGATAGCTGTTAACGAAAATTAAAAAAAGAAAACAGTGCCAGGTACTTGAAAAACATTAGAACATACGTATAACATAAAGGTATGCCACTCCTGATATACCAGGAATGCCATACTCTCTACACTCATAGCAATCTTCTTCATTCAGCGTTGTGCTTTCTATCCTTAAATGATATTCATCAGCGCTGGAGTCGCCAATGACTTCAAATCCGTCACGGAATGAGTCGTATCCAATTGATATTCCGGCTATCGAATCAGTCCATTCGACAAGTTGTGGTGGCACATCAAAACTGCAGTTGAGCTGAGCTGTATCATGGAGCATGACGATGGTGTCATCGGGTTTCTCCCTAAAGACAACTTCTGTGCTCAGGCATATTGATCTAAAAACTAATAAACAGTTAAATTTATTTTCATTTAAGTAATGATTACGAGATGACAAATCCCATATAAGTGAATGTCAAGCGTTTGTACCTTTAAACATACAAAAACAAAAGAAACGTTCGCGAAATTGCTGATTTTGAATACAGAAGACAGTCAAACAACTACGCCAGCTCGAGAATTCTAAAAATGTAAAAAATAATATGATGATAAGAATTGTGCCATTAAAATGTTTTACTTACCTAGTAGTACAGCTAAAGCCTTATTACATGCCATGTTTTACAGAAAACACTCGTTTTGTTTGATATCTAAAACGGGTCTATAGTTTAGCTTATTCCCAAAGTGATCTCGTCAAGTTGTGCTCACAGTACGAATTTACAAACCTGTAAAAAGAATTTCAACATTGAAAAATTACTTTTTAGCGCGTCTAAAGATTAAAGTACACCTAAATGAAATCCATGACGTCTTAAGCTACACCTATACTATATACATACAAATGATTTGAAACTGACATTGCAGATTGAACTAGTTCTTACAGTCAACTTTCACAACGTTGCCTTCTTCACACTCTCTAATTTCAGATTACCCCTTAGCATATAACTTTTGTTAAGGGGCCATCTATATATATAGAACTGTCGCATATCAATCATAATTCCTTCAGTAGAGAACCCTACCTCAACAACAAATGAAAGTTTTCATGCGAGAATTGAAAAATCATCGACGTCAGCCTAACACGCACACATCCAGGGTCACTACCGCACTTCATTACAAAGGAAAAGTTGTAACTACTTATTATTTAACTCCAATTCACAATTAATTATCTTTATCGGGATAGAAAATCTTAATAAGTTTATAACTAAGATATTTTGACACATTTAACGTTTCAAACGGCCAAATATCGTCAGTTTGAAATTTCTCACCATAACTCTGCGTCTTTTCAATAGTTCTTTGTCTTTTTCGTCTCCGTATTTTTGGTCTTTCTTCTTTGAACTAAATATAGTCATATTTATACAATCAGGAAGCCAAAAGCCTTGTACAAATACTTGTGAGGCACCCAAGTCAAAATCTCTTTTTCTTGATTCTGTCTTTAGTTTCACTTTCCTTTCAACTCGATGTACAAATAGGTGGTGTCTCACCTAATCAGACTTAGAATTTAACGCGTATTTACATACATTGCATAAGGATTTGTTCCGCCTATTATCAGTTGTACGAAATGCGCACTTGCGTGCAGGAAGTGGTAATCACCGTTAGTTTATATAGGGGTTATTATTCAAAGTTAGGGCGATACCGCGTCGTATTCGAGTGATGTGTCCGTATTTGACGAGTTCCCCAGCAACGAGTCAAAATGCGGACACATCAAAAGGATGCGATATCGACCAAACTTCGCTTAATAACTTCCTTATCATACATGCTTACTTTGGTTATGGCAGACACTCTTTTTTCCTTGCGTTATTCCGAAATTCGCGACGAAATGGACCATGCTTGCACTTTGCTGTACTCATGAAAAGTGTATTGCTTAGAAATTATGATAACTTGTTGATATTATTCGCTGTTGGCAATTCCACTTCATTGGAGGGTTGTGCTGCCCTTTTAAAGCGGACAATTTAAATATTATGATGTTGTCACAGGTTTTCACAATTTGGAGGACGTTTATGTTCAAGTTTACTACGACGTTGGATGCAATATAAAGGCTGGCGTGTATCAAGTGAGTTATTTTTGTGCTTTGAAAAATAACCGTAGCCCTTCACGAATTTACGAGGCCCACAAAAAAACTGTATCAAAATCGAACTCGCGCGAGCAGCAATCGACAAACAGTGTTCGCTACGGCCGTGCAACGCACGGAGGGTACGAATGCAATGTGGATATAGTAGTTGTACGAGTCAGTCATTTCCAAGACTTAACATGTCCTTAGACGTCCAATATGCAAAAATTATCTGGAAAAGGACTTTGAGACCGGATTAGAGAAAACTTGAAATGAGTACATGTATATTTCGTTGCAGTACGACTACAATATTTGGAAGGTATTTACACGTCTGTTCGTATATTTCTGTTTTTGCCTTGCGTATATAAGTTTACTACTAAACTTTCTCAGGAGTATCTGATACTTTGTCTCCGAAACTTACACGGAACAGGATCATGACCTCTCTGAATCACTGTTTGAATATTATGTACGAATCTTAAACATTGGTATGTTCACATTCTCTGTTGTGTATTTCCTTCAGTAATGCAGTCCGGATTTTTGAGGGTCATTTAGGGCTGTAATCTATATAATTCACTACCTCGATATTAAAACATGTAAACAAGAAACGTGTAGTGCAGCAGTACTGCCATTACTCAGTCGAACAGGACCGTAATTTTTAGCAGCGTAGACAACATGAAAACACAGTAAAGGACCGTGAACGATCGAAAGGTGTCGCGATGTCGGTTGCTATGCATTAACATTTTCAATGCGTCCGTTTGTTTGCTTTCGATAAGACTGTTCATGTGCCTTGAAAACGAAATAAAAAAAAAAGTTAGACAACAATTAAAAATGACATTATAGAGTGTCATTTGTTTTCTCACTAAGCTCTTTTATCCGCATGAACATAACAACACGTACGCGTAGCTGGAAGTAGTTCCGGTTACAGTGAAAATATGATTTATATTTTAACATGTCGTCCACCACTTCGCGACTTCGGTGCGAATGGCCACTTTCTCTCTTCAGAGTTTGTGTTGACGCCGGGCACCCGAACCCTCGTTTACAACTTCGGTCCTAAATAATGACATTGTCCATTCATATTTAAGTTTGGCATATTATAACAGGTTATAAACGAATATTAGACCTCTGGGATGAAAATTAGCATATTTGGATGAAATAATTACCTCGTAATAGCCTCGTTTCGCATTGTGATTTTTTCCCAAATATGTTAATTATCACTCCAAAGGTCTTACATCCGCGACCACTACTCTCGCTTACCGTTTATAACCTCTAATTAAAGTGACGCACCGTGTGATATGTTGTTCTTTAATATCAAAGGGAATATGACAGAATCCCATGACCTGTGAGTGCAAGCGCGCTGTACTGGCAGTATTTGCTCGAGTGCTGCGGTGTATTCGGCGGCTGTCATTTCACTCGCTTCGCTCGTGAAAGGGCAGTCAAATACATCGCAGCACAAGTGCAAATACCACTAGTACGGCGCGCTTGCACTCACAGGCCATTGGGTTCTGTTATTATTACATATGTTGTTTCTTTTTTGCATCGATTCATTCACCGAGAGAATTGACGATAAGTCGTACGTACTACTTGTCTATTAAATCCTCTAACGCGGCTTCATAAGCTTCAGCTCGATCCTGCGGAGTTATATAACATTCACTTCAGTGTAATGAGGCATCGAATCAGCTTTCACTTTTCATCGGACAACGCCGTCACACCCTCTATTTTGCTTTGCTACACTATTGTTTACTTGTTTATCAATAATAACCTCAGAGGAACGTCTCGACGGAGAGCTCGAATTCTGCTTGCGATCGCTCACACATACGTCGTAACTTTACTTAAGCCAAGATAGTCAAACGAAGAAAACTTTGCACATTTTGAGCATGAAATTTTTCTAAATGATCGGTACAAATAACATTTTAAATATTTTTACGGGAATTTTAAGAGTTAGAGACGGCATACGCAACTTGTCGACCCATCACTTTCTTGCCACGGCACACAAGCGCTCTGGTTATCGATAGTGTCTAGGTCACAGGGTGAACTGCACACAAAAAATATTCTTAAAGATTGATAACAGGGAATGTTCGGTGAGACAACTACTGGCAAAAACGTATCTGCGCTGAAGATGTTAACTGTTTCATATGCTCCGCTGCGTCCAGCCTAGTTGCATGTGATTTGATACACGGTGGCTGCCGTGGCCATCCTAGCATGGCCACGTGACCGCTATCACCGTAAATCAAACACTGTGGCTGCATCGACGTCGCCTGTTGTCTTTTTTGCTTCGCGGACGACAGAATGTTCTTCCGGATAATAAAAAAATCATCCCAACAATGCGATAAGTACATTAAATTTTCTCGGTCGTAATTAAATTTTTCTCGGTAATGTCATGCATTTTACGATAACAAGCGCCAAATCAAAGTGAAGACGACAATTCTTGTGTTTACAAACAAAAATAGTTACGGGTTAAAATCTGTAAATACTCATTAACATAAAAAATGGCATAATATTTTTGATATTTCAATGCAGTGCAAATACCAGTAGTACGCGCGCGCTTCGATGCAAGTGAACTATGGTACATATGTTATGATAGCATATAGGTGATATCAACCTCTCAAATTGAATATAATATAACATGTGTCCCTTTTCAAAAATATGACTCGAGACGGTAAGTTCCGGTAACTAATGATAAGGATTCTAATGGAATGGCATGATAAGTAATTCCAGCGGGAGCCATTTGATCTTTGACGCCAAAGCAATTTTAAGTAACGTTCGATAAGTTGTGACTTGATATTATAATTTAAAAATAACGAAAATAACGAAAGATTAACTAGAAAATCTCAGAGTTTATTTACTTTAAACAATTTTTTCTAACTCATTTCCTTCTATCCCTTGATATACATGTGTTTTCGGTCTAATCGTATTGAGGAAACATCGAAGGCATATCTGGTCCAAACGATATCTTGCGATGCAATGTAATGACAGAACACTCTGAAAATGCTACTTTCTCACTTGTTTTGCATTTCGATTTTAAAAGGTCCATGATAGTGAATTTATTTCTAAATTATCGAAAGTGTTCATAAAAAATGTTCTAGCAAGTGTCAAAAAAGCATATCCACATAACGTAAAATCATTAACTACAAAAAGTGACCTGAAAGGAAACAGCCTAAAGAGTATTTAAAATGTTAGTCATGGGAATAATGGATCTGCGCCCTCGTGAGGCCGATTTCACAATACAAGAGGATAGAATTAATAGGCTTTAATTCTCAACAGAAGCTATTACGTGTATAAGGCTTTCTGCGCACATCACCTGACCTATATCTTTCAAGTCTTCTACTCTACAGTGAGTTTTATTTGCAATGTGGTCACCTCATCCAAAACCAGGTAAGATGTTAATGTTATCATAAATTGAACTTAACGTTCAACACAATTCTTCCTGATTTAGATATACGATATAGCGGACAAGAAATTAAAACAACAGAGTAATTCTCAATCAACCTGTGTAATCTAAGGGCATAATATGTAAAATTTGTTTAGAAAATAAAAGGGAGTATTTTTCACGTCTTATGTAATTATGTTATAAAGTAGTAGCGGCCTAAATCCCTATTTTTTTGACATATTCCAGTACTGTTTCAGTTAAATCAAAACACGCGACTTGAACCTTTTTGTCTTTAGGAGAAATCATATCAGTTGTCATTGCAGGTACAGTCACGTTGGTCAATGCCGTCGTAGTTTGCAGTGATTATCGCAGCCGTGCACTTTTATAAACGCAGTACAAAGAAAAAAAAAGGCTCAGGTAGGCTTATAAATCACATGATAATATGGAGGACTTCCCAAATATCAAATGAATATACCAATGTCATTTACTATGCATCCAGATAATACTATCAGAATTAACATGCAATTGTCGGGTATTTATCGATACATTTACACGATGAATAGACGAAAACTCTCACCTGTCACAATCAAATGTCTAAAACCTAAATGGTCATTCCTGTCTCTAAAATCCCTAGCGAGAAGACATAAATAACGATTAAAGGTTTTCGCTTCGGAAAAAACTATGTACATAAACAAAACCCCATCAAATGACAGTGGCCATGGGTACAAGCGAAAAGAGAAGACTGGATCAATTACAATAAGCCATGTTGATAAAATATAATTGTATTGATGACAATATCTCTGATATTGCTTTTCAAGTATTAGCGCAACACAATGATTTTATTATATGCATTATTGTTTCCATCAGGTGATGATAACGAGAGGTAAGCCGATATTTTGTTTGCAATAATGAACAATGGACGATTTCGTGCCTTTATTACAATACAATCATAGTTGGCATGATTGCAGACTTTTAGGATAATATTACCTTTCAACTACATCACCTAGTATTTTATGCTGATGCTACTTTTATGTTTATATATATATATATATATATATATATATATATATATATATATATATATATATATATATATATATATATGTATGTATGTATGTATATATGTATATATATATATATATATATATACATGTATATGTATATATGTATGTATGTATGTATATATATAACCACGATTATAGAAAGATAATCGGATTTATATACATGCAGTTGTAGTTTTCATATTTTCAAGGGTAGACTGCCCTCTATGGCAAATAGAGTTCCATTCATTTGCCCCCAACTGCTTGGGAATAATTGGGGGACCCCTCTAGGCAATTGATTTTTCCCGCGGCTGCGGTCACGTGAATTCGGGTTCACTTTCAATATGGCGTTGTAGTTGTACCAAACAGTACTTTTGCCGTTTTCGCAAATCCGATCCATCGTCCGATAATCCGTCTTCTCAAGATGTCACAGCCAACAGCTGCTTCTGCGGACAACTCTCCGGAACATTCCGATAACGATGTTATTGCACAGTCTGAACGACGTACGCCAGTATGTTCGGGCTGTAAACAACCCGTCGAGGGTCATCGACAACAGGGACTTCAACCAGGCCCACAATGTACAGGCACTGTGTCGAGCCCATCGCAGACGCCTTCTACGAACACCATCACCGCTACAACGCCTTCCATGTCACAACTACCGAACTGACTTCGCTTCAAGAAAAGGAAACCAGACTGTTACGGGAAAAAACGTCTTTACTTCAGAAACGGGAACGCCGTGTCCTCGAACAACGTATACAACAACTTGAACAAGATGTCTCCCAACTGCGTGTCGAAGAACAGGGAGCCTCAGCTGTGCAACATTCCAGCGCGACTCAACCATCACAGCCATCCGTCCCGGACACCAGTTTGATCCGAGATGATCACATAACATTAGACAATCTATGCCGTAGCCCGATTGCTAACCAGAAGGTCGACGCACAACTCGCACATGTGGTAGATTCGGCGTTTGGCGCCCAAACTAACCCAGTAGCAGCAGCTCAAATGCGTTCGGCGTACAAAGCGTGGTTACCTTCGGCCGCCCAAAATTCACCAGGTAAGACTGGCAAATCCCCACGTGATGTACAAGCGCCGGGTACGGTGGACGAATCACGCTTAAAATGGCCTCACTTGCGTCTACCCAGGGAAAAAGGGGGACAAGTACCCAAGTTCGACAGCCTCACTGTTCCACAGCTGGTGCATGGGGAACTAGAAATTATCACTTCAACTTATCTGCCCATAACTCCTGATGAACGAACTCATCGATTATTGCATCTTCAGAATATAATGCGCCTAGCTCATAAACATGACTGGATGGATGTACTTAATTTTCACGGTACGGTGTTGGAAAAATTACACTGTGGCGAATTGAACTGGGCAGATTCATTCGATCAATACGAGAAAGAGGTACTTTTCACCAGACACTTTAAAATCCGTTAAGCAAACCACAGACTCGTCTAAAAAGTCTGCAGAGGAGAAAAGTGACAGCTGCTACAAGTACAACTTTCAAACTTGTGAATGGGGTGACAAATGTTTTCATCGCCACATCTGTTACCGATGAAATAAAGTGAATAATTCCGCTCAACAACATGCCGGCAAAGACTGTTCAGTTATCAGTAAGAAACAAAATGCCACAGAGCCTAATGGCACTGACGATTGACAATGTACAATTTTCGATGGTATCAGCACCACAAACACTGTGCCTGCAGTGGTGCCTACCATTTCTCAGGTCGTCGGGTCCTTCACACCCGATAACATTACGGACAGCATTGCTGCACATAATTTAGTTTTCTCATCGGGTTTACCCAATTATCAGGGATGCCGTCAAACGGTCCCTTGAAAACTTAACATTCCATTGTGGAGATGTTTACTCACAACATTCGATGACGCGATCATCTGTGATTATCATCAGTTCGGTTGGCCTGTTGGCTACATTGCTCAGACATTGCCAATCTTTAATATGCGTAATCACACGTCTGCACTTCAGTTTGCTTCCGACGTGAACCTGTTTATAACGACTGAAGTTGAAGCGGGAGCCACCATGGGCGCCTTTACAGAAAATCCGTTTCCGGGACTGTTCGTCCTGTCACCATTACAGACAGTTCCGAAGAAGGGTTCTTCGCAACGACGTATCGTCATGGACTTGAGCTTTCCAGAATCTGCCTCGGTAAACTCTGGGATCCCATCGGATTTTTATGATGGTTACACCATAAAACTTACTTATCCGTCACTTGACGAATTTACAAAACTTATTCCTCTGAAAGGCCCAGGGGCCTTAATGTTCAAACGTGATTTACGTAGAGCTTATCGCCAAATTTACATTGACCCTAAAGACTATCACTTACTTGGTTACTCATGGAACGATTGTATGTATTTTGATATCGTGTTTCCTTTTGGCCTTAGGTCCGCAGCGTCAGCATGTCAACGGACCACCAATGCTGTTATGTATTTATTCAGACAATGTGGTTATTCAGGGATTAATTACCTGGAAGACTTTGGTGGGGTCGATGTACCCCGTTTAGCACAACCAGCCTTTGAGGCGTTAGGTAGACTTCTATCTCAACTCCGTCTTGAAGAGGCAGCAGACAAAGCTGTCCCCCCTACGACTAGCATGGTATTTTTAGGTATACAATTTAATTCCATTACAATGACCATGTCTGTGCCTGCTCAAAAAACTGTCAGCGTTATTGTTAGAATTAGATGATTGGTACACTGTCGTTTACACTTATGTACCAAAACGCAAATTTCAGTCGTTGCTAGGTAAATTGCACTCTGTTGCTATTTGTATTCGTGCAGGTAGAGTTTTCTTGTCTCGAATGTTAGCGTTGCTTCGCTCACAGTTCAATTCGTCCCATATTTTTTTGGACGAACAATTTTATGCAGATTTGACCTGGTGGCGTACTTTTCTTCCATTATACAACGGAGTATCTGTTATTCCGTCTTTTCGATGGCAGTCACCAGATTTCATATTTTTTACAGATGCCTGCCTTACTGGCTGTGGGGGGTATTATCAAGGACTGTACTTTCATAGAACATTTCCAGTTGCAGTCACTGAAATGAATTCGCATGTTAATGTGTTAGAACTTTTGACTGTACTTGTTGCTTGTCGCTTATGGGCCCCCGCATGGAAAGGGCTCCGCATTCAACTTTTTTGTGATAACATGACCACTGTTCAAGTAATTAATGCGGGGCGTTCACGAGACCCCGATATACTTAGATGTTTACGCGAAATATGGTTAGTCACAGCCCTCGATAGTGTCGAACTTAAGGCTGTGCACATTCAGGGGGAAGACAACGTGTTGCAGATCATTTAAGCAGGTGGCATCTCTCGCCATATCACCAGACTGCTTTTGAAAAACTGACCACAGGTGATCGTGTATCCATGGTAACAGTGCCAGATCACCTTTTCACTGATTTTCACTATGACTCGTGATTGTATCTAGCGCATGTTTAGCCGACCTTTAGTATTGCAAGTTTAGGTTATTTTTGTCTGCATTATGTATATGTGTTTCATTTCAGGTTCTGACTGGACCACACTTCAGCTACAGACTGCTACTTTTCAAGCAGCTGCTTTTGCCACAGGGACTATTTTTAACCTCAAAGCACAATGGCGTGCTTATTACTGTTTTGTAACCAATTGGTCTTACCCCGGTGCCAGGTACACCGGCAGTCATCTCCGCTTTTCTGACATTCTTAGCCCGTTCATTCACTTCCACGCAATCATTTAAAAACTACTTGAATGAAGTTGCTAAACTTCACTTATTTTTTGGTTATGATAGTAAGATTGTTGAAAGTTTTACAGTTAATCTACTCTGCGTGGGTTGCAAAGACTCCACACAGAACCATTCGCTAAGAAACAACCAATCACAGTCCAGATTTTGCTCGACATCTACAAGCATTTAGACTTCTCACAACCATTGCATTTGGTTTCTTGGGCTGCCTTTTTGCTGGTTTTTTTCTCCTTTTTACGCAAGTCAAACTTGGTACCGCCATCTCAATCAACCTTTGATCCTCAAAAACATTTATGTCGTCAAGATGTTGTATTTTCACGATTTGGGATGGCGGTCAGCATTAAATGGTCAAAGACCATACCATTTCAAGGTAGAGTTCACTACATTCAGATTGCCAAAATACCGGGCTCCGTTTTGTGCCCCGTGTTCGCTTTTCAAAAGATGTGTTCCTTAATTCCGGCTCCACCAGATGCACCAGCCTTTGTGCTGCTCAACAGGGGTGCCCTCTTCCCTCTCACTCACAGGGTGTTTGTTTCATCACTGCGAGCACTCTTGGCTGCCGCTAATTATCACCTTCCCTGTTTTCGGGTCACAGCTTTCGCCGAGGGGGTGCCTCCTTCGCTTTTGAGGCTGGTGTACCAGGAGAACTTATAAAACTTCATGGAGACTGGAAATCCTCTGCTTATTTACGCTACTTAACTGTTTCCTCGTAACAGAGCCGTGCTGTCACTTTGCTCATGCGAGATCATGTTTTAAAAAGTTGCCACCGTTAGTGTTTAACATACATTTGCCTGTTACAGGATGTAATTATCCTTTTTCTTGGCTTTCAGTGTTGTAATTGCAATGAAGTTCATTACCACTGTTCACTGGGTTCATTTTCCAGTGTTTCATTGAGCGGGGTTATACATCCAACAAATGTGTATTCCTGGTGTTCTCTTAGTTAGCTGTTAGTGTTTTACTGCGTCAGTTTATACATCCAACACTGTTTTCTTGACTTGTTAGTTTCCTCACATTTTTGCAGGGAGTTTGGTTGGCCTCACAATCGGTCCTCACACTCTGGGTTTGGCGGCTTGGTGCTGGCTGTCACATCTCATTTTATTCAGCATTAAAATACAGCCTGCGACAGGTTCCACCTATCCTCGTGTGTGTGTGTGTGTGCCTTTTGTGTTTCCAACAGCTCCCTGCCTGCATCCTAGAGGGCGGGCCACTAATTTGCCCCCAACTGCTTGGGAATAATTGGGGGACCCCCTCTAGGCAATTGATTTTTCCCGCGGCTGCGGTCACGTGACTTCGGGAGATTTAGCCGAGTGGTTTTGTCTGTGGCCTCTCAGCTAGGCGACTGATGCCGTATGCTGTGGGTTCGAACCGGATTGAAACTAGCCGTATATTCAATATGGCGTTGTAGTTGTACACAACAGTACTTTTGTCGTTTTCGCACCCACCCACCTCTACCCACACTGTTAAACGGTATGCTTGTCTTTTATCAGGGTAGGTGGGATAGGGTGCCGGCTGTCACATCTCATTTTATTCAGCATTAAAATACAGCGTGCGACAGGTTCCGCCAATCCTCGTGTGTGTGTGCCTTTTGTGTTTCCAACATCTCCCTGCATCCTAGAGGGCGGGCCACAACATTGCCCTGCCATGGCCTTTAATGACATATTAAAAGTATAGGAAAATCTAAGGGGTGCAACTTGGTTAAATTTGCATATATTCAAATTAGCTATATATCGCCTTTAAAAGGACTGCTATACTCACATTTTGGGCATGTAAACTGAATTCAAGTGACTTTTTTTCATTGCAACACAATTTAGTAAAGTTCAACAAGTCATTTTCTAAATGTCTTGAACAATAAATCTCATGCAAATTAACTAATTTGCATATATTCGCAGTTTTTCCGTTATTTCAGACAAAATGAATGTTCTTTCTCTATGAAATTGTTAAGGTTTTGCAAGAATTATCAATTCCATAGCAAAAAAAATATGGGCTTGACCTAATTTGCATGCTAATTATTTTAATATAAAAGGCCTGATTTGCATAATTTGACACAAATGGTCTTCTGAATACACAAATACTACAATAGCTTTCATGGACATTTTCTGGTTAGTCAGAAATGCAATGAATAAAGAGAAGAGTTTCAGAGCATTACTGTTTAAATAAAGGGTTAATCATGAAAAATCATTGGACGTGTTCAAGTTTTTGACATCCATCGTCAATAGTTCAGTCATTTTCTCCTACATGTTCGATTGCAGTAAAATTTTGAAGAAATTTTTTATGATTTTCGTCACTATTTTCAATGACGATGTAAATATTCAGTTACTTATAATGGTTCACAACACATAACAGTTGTGCGTGTGAATCATTTTTCTCATTATTTAACTATCCATCTCATGAATCACCATAATGGTCGTGGTGATGACAATAGTTATGATGATCATTATGATATCATAAATTTCTTCCTCCTCCTCCCTGTACATATCTTCCTTTAGGTGGTTCATTTGTTTACAGCCAGAATCCTTTCGTTAACAACAGAAAGTCTAGATTTTGCTTTCTGCGGGGTTATTCATGCTGCTGCAGTTCATTGTAGAACCCATAAGAATGGGGAAGGGTAACTCAATGAAAAGATGTGAAGCAAGGATGATATAATTGTAACGCGTATCATATCAGACCTTAGATGTGCAAGTATCACTCATAGGGCTGTTAATGTAATGGACTTTCCATTTGCAGATTATTAGACTTTTTTTTTTACCGATAGGATTGATCATTCAAGGAATTGACAGTCTGGCCAATCTGAGGTGAGGCTTCCATAAGGTTAAAATACAGGATGACCAATTACATGATAATTTGATGTCAAAATTTGAAATCTGAATTGATAAACTCGTTAACGGCAGCTTCTATGATGCAAATTCCTTCACATTTTGTTTTTCTTGTTTCACGGTCTTAAAAATTAGAAAGAGCAGCTAGACCATGTAACATTATGTGAAGTATCTAGATTTGCTTTTACCAGTGATTTAGATTATCATTTATTTATTTATTTATTTATTTATTTATTTCACATTAAAGGATTTCCCATTTACATACTCAAACAGGGGTTAAGACTCCTATAAGGTTGTAATCTACCATGGGGTCCTACATAAAGTATAAAATATTAAAATTTTAAACGTGAAGATAAATATAAAAAAATCAAATAAAAAAATCAATTTAAAATCAGTACTAGTAAAATGAAAGAGCGGTGACTACAGATAGAAACATACATAAAAACTGCTGAAATGCGAATAGTCTATCTGCTTATATTGTCTCTGATGTAATTTTCGATTGTCTTCAAGAAATTTCAAAATTTTGAGAAATGCAGTGCTTTTTTATTATCGTTATGTCTTTCAGCTGTTTAAGGGACAGCTTTGCTTATCACATATTTCATGATAATTGGCAGTTTAGTATAATAATTGTACCTCTATATCATCATGATCATTATAATTATATTTCTATACTATTATTATCATAAATTTCTGTACGTGACATTAACAGGCAAGTTGCACACAGTGACCACATCTAGTCTTTAATTACATTTTACCAACACTTAATCTATATTAGTAATACCGGTAAGGGTGAAAATAGAAGAAACCATTAGAGCTGAAACACAAATTTTCTTCAGCCTCCCTTAATACAAAGCGTTGGTTATTTGGCCAAGCATTTTGGTATGCATTAAGATAATCCAAATCCGCCAGTAAGTTCCAAATATTATTGACATTATGCAAATTCTCTAGATAATTGAAACGAACCATACGAATCAACCATTGTTTATTTTACAGGGCTTTCAGTCTGTATGCCCTAATAGTATATAATCATTACAATGTGTTAAAATTAAAACACAGAAAATAAATAATCATGTCAATTTCTTTGTACTGAGCAAAATGTTCATTCAAGTTATAAAATGATCATCTTTCGATAGGAAGTACTTAAAGTAATAAATAACTTAAGAGGTAGAGTCTCTCAATGTAACGCTCATTTTACTTAAAATATCATTAATGAAAATAAAATGACGTCAATTTGAAAAATTAAAGAAAATTATTAAATGATCACCATATAGGATTTATACACATGAAGAATCGTTCAAAATTAGGTAAATTTATTTAGCAATGTTAGTGAAAAATTCCAACCTCTCTTCACGATATTTTATAACATTTCAAGTTTCAAGTATAACATTTAATAGAGTGTAGGCATTTCCTATAAAATCTTTTACAATTAGCCCTGTTGCACAATGAACATTGTATTAGACTTTGAATACACCTTTTTTGGACCTTTCAGCATTTAAGGTGAAGAAATAATTCATGTTCCAATTAGAAAAAGGAAGTGACATGGTTGACTTATTGGACTAATGCAAATAAGAACTTTTTTATTGCTGTAAGATATATTTGAAAACATTGCCTAAACTAAAAACAAAAAATGATGTTACATAGTCATTACAATGTCAGCTTATCTCTTAAATCACTTTCGTAAATAGATTATCAGCACCGGTTTGTATAGCATCTATGATCCATTTAGCATTTGGGTAAATTAGCTGTCTTATGCACAACTTCATTAAAGGCACTTTTCACGATCCCTGGGATCGCCTTTGTTCTAGTCTGTAAGAGGATTATGGAGGTGTGATAGCCTTTTGTTTTCCATTGTAATCTGGTGGGTAAATTTTCTGATGAGACAATCTGGTGCCAACAAAGGCCTTTAAACTTGCGGTATGTAATTTCCATGCCCTGACCATACTAATATTTACAATGTGGAAAGAGTTCTAATGATCTCTGTTGTTATTTAACATTATATATAGTCATTTAAAGGTCAAAGAAAGGGAAAAGTAAAGTGGTGGAGGGGCACATTGCAGTTATGTAAAATGAGGAATCTTAAATGATATTATATGATGAATTGCTCCACACAAAAATACATTAAATGATCAAATTGCTCGAATAAAATGTCAATTTGCTCAATATATTTTTAAGAAATCTATTGACAGTAACGATTTTGTTCCCATCACTGAGTTTTATATTATTCAAATTATACACTGTCTCACCTCTTCCTCTTACAGTTTACTAGTCATATTGTTTGTCATTCATACATTCAATACAGGATTGAAACAAAAACTACTTGTTGTATAGATAAAATATAATTTTTAAATGAAATGCAGTGAAAAGTGAAACACAATGGCAGCCATACTTGATTTTCGCAAATTAGGAATATTTTTCGGGTGATAAAATGTATTCAAAAAATGTTTCCTGGACAAAAATAAGATAAATGCATACATTACTTGAACATGATGTCGCATTTTTCCCAATTCAAACTGCATATTTCTTTTATCAGTGAATGTATTGCACCCATTATCCGTTTATATCTATACAAATTAGGTAACGGTATACCTTTCTAGATTGTATTGGACTTTAAGTATGTCATTCTAGGACCTCTCTAAAATACAAAAGAAAGGATAATTCAATTACTGTCAGAAGTAGCTTAAAATAGTTATTAATTGGGGATTTACAAAGAAAAGCGAAGTGTTGTGGCGGCCATATTGGATTTATGCAAATAAGGAATATTTCTATTACGACTAAAGATTTCCATTAACATTGCCTAAACCACAAAACAAGGCAATTAAGCCCAAAACCTGCATACATCATGTTTAGCCAAATATTTTTAGTAGAGACATTCTATCAGCACCTAGTTTGTAACCATAATGTTTTTACATTTATGGAATTACGCATTGTTTACATTTCCAGATTGTACTAGGCTTTTAGTATGTAATTGTAGGACTTCTCTGAAATACAAAGTGTATAAATAATTCTATTGCTATCAGAAGTAGCTTAAAAATAGTTATTAATTGGGAAAAATACAAAGAAAAGTGAAGGTTGTGGCGGCCATATTGGATTTATGCAGATGAGGAATATTTCTAAGACGACTAGATATTTCCATCAACATTACCTAAACCAAAAACAAGCCAAATAAGCCAAAAACCTGCATAACATACCATGTTTCCCCAATTATTTTAGCAGAAACATTCTATCAGCACTAAGTTTGTAGCCATAATCGTTTTACAATTATGTAAATTAGGCACTGTTTACAACTCTAGATTATAATCGCAATCATACCAATCCATAATCCAATGACAGTAGGTCGGAATTCGGAAGACATAGTTGTAAACATAGACACAAAACAGCACAGAACAGACAGTAAATAGACGGTACACAACAAAGTCACATTCATGAAAGAAAGATATATGGACCTCTGGCCAGAAGACCAAGAAGTGATGTCAGGTGTTTCGAAAATAGTAAGCGCATCCTGCCCCACATGTGGCACCCGCCATATATCAATCTATAAGTCAGATAGGTAGTGGTCACTAACTAAGGCCCAATGTCACCGATGCCATCAGTGATCATTTGTCGAAGAGAGATATTGTATTTATCTACCAGCTTGCGATACCTGCCAAAAAAGCGTTTGAATGTAGAGACAAGTCTTGCTCTGGTGTAACCTTGATTTAATAGTTTGTAAGAGAGATGGCCATGTCTCTCTACAAAATCACCATATGAACTGCATGCTCTAGCATATCGAATAAGCTGGGAAATGTATACCCCATAAGCTGGTGAGAGTGGAATATTACTTATGAGGTGTGGAAAATTGATGATACTAAAGTTGAAATCATCTCTCTTGTCATATAGCCTAGTAGAAAGGTGACCATTAGAGTCAAATTCAAGTAAAATGTCCAGATATGAAGCAGAAAAGGCCGTTTCTGTAGTTTCTTTAATCTCCAATTCGGAGGATAAATCATAGCGAGATATTTACTGAATTCAGAGTTATTTCATAGAAATAACATCGTCTATGTATCTATATGTTAGATTGAAAGTTCGAGCTACAGAGACCTTTTTCTGTTTAATTAAGTTCTGGATAAATTCTGCCTCATATGAGAACAGAAATAAGTCTGCAAGCAAGGGAGCACAGTTAGTGCCCATAGGAATTCCTATACACTTTTGGAAAATGTGCCCTCCAAATTCTACAAATATGTTGTCAATGAGGAAATCAAGCATACTGATGATGTCTTTCTCGGTATAAAACACTTTAGCATCAGTAGTATTTTTAACAAAATATGTAGAATTATACCCTAACACTACATATTTGTAACGGCGTGAACCGTTTTTGTAGAAAAATGCTTGGTTGATGATGTTTTTCAAGCGTTCTTTCAATTTATTATGTGGTATTGTGGTATACAATGTGGAAAAATCGAAAGTGTTAATAGATGTTATTTTTGAAACAGATCTTGATTTCAAATTATCCAAGAAATTTTTAATATCCACAATTGATTTATACCACTCTGAGAAAAGACAACATCACAGTATACTTGAAGTCCCCGTTTAACAATACAAAGAACAGAAGTCAATATCTTCGATAATTCTGTAGTCGAACATTTTGAAGATCCTGCGATAAACCTAGCTTTGTAAGGTGTTTTGTGGAGCTTTGGTATCCAGTATAAGCTAGGCAACTTATTATGGTCATCCTTTATTGTAACATTAAAATTATCCATGAATGACTTATGGTTTGCCAAAATTTCAGATTTGCTGAACATTGATTGTCTGTAAGTGGAGTTGGTGGAGGTCTTAGTTACACCAAGTTCGTCTATAAGACATTCAAAATAATACTTCTTACAGACAAATACAATGTTATTGGCAGCTTTATCAGCAGGAACGACAACATATTTGTCATGGATATCATTCAAACACTTAACAGCATCAGGATCTTTAATACAGAATAGGGTCTTTTGCAAATGAGCCCCCTTTACGTTTATGCAAATTAGGCACTGTTGCACCTCTTATATTTTATTATACTTTTAGTATGTTATTTCTAGGACCTTTCCAAAATGCATGGTGAAAAAATAATTTCTGTTGCAATTAGTCCTAGGTTGACCCCTTTTTTGGCTTAGATTGACTGGACTATTCAAGGATGAAATTAATATTAGTGCTGTGTCCATGCATAGGGGCTCATGAGTGCAGATATCTGAGATATGCCTGTGCCAATTCTTTTTAAACTTGGTACAGGGATACTACACTTTAACATACATATGCATGTCAATTTATATTGGTGTGGCATGCATAATTAGTGCTAATTTGCATATTCTGGATGAGAGCACTGTTTTTGGTACAACTGTGCCAAATTTGATGAAACTTTGTGCAGATGATTTTCACAGAGAGTTCTAATATCAGTCAACGACATATGTCAGTATTGCATCAATTAATTGCTATTTTGCATATTTGTTGAATTTTTGCAATTAGGGTGATGTCTAGAATATACGGTGATGTCTAGAATATACTGCAGCAGATTTAATGAAAGAAATGGTACAAATCTTTAGCACATAGCCCAACAATAGTGTACAAAGATACTTAGCAGTATCATGTTAATTAATTGCTAATTTGCATATTTCGTTCCTTTTCCTTATTAGTGGGCTATCTCCAGAAATACTTTTAAATTTTATGAAATGTGGAGCAGATGTTGATCTGTCAGCATCATAATACTTTGTGAACACATTAAGGAGTTTCATTGCTTTTTTACATATTTAATGAACTTTCATAATTATTGTCATATGTCTAATAATGCTGTATCAAATTTATTGAAACATGGTAGAGATTTTTTTTTCTTCCTTCCTTCCAGTGGTCAAATACCGTGCAAAGATATGTAGCAGTTTCTTATCAATTAATTGCTTATTTGCATATTTAATGGATTTTGGTAATTAGGCTGATATGTCAAGAAATAGTTCATCAAATTTCATGAAACTTGGTACAGATGTTGAGCTCAAATTGCTTTAACAATGAAAAAGACATTTATCAGTGTCAAGTTAATCAATTGGTGATTGTATATGCAATGAATTTTTCCTAATTCTAGTGATATATCCACAAATTCTGCGTTAATAAACTTGTACAGATTTTGATCTCATAGTGTTGTTAATACATTTCAATGGCACTTAGTGGTATCATACATATAAATTAATGGGTAGTTTGCATTTACATAATGGATTTTTTGTTTTTAGGGTGAATGTCCAAAGTACTGCATCAAACTTTATGAAATGTGGTACCGGTGATAATCTGTCAGTGTTAGTATAGGATGCAAAAATGTTTGGCAGCATCCTGTTGATTAAATACTATTTGATTCATTTTAATGACCATTATTAGTATGGCAGCTTACAGTAGTCCTCTCAGAGGACTTGTAATTAACCCTTTTCCTGCCAGACAGTATCAATTCCCCATCAGCCAAGTCAGTATAAAGCGGTTTTGAGCCAAAACAAGATGTTTTTTTTTTCACTCACTTGGCTTGGTCTGTTATAGCATCTTTAGTCAAATAAATAAATAAAAAATAAAATATAAATAAATAAATAAATAAATAAATAAGTATCATCAAGTTAACAGTATTTTTGTTTTCAACAGCCTTCAAATGTACAGTATTATGTTAAAATACACCATATGGAATATGTTGTATTTCATTAATTTTAACCATCTTGACCTGGTGTTGAAATATGGACTTGACAGGAAGGGAGTTAAAGTACCTATTAACAAGAGGGGATTGTGTCATTGTCAATGACTTGTTGAACAGAAAAAGGGAAATTGGTGCTCTGCACTCATATATAGGACAGGCATGGGCCGCTATATATGGGTGCCATTCCTGGTTTGATCCTTCCCTCATTTCTACATAAGCAAGATGGGGGCCACCATACTTAGATTTTTAGCATTGTTGTTTACCAAAATAGTTAAGTTTTCTTGAATTGCGTTAACCAGTTTTGTAATTTCATCAGGTTTTACCTTTGCTTCTGGTCATTTTGGGTGGGGCGGCCACACGATGTGTGGCTTGTGGCGTTTTTGAGGCCCACACCTTTGTGGTAGATTAATATGTGCCTTTCTCCAGTGTTTTACTGTTGTGTAAATTTTTCCTCGCCAGTTGACCTTTGACCTGTGACCTCCATTGTTTGGGGTTGTTCTGTAGTTTTCTCTCAAATCTAGGAAACTGGCGAGGAATTTTTCATGCTTTCTCATTTTTCATATTTCATTAAAACGTCAAGGATACTTGGCCTTTCGCTCCATCTCATCATTGTTTTGGTGATTATTTATCTCCCACAAACAGAGCAAAATGACCAGAAGTGGTTTAGTTTAAATGCAGGGATATAAAACCACGATTATAGAAAGATAATCGGATTTATATACATGCAGTTGTAGTTTTCATATTTTCAAGGGTAGACTGCCCTCTACGGCAAATAAAGTTCCATTCATTAGTGCCTAAGAGGGGGTCACAACATTGCCCTGCCTCTTTTCGATCACACCGCCAAACAAGCAGCATGGTAGTTTGTTTTTTCCAACAATTTTATCCTCCGGCCTCCACCCTCCAACCTCCATTGCTAGTCATAGGTTGGTGTTGGCGTTTTTGAGGCCAACACCTTTGTGGTAGATTAATATGTGCCTTTTTAGTCACCACGGACACCGTCCGGGGGACTTATAGGTTTGGTCATGTCCGTGCATGCGTCAGTGCGTGCGTGCGTGTGTGCGTCGTCCGTCCGTTCACGCAGATATCTCAGAGATGCCCAGGTCAATTTCTTTCAAACTTTGCACAAGGATAGTACCCTACCCCATACAGATGCACGTCGATTTGTTTCACAATGCGATCAAATTTGGCCGTGTTAGAGGACTTTTTAGTTTTCACCTCCATAGACTCCCATGTATAAGGCAGTCTCCATAGACTCCCATGTATAAGGCAGTCCATAGACTCCCATGTATAAGGCAGTCCATAGACTCCCATGTATAAGGCCAAGAAAAATAAAAATTTAGTTTCTCATCGTATTCATATTGCAAAAAGGATGCAGTGACACAGTTTTTAGTCCCCACGGATGAAGTCCAGGGGGCTTATAGATTGGTCATGTCCGTCCATGAGTCCATCCGTGAGTCCATCCGTTCACGCAGATATCTCAGATATTTTGACAAAATGTTGCGTGACCTTGGTGACCTTTGACCTCAATATATATATGTCCATAACTCGGTAACCACAAGTGCTACACCCTTCATATATGGTATGATGGGACAGCTTATGACGCCACATATTGTACCTCATTAATTATGCGCATATCTAATTTGAGCGAGCCAATAGAGCTAGAGGTCGATTTTTGGTATATAGGGATAATTTAGCAATACTTTTTTTTTTCAAAATGTCACGTGACCTCAGTGACCTTTGACCTCAAATATACATATTTGTCCATAACTCAGAAACCACAAGTGCTACAACCTTCATGTATGGTATGATGGGACACTTTATAGTGCCACATATTGTACCTCATTAATTATGCGCATATCTAATTTGGAGCGAGCCAATAGAGCTAGAGGTTTGATTTTTGGTATATATGGATAACTTAGCAGTACAATTTTTTTGACAAAATGTCATGTGACCTCGGTGACCTTTGACCTCAATATACATATTTGTCAATAACTCAGTAAACACAAATGCTACATCCTCCATGTGTGGTATGATGGGACACTCTATGACGCCCCATATTGTACCCTATTAATTATGCGCATATCTAATTTTGAGCGAGCCAATAAAGCTAGAGGTCTGATTTTTGGTATATAGGATAACTTAGCAATACTATTTTTTGACAAAATGTCATGTGACCTTGGTGACCTTTGACCTCAAATATACATAATTGTCCATAACTCAGTAACCACAAGTGCTACACCCTTCATATATGGTATGATGGGACAGCTTATGACGCCACATATTTGTACCTCATCAATTTATGCGCATATCTAATTTTGATTGAGCCAATAGAGCTAAAGGTCTGATTTTTGGTATATAGGGATAACTTAGCAATACAATTATTTTGACAAATATGTCATGTGACCTTGGTGACTTTGACCTCAAATATACAAAATTGTCCATAACTCAGTAACCACAAGTGCTACACCCTTCATATATGGTATGATGGAACACCTTATGACGCCACATATTGTACCTCATTAATTATGTGCATATCTAATTTTGAGCGACTCAATAGAGCTAGAGGTCTGATTTTTGGTATATAGGGATACTTAGCAATACAATTATTTTGACAAAATGTCACGTGACCTCGATGACCTTTGACCTCAAATATACATATTTGTCCATAACTCAGTAACCACAAGTTGTACACCCTTCATATATGGTATGATGGGAGACCCTATGATGCTTCATACTGTACCTCATTATTATGCTTATATCTTATGCTGAGCAAACCCATAGAGCTAGATGTCTGTCATACATATGCACATAGGTTTGTTCTGTGATACGATCCAATAAGGCCGCCATGTGGCCATTTTATTACGATTTTTTCATGTCCTGAACTACAGCTCAGACATGTATCAAGCGAATTTATTCAAAAGTATTTTTATCACAGACCTAATGAAGAGGACTCTATCCCCTCTGAGGACCTGTAAGCAAAGTACCCATTAACAAGTGGGGACTGTGTCATCAACGATGACTTGTCTCCAGTGTTTTACTGTTGTGTAAATTTTTCCTCGCCAGTTGACCTTTGACCTGTGACCTCCATTGTTTGGGGTTTTACGGTAGTTTTCTCTCAAATCTAGGAAACTGGCGAGGAATTTTTCATGCTTTCTCATTTTCATATTTCATTAAAACGTCAAGGATACTTGGCCTTTCGCTCCATCTCATCATTGTTTTGGTGATTATTTATCTCCCACAAACAGAGCAAAATGACCAGAAGTGGTTTAGTTTAAATGCAGGGATATATATATATATATATATATATATATATATATATATATATATATATATATATATATATATATATATATATATATATATATATATATATATATATATATATATATATATATATATATATATATATACACACGACGTCATATCATCTAAAGCAACTGCGGAGACAGGCAACAGTTATTTTGGGAATGACGATGTAACAACATACAGAAAAGGTATCGACGCTGATGCAACAATCGAAACATAAAGCAAACTCTTGAAGCAATATATGCAGTTTCAGTCAAACAAGGGAAAACATTATCGAATAATTTTTTGTATGAAACAGGAAAGAACATGTCAGGTGAAATCCATCCTACCGGTGCACCACTGCATGTGGTATCGATCAAGCAGAAGCACAGTCTAAAGAAAAGGGTATATGGTACATATAATGTGTGTGCGTATTTTGACTCACAGGCAATATTGTTGCTTTAAAATAAAACAAGCATCCCCTTGACAGTGTGGCGGATGTTTTATATATACGTTGTCAGCAAACATCGATGTTAACCATAGATCAACTGAACACTGGCTCGAACGGGTCGACACCTATGTCAACGTTCTGGCCTGAGTGTAGACTGGCCCCCTGTCGCCCGGGTTTTCTCAGCAGCTGAGTTACTGGTTGCAAAGGCGTTCACCCTAAAATCTACAAAACACCTAACACTTAGTGCGACAGTCTGCTGAAGTTTAGTCCTTCAGTTTATTCTCTTGAATAAATTAATATTCCCACAGACTTGGAGCAAGTCTAGACTGAATGTGAAGCAAATACACTTGAATAAATGATTGACTTCAGTAAATAAACACGTGAAAGCTTTGTTGGTCTTTGCTCGCAGTTATCTGTCATGATAATAATAAGTCTTTTAGTGTTAGATTATGGAGACTGTCACATCATTTAAATCTTAACTCCAAGTAATCACTCAATTTGAGTTTCCTTGTTAATCAACATATTACTTACGATGTCAGTCAATTCAATCATTTCAATTGTTAAGGGCACCTACAGGCACCCGGCATTTTTTTCTAAATGAATATTTTTTGAAGCGAAATTTACAATCATGCGTGCTTTAGTTCAGATATATAAGACTTGGCACTCAACGGACAAGTGTATTTTCAATTATCTTGTACAATGTATCTACACTGAATACACTGAATGCAAATACGCGGTAATCTCCATGACAAATCCTATATAAATGTCTCTGATGCTAAGGTGGAACACCTTTGTCCGAACTTGGATATCACTTGATCCACACAATATCACTGTCTGTGCAGGAACACTGTAGTCAGACAAGCGTTTACAGTTATAGTTACGATCAACACGGCCTACAGTTTCTACATTGTACCTAGAATTAACCGAGCAATAATTATCGCCAGATCAAATCAATGTTGCCACGTACAATGTCTATCACAAAAAAAGACTAATCTTATCGACCAGTAGGGTACATGGTACACAGCACGCTACGTTGCTGAGTATAAAACATGTACCAGGGCGGGACAACTGCAGCTTCAGAAATCAATAATTCACAGGTTGCGAACTACGAAAAGAAAACATAATAGGGACACCAATTTGGCCGTTAATGGCGCTCTTTGAGATTGGTTGGAGAATCACAAATATATTGTCATTGACATGTCGAGTTGCCTTTTTCAATCTGTGATGCGCATCCTTGCCTTGAATAACGCCTATCGAAGCCTGATTTACTGATATGAACTGTAAGTCAAATCTTGTCCAGCCAGACACACACGGTTTGCGTAAAAAGTCAATACTCAGAACTACCTCAACATAGCTTCATATATCTTTGTGCGCTGTCACCTCCGAGTACTAAAATACGGAACTGAACAAAACGTCGTGATCAGGTTGACAGGACAATTAGATAGTATGAAATCTCTGTATATCTAGGAATAGAAATAGACATCAAATGACGTCACTATGATTAGTTTCTATTCAAAATTACTATTGAGAATTGAGGTTTTAGAAAGATTACGATACGACTTATCAAGGATAGGTAAATCGTAGTTTGTCGATCAAACCTTGGTTATTGTATTTTGGTCAATGTATCCATCGAAATATTGGACATATTCTCGGTGTTTCCTTACACTACGACATCAACCAGCAAAATTAACACGTAATGAGATACTTAGACAATACATAAGTAGATACTTGTATATTTGGGCAATAAAATACTAAAAAAATGGACGGCGTAAGGATCAGTTGTGGCTTAAACGCGAGCTAAGACGAACGATGTGATGTAAGAAGGTGTTGAATAGTATCTAACTCACCAAACGTCTGCTGAGGATCAAGATTTAACAGAATTCGGTCCACTTACACACCGATGTTTCAAAGCGCCAATCTACAAGGATTCCAGTGTTTTGGAAGGTAAAGGACACTGTATACCCAGAGAAGGAATGCAATGTTGTTGAGTGACTGATAATGACTGAAAAACGAAAGAATGCGTGGCTATACGTAGAAGCGGGCGATGTTGAAAACATCTCATATTCGGTTAAGCCAAAATGACAATGTTAGACTGGATGGGTTAAGATGAGTATTAATGAACACGGTTTTGGAATTCTGATGGTCAATGTTCGTGTGTTGTAGCTTCCGATTGTTCTATCAATGGAATAATATGAACCTTCCTAAACATTTGTTGTGTAACATGGCCCAGTGAAGATGTTTTATTTCATACAAATTTACTTACATAATGCAGTATATGACACTTAGCTGAGTTGCCTTGGGTCGTGTTCCCGGCCGTATTGCTAGCTCAACCTTTTTGATCCATTACACTTAAGGTATGTAGTTGTAAGTCTTTTGATCTTCTGGCATGCCTCTCCCGAGAAAACTGACCAACAAAGTAATCCTTCGTATTCAAAGTTAATCCCAATAATAGAATTCTTATAATTGAATAACTTGAACAGTTACTGCGAATACGTTGAATTTTGATGCATAATTTTTAAGAAATGTCGTATTCTTTGTTATCGTCTATGATATATAATTTCCTTATGCATATTATTGATAAATGCAAATTGTAAACACATTGTTTCATTCGTTTTCTTCTTTTATAGGGGAGAAAACAATGACAATATACCTCAATTTACTATCAAATGATAGAAGGCCATTGATAATCATATAAGATAATATTACAAACCTTGGAAATTTTTTACTTGTCCGCACATGTCCATGAAACTTTTCAATCATCACGGTACAGAGAAAGGAAACTGCCGATTTATTTGCATAAACGTTAATATTCGTGTTATTTATACATTGTTAGACTAAATCTCTTACCTCTCCATGTCTGGAAGATTAAATCTTTCAAGATTGTTAAAAGAGATGTGTGATACAAGTTTACATGATCATTTACACCCAAAACAGAATATGCTATTTATTCGATTCTGTTTCATAGATTGCGCAGATGTCAATCACTGTATCGTGAATGTGTGATTATATCTCATGGGAATGTTTCTGTGAGAAGCTAAGAATATCTGTAATTGATTGCTAAGAGTATAATGACAGTCAAGTGGTGAGCACGTGGTTTACAATGGAATCGTCTGTGTGTTAGGAACATGTATATAAGAATACCATAAGCCTTGTCCTTATTTGGGTTATAGCGCCCGCTATGGTGGTCTTACACTCGGAGTAGCACATTGCTGTAACCTCGGTGAATTAACTATGCATTTCTGATATCGCACTCGCTTGAGGGGTGGTGGTAATGTACGGGCGCAACAACCTTTATAACAGAGTCATAGGTGTTTACTAGGGAAAGGTGGTAAAATGTTAGCTCTTCTCCACTTGGTTAGGAACGTCAACGGTTATGAAGGACAGATTCATTTTTTTTCAATTTGTAGTTCTCAGAATAAGCACATCAATGTTGCATCTTTTAGGAATCAAGCTTCAATAGAGAATTAATTGCGCCTTGGCACACATTTTATTCTAAATCATGCAAATACATAGCATATCTTTAACCTCCATTTGGTAATGTCTGTCTAGCATCTCCTTGGATGCATGCTGCTATTAAATGCTTTAGGCCTACAGACTAATTTCACCTATAGCCCTTGCTATAGAAGAAAATGTGTTTATTAAAGCGTGTTGTTCTCCTTCATAGCGAAATAGTTATATTAGAATGCAATATCAGTTCAGAGGTACTGAACGTTTTGGTTCCAACGGACACCGTACGGAGTATTTATAGATTTGGTCATGTCCTTGCATGCATCCGTGCCTCTGTCTGTCCGTCCGTTCACGAAGATATCTCAGAGACGCCTGTAGCCATTTCGTTAAAGTTAGGTACAACGATTACTGCTTATAATATACATATGCACTTAAATTTGTTTTGTGATCCAATCCAATATGGCCTGTGATACTTATTTTTAATGAAAAAGCGGGAACTATGTCATTAACCAATGATTTTTTAAAAGCTCGGTTTCTAGAACGGCTGCACAACGGCACACAATGAGACTGATGTTGAACTCACAGTGTTGTAATACAATTTTGACACTTGGTGATGTCGTTTATGAAATTTGGTACACGTAATAATCAGTCTGTGTTATAATAAAATGCAAAAATGTTTGGCAACATCTTGTAATCTTGGACCCAATTATACACGGGACTCTATCCTCTCTAAGGAATTGAAATCAAAGTACCCATTAACAAGTAGGGACTGTGTTGTAAACGATGACTTGTTCTTTGGTATTACCTGATAGATAAACAGTTTCTTTCAGTAAAAGATGACGACGAAAAGAGAACACGTGAAAAAATTTCATAACGTGACAAGAAATAACCCCTCTGTTTACACCAGGATCATTTATGAGGTTGAAAAAGCTTTGCTAGCATTTTTTGATATTTGAAGGTGATAAGTGTTTTCTTCTGAATATTACTTAATCCATTTAAAACGTTCTTCTCCATAGAACTTGATTGAAATTACCCTCCCAGTAGCTTGATAAGTATATCGATGACCTAAAATAGAAATTTTCATCTGACAAAAGGCTGAAAGGAATTTAATGTCATATCAACATTAATTACATTCAGCTATATTTTCTGATTTGAAACCAGACTTCTAATGTGCAGCTGAATCAGGTCTCGTTGTGAATATTTAATTTGAAAATTCGATATTGACGCTGTTCCTAGTAGGCTAGAGCAGTTATGACTCCAAATAATGAAAAGCGTGTTCCCAGGATATCTGTCCGTGTTACAAAGATGTATAATTGCTATTTTCTAAAGTGATAAAGATTTCCTTTTTCCGCAAAGAAATGTTTATTTGTCATCCGCGTAGCAATAGGGGAGTTGTATTCCAAACAATGTTGCTTCAAGCTCCTTCAGTAACTGCTTTCTTGTTCTTCATCGACCAAGTCTATGTCCTTTATTGTAATGTAGGTCTACAAAAACAGAAGAGGACAGAAACATTGTAATACTCGTGTGTAAGAATGTCGTTGTTTTTTAAGATGCAAAAGGCACGTGAAATTAGAAACAAGACGTTTGTCGAGGAGAAGAGACTTGTCATCGACATTGACGCCGATAATCAAAATATATCATCTTTACTTTTTAAATAAGAAACCCATTTCCTTGTAATAGTTTACAATGCTACATTCCGGACACGATGTGCTTGGTATTTGTTCATTTGTAACATAATATTTTTGTCAATATTCAGTCTAAATTCATCGCATTAAAGCAGTCTACATTATGTTTACTTGTTTCTTTGCTCAGTGAATGAATTCGTTATGCTTACTTATCATTGGTTATTTTTTGTAGAATTGCCGAGAGTTCGGCAAAAGTTGGTCTTTTGTCCGGATCTTCATCCCAACAGCTCAGGATAATGTAATACCTTTCAGAAACAAATAGTAATTATTAAACACAATAAACATATAAACAACCATCTTATACCACCAGAAGAATGGAACAATTTAGTTAACTTTATGGGTTCCACAATGGTGTTTGCAACAGCCTATTTGAGATTTGGTGGTTTCATCTATCTGAATGGCATTAGCAGCTATTCGATATCATCTAGACGACTATAAAAACTAAATATTTGCTTGTGTCCGAAGCTGCCTACACACGGCGAAAACGGTTCAAATTTGTCTATAAATGGCAAGTAAGATCATCTCAGACTCCCAATCAAATTGCACATTGGAATGGAACGCGTATCTTACAGCTCTTGTTCACAGTGTGGAGGCTTTGGCATTCGATAACCTGCTTCCAATGATGACGTCACTTCCTGTTCCGACATTCCAGGATAAGGTTTGCTACCTGTGAGAATAAACACAGTACGCATCAAAGAAACATCACTGCATATGTACGGCCATTTATAATGGTAAATATGAGAGCTAGATGAGATTTAAATTAAAGCATTTGATAATTTTAGATATGATAAAATACATGACTTGTTTGACACCTGGTACCACCACTAACTATCAGTGGTTCAGGATGGTCCTACTTAAATTTGTAAATCTCAAATGTCCCATGGACCTGGTAATGTATTACCTTGAATGATAATGATTATTGGACCAGTTTTATGTCATATTGATAGTAATGGCAGCAGTTGCCCTATATATGGACTCAAGTTTTATTAACGTATATATCCAGGGACATATATCCAAAAATAAGATTTTAGGGACGTTAAAACAACCGAGCCTCGCTCTGATAGTCACTCAACCGTTTAGGGCGCGAAAAAGTACGAGTTCCATTCATTAACACACTTAAAACATTGTTGACACACTGGAATACAGGTGTATTTGTCGAACACATAATGATTTGAACTTACCCATTGTGACAATTTCCCACAAGACGACTCCAAATGACCACACATTACTTTTTGTTGTAAATATACCATCACGTATAGACTCCATAGCCATCCAAGGAACTTGCAATTTACCCTGTATAACATCAAAACATGCAGCTATTTATTGGCAAATTTTGAAAGAGACAATGAAGATAACCAACAAATTGAATGATTTTTATTTTTTCAATAAAACAACTTCTAAAAACAAATTCCGGAGGGAACTTAAAAATATTATGCACTAGGTGCGTTTACATCATAAGGTTATGCGCCAGAAGACGAGACAGTTTTGCACAATACATAGTGTGCTAATGTTCGCTATCTCTGGTATGTATACACTATTTCTCACCTTCGTCTTAAATTCGTATTGGGGTTTGTCAACCACGTCACGAGCCAGACTGGAGTTGGAAATTTTGCAAACGTTGTTCTTACCAAGGAGGACTTTTCTCGCGGATAGATCCCTGTGTATGCACTGTGGATGAAATATTTAAGATTACAGAGTACACTGTTACGTACATCGAGTTTGTAGAAAAACTAAAAGGTACAAAATTATCAGTACGTAGAATAGGATTTAGGGTATCTCAAAAATTTTCATTAAAATTACAACATAATGTAAACTATCTTTACTGGAAATAATGTGGAATGGCTCAATGTCTGATCATACAAAATGGGCGCCGTATAGTTTCTCTGTACTTGCAGGGATAATATATGATATATATGATAAATAAAACTGACAGGTATATTTATGTCGGTTAATTCGAGAGTAATTAAAAAAAAACCCTTTTTTTTATATTTTATAATTTTTATTTCGGGAGAAATAGGTTTAAGCAGCGATCAAAAAAGGACGCTGATACGTTTACAGAGAAGTAAATACTGGTTCAGAAATAAGTACGAAATCATTGCATTACAGTTTGAGAAGAGACTTCCCAAGTTACAGATATCCTTTACATTATGCTTCAAAATCTTACCACTTCAGTAAAGCTTTCTCAATGCAGTTATTTCTTTTGGAAATATACATTTCAACTCTCTTCATGATTCGCACATAAAAGAAAACACTTTCTTTGTATGAAATCATTTAAAATAATAAAAAGGTATCATTGGTCTTGACTATTTTACTGAACATAAATTGTTTTTTCTCTAAAAGCATATTACCTCATTTGATGATAAGAATTCCATTCCAGAAGAGACCTGGTATGCAAAGGTCATGAGATCGGTAGCTGTCAGTGTCTTGCTGTCACTGCACATGTTGACATAGGCACCCCCTTGGGGACTTTTCTTGCTTCTCAAGAAGCCTTGCAGATTACCTCCTTCCATAAATTCCGATATGATGTAGAATGGTTCTTCAAGGACGTAAAATATAACGCTCCGTTAGGCAATAGAAAAAAAAAGAACGTTTCTGGTCAGCGCGCGCGTCACGTGAACTACAGCACGTCACCTTTTTTTTCCTGTTTTGTGGCCGGCGGCCGCGGCAAACTACGTACTCACAGTACTGTAGATTTCCCATAACTCATTATGATTTGTACCCTCGGAGAATCTTCAGTGAAGTCTTCTATGTCTTCCATGTGTAGACAAATTCACAGACTGTTTATCAAAATTTTGAAAACGTACTTTTATGCATGCGAGTCTTCTCAATTCTCATTTTAAAATGATTTGGAAAATTATGCATAATTGAGAGAGGAGATAGCAACTTTGTAAAATTTGCCACAGATTGTGTCCTCAGCCATACAGAGTAATGTGATTGAAAGTAGGGAGACTAGTTGCACCTGTTTTATGAAAAAAAAAGGATATTGATTTTTTGCAAAGGAATAGAGAAAAGAAATTTGCATGCTAAGTTTTCTCGAGAAAGAACCCTTCAGTTCATCATAATTTGCTGTCCAAAAGCAAGACATTTGTAGTACCTACAGAATGTGACTTTTATGGTTGTTTAATGGTTATTTTGACAGGTTCACTTAAATTTCTAAACGTACTTTTACTTGATATTATTTAACAATTATTTTGATGCTGAATATTAGGGCTTACATGCAGAACTGAAAAAGTTTTTAGGAATTTAACCTTCAAGTACACAAATCAAAGAGAATTGTGGGTAATTTATTGTACTGTGGTACTGCTTCAGCTAGCTATTAATCAAATTCAAAGGTCACTGGACACTGGTGGCGGGCTTCATACATCTACCTCGTGCAGGTTTTCTTTTTTCCAAATTTTACCAACAATTCAATGTCTATCAATTAGTAAAACACACATTGTGCAAGGGTGCTTGGGAAGGATATTTCAAGGTATAAGGTCCACTGAGCATGGCCAGCCTCTTATCCGTCAACAAGGAGCACGTACTGGCGATAGATTTGTTCTGGAGCTTGAGTATTCTGATTTTCCCATAGAGAGTAGCATGAGTAATTCCATAATGAGCAACTTTCAGTAAATACCAATATCAGTGACAATTTCAGCACTCGTCGAGTTTGGAAAATACGTCACATTTAATTTCACTGAGGAAAACAAAATTAACAAATCTGCGTCGCCGCACTATTTTTGACTGACCTGACAAGAAAAATTTCCTTCTATTGGTCTTAATAAGTAAACATAGAGGTTTGATCATAGTTTGAATGAAGTCGGATAAATGTGTTTATAGATGCCCTCGCCTGAAATTACAGAAAGACCCTGTAATATATATATATATATATATATATATATATATTATATATATAAATATGGCTCGAAATTAGCGGTAGTCCCGCGTCCACAGACAACCGACTTTTCCCTGGGGCACCAAAGTCCATGAAATGGTAGCCCACATGGACTACCAAAGCCTGGGACATGAAATTCAGTCAGTCAATTATACCAGTTTCCTTTGGGTAATAAAGGTGTGCAAGTATTCGTATCAAATGACTAACAAATTCACGGGCTACCCCATTGTCACTGGGCTACCAACTTCAGAAAATGGTAGCCCAAGTGGCTACCAGATAAAACAGTTTATTTCGAGCCCCTGAATATATATATATATATATATATATATATATATATATATATATATATATATATATTATATATATATTATATATATATATATTATATATATACACACACGATCATCCGATATCAGAACAATAATAACTATAGCAGAGTAGTGAACTGTCCGAGGTTGCATTTAGGTACACAAATCTACATGAAACAGATCAAATTGGTTGCATTGAAATAATATTGGTGTCTGGAATATAAGAGAGAAATATTGAAGATCAATCTAATTGTAGACGTTCTAGTCTTTGGCATGGATAAAACAAAGACATGATCATTAACACAAGCCTTCAAAGTAAAGCGAAGCAGGTATATGTAGTCGATAACGTGACGTGTGTCTGCCTGACTTACCGCACTGAGTAGAGCAGCCTATTAGTGATACGATATACGGATGTGGTCTGATGGATTTCATCAGATCTAACACTTTCTTAAAATCTCTCTTCTCAACATCGAGAGGATGTTCTACAAATGATGTAAAAGAAAAAACAAAATAACATCGCAACAACTCAAGATCTCCTATACAGAAAGTCACATAGCGACCTCCGATCGTGGTTATGGAGTTCTGTTTACATCTGTTTACCAATTTTGTCGATCGCCGCCGAAAGAAACAGATAACGGTAAATCGAGATATGGCCAAATTGCATTTTATATATTCTATATAGTGCACATTGAATGCTGTGAAGGACCTTTTCATCAGCTGTGAATTCACTGATTTGCTAAGGCAAACCGTCTGCAATTCATATGCAAATATTTTGATTCACAGTTCACTCTGTCAGTGTCACCACTATTTCCATCTCAACTGAGATAAAAAACAAAACAAAACAAAACAAAACAAAAACATTCACAAAAAGACGTTTAAGGACAGTACATGTGAACAAAATTGGTATTTAGAGTAAGAAGATCAACTGTATAAAAATTCGAATTACTGAAACTCAAAATTTGTGCGCGGAAATTGACTAATCAGAATCATAATACGGGTGATCTGCGGTGCTTGAAACGTTGAAGACTCCCCTGCTGCTTGAGTATTGAGAACAGCCCTGGTAACTGGGTTTTGAACTGGCTGGCTCCACTATTGCAAGAGTTGCGAAGTACTGATCGCCGCGTCATCTGAAGATCATATCTATCACTCACGTTGCTGGCCATGGCCAAAGATATTTGTCTTCGTCAAGGTCGGCACTGGTATTACAATATCGCTTGTCGATGTGCTCGATCGCGGGTTGACTGTGTTATCAACCCTACGTAATTGTTACTCATGTGCCGCAGTTGATCTCGTTGACGACTGATTTATGGCAACTGGATACCAAATCTAGCTCATACTCTCCCTCCCTATGTTTTGAGTACGCTGACATGAAATCAGACAAGATTTTACGTCGAAGGTCAAGCTTGACTGGTGGATATACTCTAGAGTCCATGAGGTTCCTTGCTATTGTCTGACGACAGCCGTTGAAAAAAACAACTTCGCGACCCGTTTTCAGAACGGTTTTTTAGCTTTTTGCAACCCAACGAGAGCTTTGACGTCTTCAAACGAGACCGCAGCAAATATTGCAGATGTCGACGGCGTATCGTAGATTTTACCCGTACCGCATCCATCGTAGACACAGTTTTTTTTTCCATCCGTGCGAAGATACTAGTTTCACTTTGATAGTAAAATTCTGATCCCATATGTTCGAAATAATGCAGTTCTGCTTATCGTAATACTTATTTTGCTCCGCAGTAATACAATCGTCTTCCATATTTATTGTTATTCAGGAGCAGGCGACACTGTATATTAACCAATAGAAAGTAGTAGCGGCTTATATCTAATTTGCATAATTTAGAGTGGAATAATTTCTTAACCATGGTTTTCTATGTAAACATTATTTAATGGCACGTGACCTGTTTTCAAAATGCTTTGCAGTTGGCAAAACATGTAAAAATTTGCTAAAAGCAATCAATTAGTAAACAATTAAAAGGCAGTGAAAATTAGATCATTCAAAAGGCTAAAATATTTAGAAATGTCGAACAGTTAATGAGAAAGTACAAACAATGGTGGGATTATATAACTCTGTCTTTGAAAATACCAACTAAGATTGTTTCGCTGCCAAAGGATTAGCAATCTGTGGTACATCACTATGTAATAATTATATAAACCTGTCTTGGAAAATACCATGATAGGCCATAGAACGACATTTTTATGGAAATACCAAGCGTAGATGGGTTTCCAAAGTTACATATCTACCTTTTAACTATTCACAACACATTTGTGACTCCTTCTCTTCCCGCAATATTCCACGCCTCTGCCTTTACAACTTTACCAAAGATGCCATCACCGAGAGTCTCCTTTAGGCACAGGAACTCACGCGACACTTCGAGAGTTGTATCTTTCGTGAGTTTCATATACATAGATTCGCTTTCTACGCTAGATGAGATCGATGCATAATGTTCATTCTCATCCTAACGAATAAAGAGAGAAGGATCACGAGTAAGTGAGAGAAAGAGAGAGAGAGGGATATATATATATATATATATATATATATATATATATATATATATATATATATATATATATATATATATATATATATATAATATGGATTGATGGATGGATGGACGGTTGTGTGGATGTACCATGGTTGTATGTATGTATGTATGTATGGTTTTAGATGTATGGTTTTAGATGTATGTATGTATGTATGTATGTATGTATGTATGTATTTATGTATGTATGTATGTATGTATGAATGTGTATGTGTGTGTATGTATGCATGTATGTTTGTATATATGTATATATATGTATGTATGTATGTATGTATGTATGTATGTATGTATGTATGTATGTATGTATGTATGTATGTATGTATGTATGTATGTATGTATGTATGTATGTGCGTATGTATGTATGTATGTATTTTATGGATTGATGGATGGATGGAAGGGTGATGAATGGTTGTATTTATGTATATATGTGTGGACTTGTAGACACATTTATTTGTTTCTCTTTTCCATTCAATCTCGGCAATATTTCCATCGTGAAGCACGTAATACAATTACGCCAAGTAACTATGAGATGTAACGCTTTCTCCATTCGACCCTCCTTAGTTTTCACATATTTATAATTAGCTTATAGTAATTAACTTGACCTATCCTAACCTCTTCGAGTGCACTGAAATAGGTCACCATTAAATATATGAAGTGGTGGAAGTCGTTGGTGCGGAATGAGAATGCGTAACACATGGACTTTTGCGACAACGTATTTAATAAATCCAATATAAAATTGTTTGCTCATATTAGTCGTTGAATAAAGCTTACAGGATGAAAAAAATATAAATTCGTCTTTTTTGATTGTGTCAATAGCAAATTTCGTATAATCCTTCCGTAAAAAATACTCGTTGAAAAGCACACACAACTACGTATTAGCATCCATCATGATATTTTACTTACTATTGTCTCTTTTGAGTCCACTATTGAGTCTTTAGCCCGGTTAGCCTTTAGTAAAGAACAAATTCGAAAAAAGATGCCAAGTTAATTAAGTCATTGTACGTTTTCCTTTGTTTATATGTGGCTTTCTTACATGACTGTACAAACACAAGCTTTATGCATGTATAAGAGTAACAAGAAGGGCAATAATGGAGATGTAAGTCAACTGGAGACAGCAATACAAAGACAGTATTTCCACAATCGTATTTGGGACACATTTACAGCCTACATTTTTTAAGAGTTTTCTTTTCCAATAAAAGGTGGCAAATAAATTCCTGTCAACGCTGCTATTGGAACGAAGACAACCAGTGACACCACGAATAAAATACTTCCAGTGTTTGAAGAGGACGAGGGATCTGTAATTGAAGAAAAGTAAAATCAAAACTATTGGACTTTGCAAAATAACCATTGGACTTTCTTTTATGAAACGAGAGACATCAGCATAACCTTTGATAGTAATTTTGCTGTTTACATCCTCCGGGAGACAAAGATGGAAAATCACTTACTGACGGTCACAAATGAACGCTTGTTGTTAATGTAATGAAATAACATTAGGTAAAAAGAATTGATGAAGTAAGTAACTTGCATCAAAGATGGCCAACATCTCCTTGTACGCGAGCTTGAGACACCTGCTAGGCACGACTGTATTATATCATAGAGTAGTTTTGTTTACAGGACAGCAGCTAACTCCCACTCGTTAAAACGCTTGCATACATCCAATTTTCGCCGATTTTCATTTTTATCACCTTAGAGTCAGACAGGCTTAGCGAAACGGGAAAATGAAGGAAGAGGTCGATAAAAGTAGACGCAATTATGTGAATTTACCTTTCATCTTAAGTTCCATGCCGACCTCTGTGTAATCTTCAGTATCGTCGAAAAATAATGTGAATGCCTGACATTCGTAATAACCAACGTCATTCGTCTCAAATCCATTGATTTCGTATACAAGATAAATTCATCAACTTTAATAAGTTCGTGGTGGTCAAGGGTCAGACTGAGTCTGTGTGGATCAGGATTTCCATCTAACACTATGCAGGTGATAGTGATACAACTACCTTGGCTCACTTCATGTGATGGTTGTACTGTCATATTTATTGTCGCTGTATCTGAGAGAGAGAGAGAGAGAGAGAGAGAGAGAGAGAGAGAGAGGAGAGAGAGAGAGAGAGAGAGAGAGAGGAGAGAGAGAGAGAGCGAGAGGAGAGAGAGAGAGAGACAGACAGACAGACAGACAGACAGACAGACAGACAGACAGACAGACAGACAGAGACAGACAGACAGAGACAGACAGACAGGACGGAGGCAGAGACAGATAGACAGAGACAGAAACAGACAGACAGGCAGACAGAGGGGAGGCAGGCGGAAGCCAATGATAATGAAATAAACATAAAGTATCACTCAAAAAATTATAACCAGCATGAAATTTTTCAAACACATTGATATTTCATTTGATGCACTTCATTCATCATTACATATTTCTTCTCCCTTTTGTACTTTCAAAACATTTTTTAAACCTAAAAAAGCAAACAGTTGAAGCCATACACTTCTTTCCATAATTGTACCCCGACTTACACTGCACTTCAAGGTACATGGTATCACTTGCCGTTCCATTCGACCCATCGTAGAATACATTTAAGGCCGTACAGCTTTGATTTCCGAGCAATTTTCTTGCTACGCTGTCAATGTGGACTAATGCGTCCTCATGCTCTGAACCATCAGCGAGAATCCATGAAAACACAACGTCATTCGGGTTCGCGTCGATCACGTGACACCTCAGCGTCAATGACTCGCCCTCTTTAGCAACTGTGGCACTTGATATTACTTTAACGGTGGGTGGAACTGAAACCACGATAAGACAAAGAAAGAGCAATTTAATATTATTAAATCCGTTTACTCTATCCCTGTCTCCTTTCTTGGAAGGTCAACATAACACATTGGCATCAAGGTATGCATGCATATATACACTAGAAAAATCCGCTTACTCACGCTCGGTCCGTTTAAGAATTTGATAGGCTATCCCCGTGCCTGTCCCTTCTGTGTTAATGCAACACAAAATATAAGCTGTCGGAGATCTTATAAGCAGTTGAATGAAACTTGAAGTTTTTTTTTGTTTCCACTTTATTACAGTAACTTTGGTAATGCTGCCATTATGAGGATTTGGGTTATACGTGCGATCTTTGTGCCTATGCCAGTTCCTGAATCTCGCAAATATGTTATTCAAAGGTTTCATTGTTTATAAGGAAGACTAGGCTGATTGTGAACTGCTCCAAGTCCAGTTTCCTTTGTGCCAACACATTTCAACCTTGAGGAACTCCCGCGGACTGTCTGCCAGGTGATTTCCCCTTACTTCGTAGGAAAGCCCCATCAAGCATAAAATCATAGTCCCTCTCCACCTGCGGATTTATCCCGCTGTTTTGTAAGTTCACTGGGATAGAAAGTTCAATGTCACTCCGATCGAGTATCACGGTGCCTGCCCATTCTTCCCCTCTTTTGTAAAAATAATCATTTTCCACGTGCAGAGAAATTGTCCACGAACACCTTGGTATGCAAATTGATTTCAGAATCTGTCCGGCTTCCAAAGCATAGTGTTACAAGAATAACATTCGAATGCTTTGACTTACATTGGACATCTATGATTATTTTTTTCTTTCGCATGATGGCATTGGTGGTCGTAGAGTGTGGTGTTGTAAACTACAATCTAGCACCGCTCCGTTCTCTTCACGGTGAAAGCTGTGTCTCCAGACATTGACCAATGATTCGGTTTCTCTGGATACTACTTCACTATTCATTGTCCATATCAATTCACCTGGAGGCACTGCCTTATCCATTGTACAGTTGAAAACCACTTTTTCCTGTTCTATAACTGTGTATCCTGGATTAGCAGAACACTCAGGTCCACTGACTAAATGATAGTAACATGCAAACAAATTTTTAGATTTGCAATGATTTCCTAGCCGATTGATATGATAGTAATTTTGACAATGAGTGCGTCATTTAACTGAATCACGTTAAGAATTCGTTTGGGCAATCTGCTAACGAAATGGAGAAAGTGACCCGGTATGTGCCAAAACAGTATTAAAGGTGTACTGTCACCTGTTCCAATTTTGCCACGTTACCATGGAAAGAGAAAATCTAACCAATCACAGATTTTAACGCGGGGTGGCCGCTTTTTAAAAACAGCGCCCTCTCATTGGTATTTGAATACCAGGAACGCCCCTTTGACCATATATGGTCATATTTAGATTACAGGTGACTGTATACCTTTAACATGCCTCGTATAGCGAACGTCGCACGCTCCATAGGATTCAATGGTAATTCGTCGATGATGCCGCGCGCCGCATAGTTATCATTTGACTGGAAGTGAACCGCAACTGTTTGAACTTGACAGCTACGGGATTTTACAGTGATAAAATTACACATTTTATAGGGTGAAAACAGTTTTTTACAAATCATTCATAAATTGATAAACTGCATCACAGTTATTTAAATTTATATTACAATGCCCTGGCTGTCGCATTTTGATTGGTCGAGCTGAACCACGTGACTGACCACAAAGACACAGTCGTGGTCTGTTTACATGCCCGTGAATATGAATAATAAGATTAACAACTCAAAGTATCGTAACTTTACAGCTCAAACGTAAATCATAATCAATCACAAATTAAATGGAGTACTTGTGGGCCAGTTGAGATACTTTTTTCTGAAAATATCTCCGATTTGCCAATTTTTTACAGCACTCGTGACATTTTGTCACATATTGCTCAGTTCTGGGCCCAGTTGTCGTTCCGCTCCGGAAATTTTTCGCAAATTTTGACGGTTTTCTTCGGTTTGTTGATAATATAATGGAAATAACAGACTCCGCTCTGACCATTAATGTTTATTTATGGGCGCGGGCTCAAGGAAGAGCAAATTAACGGGCTCGGCAAGCCTTGCCTGTTAATTTTTGGCTTTCCTCTCGCCCTTGCCCATGAAAAAACGTTAATGGTCAGCGGGTAGCCCGTTATTTCTATAGTTATCTCTCAATGCACCGTTCAATAATAAAAATCGTTCCATTTTTTTAACAGGTTTTCTTTTAACATGGAAATAAAACATGATTGTCATTTGTATGTAAATGTAAAACATTCGCAGAGAAATTTATGTAAGTGTGGCATTAATAAAAATACCATAGTTCAAACAGGGGACAATGCACTAGACTAGGAAGGAGACTATTTGCCCTCCTTACGTCGGTCACATAGTCCCATGTTTGGCTATACACTGTAATACCTATAACATGAATGTATGCCGATTCTGATATACTGTTATTGGCGTAATCTCTACACTCGTAATCATCTTCTTCGTTCAGCGTAGGTTATCAATCTTTAAATGATATTCGTGAGCAATGAAGTCGCCAACGACTTCAAATCCGTCACGAAATGAGTTGTAACCGATTGATATCCCGCCTTTTGAAATCAGCCCATTCGACATTTGGTGGTGGCACATCGAAACTGCAGTTCAGCTGAGTTGTGTCATGGAGTATGACGATCGTGTTCACTGGTTTCTCCATGAAGACGACTCCTCTACACAGGCATGCTGATCTAAAAACTAATAAACAACCAAACGTTTGTTTCGTTTCAATAATGAATACTTGATGATGAATGCAATTGAAATGATTACCTACTTTGTTTAACTAAAAACACGATTGGAACTAATTATAGGATAATTTAATGGTGAAGTAATGCCGATTTAATCTACAAATGTAATCTCATCTGCTTTTCTTTTTACATTGCGCACTTTTTTATAAGTAATTTGAAATATTTGAACATTCAGCTATATGGCACCTACCGCTTTTGAGAAATTTGAAAAATATGAAAAACCAATTATCCAAAATTAGTTCCAATCGTGATAAAATACAAAGGAAACGTTCACAACACTGCTGCCATTGATACATGTACAAAAGACAGTAAAACGACTACACAAGCTACAGAATACTTAAAAATTTACTAAATTGTTAACACGATAGGGATTGTGCCGTTGGATATGTTTAACTTACCTAATAGTACAGCTAAAGCCTTGTTATATGCCATTTAATACGGTAAATTCCGGTCTTCTTAGATATTTTAAACTGGTTTATTTCTTAGTGTATCTCATTCTTAAATCGGTATCGTCAAATCGTAATCAAAATACGAATTTGTACAATCCTGTAGAGGTAGAGATCGGAATACGTCAAATTGAAACAATAAAATATTACTTTTTAACACCATTCAAAAATGCAAACCCTGTTTTTGAAAATGAATTTATGCGTATTTTGTTATGTAATTTATGATATCGATTAAAAAAGTAAACAGCCGATTGTGTTGACACATTTAAATTGATTTAGTGTAAGTCGTTAACCGACATAACTGCGTATATTCATTCAGTCTACAGAATACCTTTTTGTGGCCAGGTCGTATTCTGCGATTAATCACTTGACTATAAGGTCTTGTTTGCACTTCTTTCTCACGAACGTAATGGCCTCAGAAAGAGGACTGTCTTTCGTGTGCAAATGAGTGTCCTTTGAACCGATGTTGTCATGCAGTAGAACTTTTTTATCGCTGTAGACTTGCGCCAGGGTACATAACAATGCCTAAGAAACCGCCGTTAAGATCGACAACAATCATATGCTGTAAGGCTTTTTACCCCTGTTTTCCTTTGTTGACTTACATCAAAGGGACTCATTTTGGAATCGAGACGAGTATAAAGGATGAAATTAATAGAAAATTCCACTAAAAGTCACCATCACAACCAGACGTATGGACTGGATGTGGTGCATCGAAAGTATACGTTTTGCTAATCTCCTGAAAATATATACTATGGGCCGATGTAAGAGCACAATTCTTCGGGGATTCCCAATGTGGAAATAATCTTTGCAATGTTCCGATGTCTTGTTGACTTGTGGTACTTGTAGGGGCTGTAAAATAGTTTGCCAACATGCACCATGCCAGGTCTCATACAACAACAAGCACAAACTTCTAAGAACCGGCACCTTCTTAATATTGTTTTGGTATTGTTATTTTTTTTCAAAATCATTTTTAAAATCTTTGTTCCCAACGTCCCATGGAGTACATCCAGTCGCAGCTTTTTACCATGCCGTCACGTTTTAGGCTCCCTGTATGTTACAATCTTTGCACCAAAGAGCAGTGACTTGTTCGGTAGCAGTTGTGTATAATTATCTGACAGAAATGTACTGCAGTTTGTGCTGTTTGTGCCGATTTTATATCCGTGTTTTTAATGATTGCAATGGAAGATTAACAATTTAAAACATCCCTGGCAAACCGCAGAAAGCCTGGGCGATATGGCGTATTCAGGTAAACATTAAAATATTACGTTTTACATGCAAAGTGTGCATGGTGATCTGGCATTCCAGTTGTGCCACGGCAACGTTAACAGATGCAACATGCAACCAAGTATTTTTAGTTCTGCATTTGTCCACAACAATATCTCTAGCGGTGATGTTTACATGGGCCATTATATTCGCCGCGTTTATTTGATTTGGTTTTCCAAGACAGAATCCAAAGTGGCTATATTTTCTTTCGATATTGCTGCTGATGCCTGGCTACCATACTGTATATACTGCTCGTTCAAGGCCCTTTGTCTCTTGCTTTTATGTCTTTCATGTTTTTTTTTTCTCAAGGGCATCTAAAGCCGATAACGTAGTAACCAACCGATAACGTATCGAACACGATAACGTAGCAAAAATTACCGATAACATTTCAAATGAACCGGTTATCAAGTTAGGTTATCAATTTCCACTATGTCTTTTACAGTATTTATTAATTTCAAAATCTCAACTAATCTGTCTCAGTCGTCTCCTTCCTCTTCAAAATGAATTTCAGGTTCAGACGCAACACAAATAGGTCTCTCTATGGTGAAAGAAATACTGATCATACTCTTATTCTTAAATAAGCGCGGTTTAAATGCCTACAATTCTATCTCAATGTCGTTTCTAAGATTACAAGGTACAATGGCAGGATTTTCTTTGGCTGGCAATCTGGTTACTGATTTTAACCAACAGTCGTTTTCTTGAGCTATATCAATGCACGTAGCGAAAACGCCACTCTGAAATCTTTTAAATCGAAATTTAAAATATTTTGTCCGTGTGTCACTCCCTCGCTTCTGATACACTATAATAGGATGGTAAAAAGATTTTTTAGAGTAAGCGGCCAGGCTTTCAGTGAAGCTTTTGGTGGAGCTTGCATCGAAGCTTTGGGATATTATTAGATCGGTAAACTTTTGAAGAGTTTCTCGCCAAGATACACACATTTCATCACATGTGGCAGGATCTTTGAACCATATTTAGGGTTGATTGAGAAAAATGCACTCTAGATTGTCTACATAAATAATACGATCTTCATATTCTCCAAATACTAATTTGCCTCCATCAATCATTTGAACTTCGTTGTCGCCACTTTCCAGTATTTTTATTGCATCTGAAATAGAAAGGATTGCCATTGTCTTATTGTAATATATTTTACAAAAATAATTTTTAAAAAATCCAATGATATAGATATAACAAAATGACATTCATATTCATAATGGACCAACTCGAAGTGGCGACGACTCGACTCTACTCTTACATGTACCAGAATTTGACTCCACTTTTTCTAGCGCCATTGCCAAGTTTTATAATGGGAGGGTGGCGAGTGCCACTTTTCAGAACCAGCTCATAGAACGTACTCTTAGTTTGCAATGCGATGCAAGCCGGGAGACTGTTGCTGTCACAATCCAGAGGGTTGTCGCTAGCCGGAGGGCCACAGTTTATTGGAATAGAAACTGCCGAGTATTTCCTCTCCATTCAGGTCTTTTGTCTTGTAAACAGGCGGCGTTCCAAGTCCAGCTGCGTACACCACTTTTGTAACTATGAAGATCTCCTCTGCCCAGCTTGGTACTAGAATATCCTTTCTTGAAAGTGCTCTTGTATTTGGTAATTTGGCCCCGTTCTCCACGTTTGAACTCAGGGGCGGTACCTGTGGCTGCCATCTCATAAACATATAATGTATAAATTACCTGAAAATCATTCTCCTCTGTTACGTCGATGGGTTTCATTTTTATACTTCCATGCTCGATGTTGTTGTAGTTCTCGAAAAGTTCTTGTAGAATAGGGAGCCACTGACGAGTCTGTATGTATGTTAAGTGTTTCTACATCAGGGTTTTGAAAGTACGATTGAATCATTACACAACACTTGCTTTTTTATCACTGTATGTGTGAAACAAGTGAATACCCGACTCCTCCAGCCATTTCTTTATTTTCTGGTAAGTAACCTCCCCGCCCCCCCTCCCCATCTATCTGAAGTTGTCGGGTTTGCGGCCGCTCGCCTCAATTACACCTTTTAGTGCCTCCCAAGTATCATCAACCGTTTTTGACTGTATCGGCTTGGGCCATGCATATTTACTAGCACGTCGATTACTGTCAGCATATATTGAATACCCTTATTCTTTTTGCGAAACGGTACGATGTTACAAAACGCGCCGGCCGCCACGAGTACGAGGTACCGGTTATGTAGATTATAAGTTAGCTGAGTTTTTAACCACTCCTGTACCTCTTTCTTAGTACTGACAGGAGTCCGCTGCCGCGCGCTGCATCATATAATTTTTGTACACCTCCAAAACCAGTTTTCGGGTTGTAATATAATTCTCTAAGAGTACCTTCGGGCTAAGCCATGATTAGCATATATTATATGAAAAATTGCACGCCATACGGGTGATGTAAACGAAATACAAGTTTACTGAATGGCGTATTTTTCAATTGCCTGACTAGGTCCGAGGCCTCCCGTTCTGAGATCTCCATTCCATATTCTTTTATAATAGTCTTGTTGTCTGTCTTGCTCGGTGTGTAAAAAAGTACTAACATCTGTATGTTTTCCCTGAAGGGTTTACTGATACTAGTATATTGTTGAGTCAGAACCCAGACAGATAATCCATCATGTCTGGCACTGAAGCCGAGTTTGACTAAAACATCTTTGGACAAGGCGCAGTCGTTGAGGATTATGAGAGTGTTCGTGCCGGCCCATTCCTTATGTACGAAGGCTAGAGTTTCATCCACAGCATCGAGTCCGACCGGAAACACAAATACATTATCATCCGTAAATATGAATTTTGTATTATACGTTTTGTTGTTCATAAATGTCGGACAAATGAAGAGTACATATTCAAATTTCCCTAGGTAGGGTCCGGTGTGGAGATTCATCACAGATTCTCGTTTGCCACAATTTGTCGGCCCAGTTATAATCATGATGAATGGTGGTTGGAGCATGCCGGCGGGTGTTGTTAGAGCCTGCATTTTATTTTATGCCAAACATAAATCCAATTAATATGACCAAAGATAAAAAACAATTTTGCCGAATTCATGAATGGGATCCATGCCACCGGCTCCCGCGCCAGGGTCTGCAACAGCAGCGACTACATCTGCCGTGTCAGGCAGCTGGTCATGCCACTGCACGCAAAACAATGACCATTTTAGAAGGCAAAAGAAGTCAATTGGGCGAAACGGCCATATCAAATTGGACACCCATATTCGTTATTTGTTATTTTTTCTTGGTATCGCCGATAACTGACTAATTTGTCGGATTATGAATTTCATCTACGATGAGAACGACGAATTATTTTCTTACTTGCTGTGTGCTTCCAGTATCGCCTATTATAGTTCTACGGATATGTGCTTGTGCACTATGACTGCAATACATATCCTTCAAGGCTTTCATTGAGCCAGGCCAGACCGGCCTGTGTTAGCCAAGAGTCTCCCTTCTCGGGGATGAAACTATTGTATTGGCCCTCCGATCCATCATTTCAGAAGAAATAGTAGTGTGATTTGTCTTTGTCGGGCAGCACATTTTTTTCCTTTCCAAAAATGGTATGTGTGTAATAAACATGATTGGAAGAGAGGAAAAAGTCGTAACCATTGTATACAGCGGCAGGCTGCCGAACGGGGCCACGATTAGTGTGATATTCATAACCTTAGCCAAGACCTGAGTTATGGGACTTGCTATCGTGCAAGCCTTGGCGATATCAAAAGTCGGACACCGTAGGACCTATGTTCTCAAATTCACTGAAGATAAGTTCATATTTCACAAGATTATATGAATTGTCGCTGCCTCTGAAAATAGCATTGTTTGGTAGTGCAACCCCATTTCATGAAGGATCCGACGTACTCTAAAGTATACATGGAAACGACAGAATGATCGTATTTGCGGAGGAAATTTGCTGTCCAGGAAATGGGCGAATGAATTACCACAACCAGCGGTACTGCACCATACAGCAAAATTCAGTTGTTGGTCTCAGTATTTCATGTGCGGGCGCCCAACAACACATTACTTTCTCCGGCTGATCGATGAGTGATTACGTTATCTTTGAATATATCCCGCGGGTGGAAAGTAAACTTATCTGTCTGCGTTACATATATTTCTCAGTCCATGAGAAGGGGTTTGATGTCATGGTTTAGGAGGAACAGCTGCATGTTGTACTGCGCGCAAGCGCTTATTCAGTTGAAAGGCAATGAGGAATGCATTACCTGTACTCATGACTACTTATGTGTCTCTATAAATATACAGATAGATTTTAATGAAGGAGAATATTCATAGTCTTCTTCCACATATTCTTCTTCTCCTTACATTCTCATTGACGACTGTGCTTATACTGTAATTCGGGTATAGGTTTAAGGGTATATTTTATTTTTTACTAAGAGTAGATAAAATATTGCAAACAATGGAGAATATCATGCAATCGGCGGCAGCGGTGAATGCAGCGACAGCAGCGGCATCTGAGCCGGCCCCAGTGGCTTCAGGGTACTGGATCCATAACAGAGACGAAGCGTGAAAAAATACTCTATATCGTTGCAAGTGGTCAAAGCAATACATTTTTGGCAAAGAACTTTCAATTGTAGAATTCCAAAAGTGGGGGATGATACGATATGAAGTGAAATACAGTTCCCTTATAAGTGATACCATCACTCAAAGTTTCATTGATCTAGGAAGGAGCCTGTGCAATCAGTCAGGTTGCTCCAATCGACGACCGGGAAAACTATGCCGCTGATCTTAAAAAAAAAATATTCTAAACAGTGAAATAAAGCTGATATCAGGATGCATAGCTTATACAAGGGGCCCCTACTTGCTCTAGTTTCACCGGTTTAATAACAGGTAACATGGAGATTTTTTTTTAAATTGAATTTAATATAATACCCAAAATAAATGGATTCAACTTGATCGCAAACAGCTCCGCAAATGACCCAGCCACCTACCTGCAAACAGCTCCACCACCACAAGCCCTGACGCTCCACAGCAGTGCAACATAGAAAAAATTACCCTCCCGAGGACGAAGCACCAAGGGAGAGTTGCTACAGGGAAGAACTGGCAAAATGGAATCGAAAGAACAAGGAGATTAGGAAGGGGACTGTAGGGGCGGACCTGAGTTCAGGCCCCAGCTTTCGTGATAGCTCAGCGACATGCCATGAGTGCCCTCAAGCAGCTCTGCAACAGTGTGATAGCTGGTATAATAATTGTTATCTTGTTTTAGGTGTTATAGGTGTTTCATTGACTGCACTAGGACTACATAGGGGTAGGGCTCGCATATTTGTCCGCTTACGTGTCCGCTTACGCGTGAGCCTACGCGCGATAGCTCTGCAACGCTGTCGTGTGAGCCAACGCCTACCCTACCAGCCCCTGCGGAACCTAGCCATCCTCTGCAGTGTACAAGATGGATTACAATTATTATACTTTTTCTGTTATATACACAGCAACCATGTATTAAACACAATATATGATGGTATTGTAATCGCGGGACTTACGATGGGATTTCTTATGATCTCTAGCAAATTTCTGAAAATGGAGGTTGGTGATCCAAGCTGGCCAAATCTCACTCGATTAGCAAAATTAGGGGGAGCAACTGCTCCTGCTGTTGCGACCAAAGATCGCCTTGAACAGAAAAATATTATTCCTGAAGAACCTTATACTTTGTAAATTGTATAGATACAGTTTGTATGGCTGCGGCAGTAGCAATGACAGTTCTCGGAGCTGTATTAAATTCAACAGCATTCACGGATGGAAATATAATCGGTCAAAAACTTACTGGGAATAGCACTGCTCTGATTGATGAAAACGTTAGGACCTCTAAAAATTTGAACATGACAACAAGGTCTGATCAGAAAAAAAAAGATTACTCCAAGCTGATAGGGAAAGAGAAAATCAGGCAAAGGATGCGCATGCTGCGGCTGAATTAAGAGATACAGATGCAGAAATCCTGGAAGAAGCAGAAGCGGTGCAAAGCAACTCTACGTCAATGACAACGACGGCGCAATTCTCGGATTATTATCAGCCTAATCCCGAAAATAAATATGAAATGATCTATATTGCTGGTGGATTAACCATAGGATGGTTTCCGATGGTACACTAGGTCGCTAGCCCGCTAATACTGGCTACTGCAATTCGATACAAAAGCTGGTGGCCAGTTATTGAAATTGACTTTATTTCAATCCTGATCTGTTATCTTAATACACATTGAAGTCATGTTCCTTAGCCATGTCTCAATGGCATGGCGATAGCGGAGCTGTTTCCCTGACAATCATAGGTGACCTTTTCACTTATTTTGTTTGTATCTCGGACGGAACGTATTTGTAGACAATCTGAGGTTTTCGCCTGTATGTACGGACTCCCCCTGAGCCGTTTGTAACATAATGTCCAGTCACATCGACGGCATCTGAATGAACTATGTATTAAGTGACTGTCATGAAATCTGCTCTTTTCAGACTCATGGTACTTTTTATCACTGGGTTGTCCTCGGGCCTATCTGAAAAACCAACGAGGTCTGCAAAGCTAGCTGTGGCATTAAAAAGACTTTAACATCTTTACCCAGTGTTAGACAAAGGCGGCTTGTAGGCAGACTTTTTTCGAAATTGATTTTTTGTTGCATCCCGAGTGCTTTATTGAGGGTATCAATATTGTAGTTACCTGGACGTATTGATTTGGTCTTCTTCGGTTGGCTGCCTTCTTGATATTTTAGTACATTATCCCGATGTTATGTTATACCACGAATTGTAAAGTGAACACTGTAAGAGTCTGACCCTTGTAAACCGTGTTATGTCAATGCTAGGGTTAAAATTAACAGTAATGGGTTCACCCATTTTGCTTTCAATCCAAATGATCATCTCTATGTTGTCTCTTGTTACAAGCTATTATTTAATTTTTCACTGTATATACAACAATCATGTCCTGCCCTAGTAACTATGGTCTAGGTATACATCTTCTCAATCTTGAACTCAAAATCTTTGTGATGTTAAAATTAACAATAATACTAAGATAACAGGTAACCATAATAAAGATCATGTCCTTTGATATAAAGACCGAGGAAAACACTTTCTCTTAGCTGCTGCTGCTGTTCAAGAACATGAACATTCTGTAGAGTTTTCTAGTCTGGAAGATGTAGATGCAAGTTTAGCCGCTACAAAGGCTGCAAATGATCCTACTCCCTTTGCTTTGACATGGGATGAAACTAGTCAAAACTTTAGACCTAATAATGTGCCGTGTAACCTCTTGGATATATTAGAAAGTAAAATTGCAGGAGGGGTGACTGAACTGCCAGAGACTCCAAATATAATTTATTTTGAAACTAGCAATAACAAATATGAATTGTTAGATTTTCGCCGTTGGCTCATACCCAAGCACCCATACATCTTACTACTCGGTTTATCAATTCATCTCAAGGTCAGTCCTCTTACAACAATAATGGAGTAAGATAATACACTGCAAATATGGTTAAATTCTGCAGAGAATTATTGCTCGTACGAGGCCACGGAGCCCCAGAAAGACTATTTTTAGACTCAGCGAGCTCGAAACTGGGACTGAGTGATGGGAAGGAGACAGCTATATTCAGACAGTGAATCAACAGATAATAGATAATATGAAAATACTTCAACATGGTATTGTCCTAATTAGTGCTTAAAATTAGATACAGGAGACGAGTTGGATGATTTAATTGGATTTTACGATATGAAAACTGATAATAAAACAATTTGTGATATTATCATAAATATTGATAAAGGTCGTAGAGATATAAATATTGAGTGTTTTAGGGTACAGGACGATGCAACTTCATTTGTACCAAAAATGCAAGTGTAAACACTTTAGATATCAGTGTCATTCACTTGAAGAGACTCATTTTGTTTTGAAATATTGGTCTTCCAGCTCATATTAAGCTCAGAGGAAATTTCTGTCACATGAGCTATTGGTGAAGGGGTTCCCTATCCGTGCATCCAACATGCCAGTGGATGCAAAATTGGGTGCAACGACAAGGTGCGGAGGAAGGGGGGTTGTAGCCATTTTGGAAAAACAACCCTCAATATACAGGTGAGCTGTGGACGTGTCATTCCATGTGCACAATGGGGCTGCAACTACAGAGGTTCAGAGGATGGGGGTGGAGAAAAAAAATATCCCCCGTATCCATATAAGTCTTACTAGTAACATGTATATTCATGACTACACAACCGATGAAAATACGATGTTTTCAATCGGGTTCGAACTCATAACCTACGTAATCCAGTCACATAGTGGAGAAGCAATATACATAATCGCTCGTCAAAATCCACACCCATCCCCAATCTAAAAAGTGGTTCAGCAATCGAGCTAAGTTGTTACATTTTTCTGACTGCGACCCCTGCGCACGTTCTATAGTGCAGAAGCACTCACGCGCGTCTTTTCACTATCATACATGATCGCACACAATGACATCTTAAAGACATTAGCATTGTCCGTAGAATGTGAAGTCTGATGCACGCTATTTTTGGTTGCAATATTACTTCATATAGCTTTTATTCCACGCGGTTATGTGTCATAGATTGGTTGTCTTTTGTCTACAGCCTTGTCCTATGGACGATTTTATTGAGTCCGACTTCACTAATTATACTTTTAACATTTGCCTAGTTTTTCAACATATATTTTCTATTGTAAAAAACACCATGTTTGTCCTTGTCTTCTAAAATTGATTTGATTAGTTTCAACCGAGAAGTCTTAGCCTCTATAATAAGACGGTCGTGCACGATTTGCAATATCAATGTTCATAAGTTAAGATTTCAGAAACTGACAATAACATTGAAATTGTCACATGGGCTGTTGAAATTTTGGAGACGATGCAATTTGCTTGTGCTTTGAGGATTAGTACAAGATAGGAATTTCAAACAATCAAAATCAGTGGTAAATGAGACAAATGTCAATAAAAGCTTTAAAGATATTATTAATATTGTTCTCGGAAACAAACAAAACCACAAAATTTATACCTTACAGGACAATCAAATTTAGTGGCAACAGCAAAACGCATGTAAGGAAATGCAACTTTAAGTGGAGATCCAACTCCTTCTAATCTATTTGTACGTACTTTGTGATTATATACTTAGCTGCTCGTGTACTCATTAAATAATTAGTACAAAAGAAAATTAGAATTTACCTTAAGTTGTTGATGGTTATATTACCTTTAGAAACAGATAAAGCCTTTATGATTTCATCAGTGACCAATATACCATGTGGTCATTCAAAGAAAATGACATTGGAGAAACTGGAAGAAAAATGGCGAAATAATCTCAATAAAAAAGGGAAGTTGTATTTCATAAACGTTTTATTTCATAAAACATAGAAACTTAACATTTGTATCCAAAGCCAGCAATGTCATTACAATGACAATTTGTTCACGTTGTTTGTTTATTCTCAGACCTACTGTGCTGATTTACTGCTGCTTTGTCACATATGAGTCAGATTTCATCGGATGGTAATTTTCAGTAACTTTGAGTCTAATGACTGCGACGCACAATTTACATTTTGACGTAATAGGAGGCGAATTAAGCTATGACCACTGAGAAGTTTTAAGTAAAGAGGGGAGGTGTGATGTGACTTGATTTTAAAAAATGTTGACAATGTAGAACGACAAGTGTTAAATTCGCAGTGTTATTTACTTTAAACAATTTTGGCTAAAATATATTTCCTCCCAGAGCTTGTGAATTTTCAGTCTGACATCGTGAATAAAACATAGTAAAACACTGTCTACATTATATAATGTGATCCAATGTACTTTTTTGTAAATCCCTGATGAATTGCGATTTTTAAAGATTTTGATATTGATTTTTGTTTTCATAGTTGCCAATTATTTGTATTTATCGAGCCTACATCTTAATCTAGATTCATATATATATATATATATATATATATATATATATATATATATATATATATATATATATATATATATATATCCGACTAAGAAATGAATAAATGATATATATATATATATATATATATATATATATATATATATATATATATATATATATATATATATATATATATATATATACCATTTATTCATTTCTTAGTCGGTCAGATTTTATACTTTCAACTTTCAACCACACAGGAAGCGATCAGTAAATTTAGCAGGTGTTTCTGAAAACACCTATTCAACACCTATTGTTCTGAAAACGCCTATGCAGAAAATATCTATTCTAACAAGTGTGCCATCACATCGACATGAAAATGCATGTCTACGTTGTATTAAAATAACCATAGACACAAAAATAGAAAAGAGGGTTTGAAAACAAGCAGCGTTTAAAATGGTTATTTATAAATATCAGTCGTTGCAACTGTGATTGGCGCCCTCTTGAGGCCAAGCGCACAAGTCGAGATGATAAAATGTGCGGGTTTAAAGGTTACGTTAGACGTCATTGCATGTACATAACTAGCTGCGCACATCAACGCACTGACAGCATCTAGACCTATGGTTACTTGGTCAATAGATATACTTCAACATTGAGTTATAAATGAAATTGTGTTACTTCGTCCAACCATGCCAGCGTTGTTCAAACTCAAGTGGTGACTACGAAATCGTCCAAACGTTAGAATAGCCTAGAGTGTCAAATACCTGTCTCAGATCTGTAATTAGAGGGTGTATTTTTCCGTAGAAATGATACATAACTGGGCTTTAGCAATACTTATAGGTAAGTTCAACATTTTGAATCATTAAACACCCATATCATTCCATTTTACACTTTACCTGAATTTGCCAGCCGACAGAATGCTTCACCAATGCAATCAATAGTAAGAGTTTGTGTGAATTTTGCATTTCTTTTCGTATAATCCGGTAAACAAATATCTACAAAAATTTAATTAGACGACAATATCGCTTAATTTGTCTTGGCAAAGTTTCCACCGCAATTGCTTTGAATGTTTATCAGTTTTTAGATCGATATGCCTGAGTAAAGAAGTTGTGTACAGGGACACACCGGAGGACACAATCGTTATGCTCCATGACACAACTCAGCTGAACTGCAGTTTCGACGTGTCACCACCAAATGTCGAATGGGCTGATTCAACAGGCGGAATATCGATCGGTTACAACTTATTCCGTGAAGGATTTGAAGTTGTTGGCGACGCAAGCGCTGATGAATATAACTTAAGGATAGATAGTGCATCGCTGAACGAAGAAGATTATTACGAGTGTAGAGATTACGCCAATAACAGTATATCAGAATCGGCATACGTTTATGTTGTAGGTATGTGACTTTTTATTAATGTTACAAATGAAAATGTTTGTTTCACAATTTTCGCTTGTACACAGACACAGATACACAGACACACAAGGACAGCGTTACATACATACAAACATACATGCATACATGCATGCACGCACGCACGCACGCACGCACGCACGCACGCACGCACATACATACATACATACATACATACATACATACATACATACATACATACATACATACATACATACATACATACATACATACATACAGACTTGACCCGCTCTCAGAGTGAATTGCATTAGGGAAATGGAACTGGTACAACAGCTTTTGACAAGGCGTTGCAAGTGTTCTAAATTGGCACACTTTTACTACGTCTAAGTGATACATAGATGTCACTTTGAAATAGTACAATTCTTCGACAAAAATGCTCATATTTGTTTTAATTTAATTGGAAATGTATATTGGCCATGCAGATCTACGACGGTATCCCAGCCAACCTTTGTTGTTTGATAAAACCCTTAAATGTAAGTGAGCATATGCTTGAGGTTAAAGACTGCTAAACAATTACAGATCTCGAACAAAAATTGTATTATTACCATCATTCAGCCGGTGGACCTGAGTGTAGTGCGAATCCAGGATACACAGTTATAGAACATGAAGAGGCAAATTTTACATGTACAATTAGCAAGGCTGTACCTCCAGGTGAAATGATATGAATTATGAATGATGAAGTGGTGCCAAGAGAAACCTAATCATTGGTCCATGTCTGGAGACACAGCTTTCACCGTGAAGAGAACGGAGCGGTGCTAGATTGCAATTTACAACACCACACTCTACGACCACCAATGCCATCATGCGAAGAAGAAATAACCATCGATGTTCAATGTAGGTCAACAAAATTTAGTAAGGTCATTCTGATATGTTTAAACTCTGGGCAGCATTTTACAAGTGGTATGGCCACAGACTGATGACGTCTAAGATGTGCGTACTTATGAGAATGGCGTAAAAGATTACGTTCTAAAAGGGGTGACCCCAGCTATATTTTGACTTCCCGAACTGGAATTTATTACACTGTTTTTCTGGATTCATAAATTAAAAAATCTATTGGGAAGCATGATCGCAAGCACAAAGGAAACAAATTTCTGGACACAAATAAAACCAATCAATACCAGAGTTTGAACTAATGTACAAGTGTAATTTTTGGTCTGTAGAAGAAGTAATGCAAATGAAAACATACAAAATTTTTGGCCGTCATATTGATTATTATTTGCATTTGAATGAACTCTGAATTATGTTACGTAACTGTGTGCCGTCTTTGGCAACTGCTGTATAGAAAAAGGGTCCACATGGCCATTGACGTCGGGGTCAATTTTTACATGACAACAATTTGATGAATAAAACGTAAGAGGGGACATATTGTACCCAGAATGAGACGGAATTACTGCCGCGATCAGATGAACTAACTAACCCTAACCCTAAAAGTCTGTGATGGTCTTCATTTGCTTGATTTTGTGTCGGGTGAAGCACAGTGGGAGTCAGGAATTAGGGTTAGCTGACCAAACTGTCGAATTCCGCTCGCTTACGCTCGCTCCGTTCCGACAATTTGGTCAGCTAACCAAACTTCATGCCCCAACTGAGCTTCACCGAACCAAAAACTAAGCAGTCGGGAATTGTGATAGTGATTTGAAGAAAGAGCAAATATATATTATTTTAACCTTGTTAGTTAGACAGTGCCGCAATTACGGGGTGTCTGTGTTTTGTGTACGTGATTCTGACGTCATCATTTTATGGCCATCCTACTGGTTAAATGTTGCGAAACCTTACGGTCGACAAATCTGTCTGAGTTTTAATTAATTATTACAATTGTTTGGCGAGCTGGATTTTTTTTTCTATTCAAGGTTGGGGAGTGTTTTAGAGATATTAAGAAGGTGTGATAATTTATTTTATTGCTCAAATAGAAAAAAAATGAGTAATAAATCATGAAAGTAGTAACTAAAATTTAGTTACTAGGACGGTGTCAAAATCAGTTTTTCTTTCTTCTTCTTCTTCTTCCCCCCCCTCTCTCTCTCTCTCTCTCTCTCTCTCTCTCTCTCTCTCTCTCTCTCTCTCTCTCTCTCTCTCTCTCTCTCTTCTCTCTCTCTCAGATCTATCAGAATTTAACATGGTTGTATTCCCTAATACAATCGCAACAGAGGGAGAAGACGTTAGCATTGACTGCATAGCGCTTGGCGGGAATCCAGGTCCATACAAAATGACACTGTCTCATAACAACGAAACCATCGATGGTAACGATGATGGATCAGACATACATCACACAATACCAAGTGTGTCCAGAACCCAAGCAGGTGTCTACAAATGCGAAGCCTTTACTAGGTTTTACAACAGTAGTGAAAATCAAAATCACTGGTGCACGAGGAAGAAATAGTCGTACACTGTGAGCATATTTCACCTTTAGCGCTCATAACCATCAAGGTCACAGAGTTTGCGTGATGATTCAGAATTACTTCATTGAAATCTATGACTGTAGTCCTACCCTTATAACTATTTAGTATATGTTATATTGCGACGGTCATTCGTGGTCATCATCCGTTCAAGATGAAATGTTTGGAATTATGTCTAGACATATTTTTCCTCGACAAACAGTCACCTTAAACGACGTGATGGTATATTAAATCTCATTAATACGTAAACACAAATAAATGTAAAAGAGATTATAATTTGAGGTATTACTCGTAGAATATCGACGAGTATACAGCTTGATAGTCGTCTGCCAACAGCGTACAATGAAAGACGGCTAACACTTCAAGTTCCAATTGCTTGTAACGCTTTTCTTTTAAAGACTCTCCTGACATAAGTGCAGAAGAAGTCAAGTTGAAGTCCCACTTGGTAGCTTCGTGGAATTGGTTTGCACCGCAAACGCCCTCCCTAAACCGAAAATAACATGGATTGATAGTGATGATCACGTCATATCAGGCGATGAAGAGGTAAGAAACATAACGACACTCATTCCTGACGAGACGACGGTTACGAGCACACTAACCGTCACTGTCGTTAATGAGTCGTACTATGGAATATACACATGTGAAGCAACAAATGAAATACCTCCAAGTGTTAGTCTGGAAATGAAGATATCGGAACCAGGTAAGATGTTAATGTATTTCATTTATTTTCCCGATAATTTTCAAAACCAGATTGCCTCATCCGGCAGACAAGAAATCAAAACAGATAAATGACTCCCAATTAACCTGTGTAATGATCCAACTACAATTTCTTGACCTTTTGCAGAAAATAAAAGGGGGTATTTTTCCACATATTTGGTGATTATGGCTTTTCTATAATGATTGTTAACGTCTGGGGGACACGGGAGAAGGGTTTAGACCTTGACATGTATGGGTCACCATGCGCCACCTACTCCTACCACTGGCTGGATGCACTTGAGACGTAACCTTATCTACCAACTGCCCTCATTTACCGTTATCTAAACAACTTGCGTCACCCTTTCCACGTCATTATTCATGCGCATCTCAGTGTGATCAAAGCTTTAGATCGTCCATTTCAACTTCTGCCACGCTCAAGTTCACACCACAAAATTCACCATGCCAAAAACGAAGAAAAGCAGGGGCCGCGCTCGGCGGCCACCCGTACATCGACGAGGTCTAAGAGACGCCCAGCGCACCTCGACAAACACCTACTCCAGTCAGTACCGACGGAAACCACACCAACCAACCCTGCTGGCGTCGTGCCGACAACCGCCACAGTGGCAGCCGACCCAGGCATGTCAGACCACGTCGCCACTAGTAGAAACCAGCATTGCAAGCGCCATTTATTCAATCCGACGCGAACTACGGCAGCCAACTACCAACACCACGGCACCGGCGCCTATCCCGACGCCCAACCTGCAAGTCCAGCCAACTGATACAGTCGTTTGTGCACTATCAACCGGTTCAGTCATCGTCGCAGGACCGACGACGCTCGCCGCTCCGTCCAGCTAGGTGCTTACTCAAGCCCACCCAAGTAATCATCTCGCTAATCACGTTAATGGATACCAACCCGCCATTACAGCTGCCCCACCCAACTTGACCACCAGTGGTGGCGCTGCGCACATCCGGGACCACCCCACCGATGGCGGCGCACCTCATAACAACAACCCGGGCAATATGGCTGCGCCCTACGTTCAACCCGCCCAGCCAGCTGGCCACAACGCACCGCCATGGCGCCCGCCACCTAGAGCCGGGCCAATGCAGCAATACCCCCAGCTGACCTGCTTCTACCATATGTCGACCAATCAACACTCAACGCCTTGGCTAACCTCGGTAAGTTCATCGAATTTGGTGACTTGCACCCTGATGCCCTAGCTCCCAACTCAACCCAGGCTCCCAAGACACAAGTAGCTTTCGATCCAGACAACCTTGGCGTAGCCACATTCACAACTGAGGTGAAGCGGAAAACCATCGACGACTTTGACACCTGGTTACAGTGCTTCCTCGTCTTCTTCTCATATCGAACATTCTACTACCCACATTTGGCGATCCCCATGGCCACCTACCTTCGTTTCCTTGCCCTGCACGACCACCCACACAAACAAGCCACAGCCAGCCTCATCCACAACCTCGCCCATGGTGCTAACATCGGCTTCATTGGGAACTGCGCACCGCACTACACTCGCAACGCCAGTCAGCAACGATCGACCCGGATGCCGTCTCCACCGCCATAACAAAAGAACTGCACCTTGGCCACACAATTGGCCCACTCGCCGTGCCACCTCTGCCATGGAATGGCAAGAGAATGGAAAGAGATGTACCCAATATGAGTCGCCGGTTCAATTTGGGGGCATAGCTTCTGCAGTGGCGCCGCCACAACCACTGCCGAAGCCGGCTTACCTGACTGGCTCATAAAGACACTGGGCAGATGGAGGAGTGACGCGTACCAGATCTACGTCAAGACACCACGGGAGACCCTCGACATAGTACCGAAGGTACTCGCGACTGGCTAACAATTTGACGTAGGACTCGGTTCTCGTTGGACAATGCCAACGATGGAATGGCGCTACATGAACTATAGAGACATGAAACGTTAGGAACAATGAACATATACTATGAGAATCTCCCAGTGGCACATGGTCACGTTGGGGGGGCTGTGTTACTGCCGCACCGCAGTCATGCATGCCTGCGGTTTGGCCATAACTTTTGGGGGGTGGTACTGTTATGGGTCTGCCGCGGGCGACCGGTAACACGTTGCCCGATGCACAGAACCCAGAGCCCGGTACCGCCATCCAGGCCGCTATGACGCCTCGTCGTCCCCGCCATGGCGGTACATGCATAACCCCGGATTTCGGCCAAACACTTGTCTCCGTGTCGTTCCTTTGCGTTAAAATTTAATCAAAAAATAATAGATTCCTATTTTTCTGCATACCCCTGTAATGCGCCTCAGGGACAGATATTTGGACTCTCAAACTTTTTCAATTCTTTTCTGATCTACCAATTGTAGAGGTTCATTTTAAAGGGGCAAAGTAGACCATTTTTTCATCCAATCCCGTTCTTCGATATACCGTTGCTGCAAAAGAGCACATTTCGCAATGGAAGCTGCAACAGTCGAAGAGCTGACGACAGCAAAGACTGTGAAATATTGCCGAATGGCAGAATTGTATTCGTCTCGTTTTGTACCCCATGTATACTTGCCCATTGACTGTGGGCATAGCAATGACAGAATATATTTTCAGCAGACTTTCACGGTAGTGTTGAGGTGAACGCAATTTTAAAGCAATACAATTTGGTGACTGACGCGTACATGTAGCGTACATGCTGCGTAAAATACGAGCGAAAAAATCCCAACGTTTGAACGACGACGTATAGTCAGTCTTGTCATGGAAGTACTTCTATGGTCAGTGTCACCTCCCATGTTCTGGTCAGCTTAGTCGACCGCAAATGACTACAAGGGAGCACAGCGTACATGAGTCCGGGAGAGTGCTGGTCTTGTTTACCTCCATGATCAGATAATATTCACGGGCATCGACCTTTGAAATACACCTTGGAGTTGGAAACGCATCGCACACAGCTCTGCCATGCAGAGCTACTGGATCGATTGCCAAGTCCTCTGGTGATGACTGCGTGAATACTCCATACGATACTGTTTCAATCCGGCGAGACAGTACTTCTATACTAATATTTTCGTATTTGCTCTTAAAGCACGTCTGAATGCAACAATGGTGAGATACATAACTTAGGCCTAAATAAATTTTATTCACTCCCGGGTATATGTTTCAATTCAGGCTTCGTCCATACTAATTTTTTTTTCAATACCAGTGGCAGTAGTGAGCAAATAGGGGAATGTAGTCAGGTGGTTTCAGCTGTATGCAATGGACACAAAATTGTATAGATAACAATATGTCCGTGTTCGAGACATGAAGTTAAAGGTATTCACAGCAATTTTTGATCAAGGCCGATTTCCTTTAAGCGGCTGTTAGTGTTTGTGTTTGTTTACTGCTCTTTGACTTTGACAAACCATTGTCAGCCATCAAACGCTGTAAGGACTCCCATATGAATGACCCCGCAAATGACCGGAGAACAAGGGGACTGTTGCAATTTCAAGTCGCCGTCAGCCATGTACAAGTACTTCGAAATATCGTTAAACTGATACAAATAATTGCATGAGGCACAGAGAAATCTCCGTTCAATAACATTCAAAAAGATTTTATGTGTCAAGAGGTAACTAGCAATCTTGAGCAGTATCAATCGATGCTACTCGGCGATGTCACGATGTCACCGATGTTCAGTTGTACATCTGGGTGCAATGTTTCAAATTTGAAACAAGCGACCATGTCACGTTTGAAAACAAGATACAGAAAGACAGGAAAATACTCTAATATCTTAAGAGTCTACGAAGATTTAGATATAATTATCAAAATTTCTTCACCATAAAGTGCAAGGAATGTATTACTCTTATTCTGTACATGCTCCAATATCACCACTGCATCTTACATCGTTTAAGTTTTATCAGAGAGCCATTTGAGTCCATGGTATTTTTCTGTTTCACAGTTCGTGTCATTCGATAGCTAAATTTATTTACAAGCAAATGCCCTAAGCTTTTACATGTAAGTGTCACTGTTCACAGTACTTTATGCGTATGTTCCTCTTTATCCATTTTGATGAAGTGTGTATGAAGGTTACAGGCCACTCACGCACTCTTCCAAATGATATAAACGATATGTGAAGTAGTGTGTGTAGTAATTCCAAATCGTTATGTGATGGGGCTCAACCATAGCGGTAAAGAGCAAGAAGGCAGTTTTATAAATACTTGTATGGTCACTATTTGGGTCCCATATTCATTTGATTTGGGATTTTTGCCATCAAAAAATTGTAGAAAATAGCCGACTTTATCTTTTAAAGATCTTTGAAAGTGAGCAACAAACGTTAAACGTTAAAATCCAAATTTGTTATTTTTCTCCATGGAGTCAACAAGGGATTGGTGCCCATTTTGAATTTCAAATATCGGTAAACCTCGGGTAATTTGTTTCTCTAGTACCAAAATTTGCACGGTGATACCCCCTCCCCTCCCCACGATTTTTATCTTTATTCTGAAAGTGAACGGTAGGAAGATTCCTTGAGTGAAATTTGATCGAACGTTTAAGTCTTTTACTTTCAAGGCGCATACTACCTCAAATCAAAATATGCGTTTATTGAACCTTCTTGTTTGTAGGTGGCTCCAGCGCAGCTGCGATTGCAGTAACGGTCACTTTGGTCATTGTCGTCGTAGTTGCAGTTGTAATCGTAGCCGTATACATGTATAAGATAAGTAAAACAAAATGCAATACTCAGGTAATAACTCTCATGATTATATGCAGAATTGCCAATTTCCACCAGATCAGTGTCATTTTCAATGCATCGAAATATTACTCACATAAGTTTAGTACAGTTATCGGGTATCTGTTGATACCTTTTACGCTGCAATCATATGAAAGTTACCAGTTGTCACGAGCAAATATCCAAAATAGATGGTCATCCTGTCTGTGACATCCCTGGAGCGAAGACATTTATAAAAATTAAAACTTTCGCTTCGGAAAATACCGTGTAGTTAGAACAAAATCGAATCAAACATAGGCGGCCATGGGTACAGCGAAATGAAAAGATCAGGTTAATCACAATAAGATTTAGATAATTTAATTATATTGATGATAATATCTGAACTACTGCCTACTAATTAATAGGTCAACATAATAATTTTATAATATTTGTCATTGTTTCCATCAGGTAATGATGATGAGAGGTAAGTCGAGAATATCATTTAATTGATGAACACTTCTGAATTTCGTGTCTATATTACAACAATACGATAGTTGGTATGATGGCAGACTTTCAGGGCAACATTACACATTACCTATATTACTAAGTATTTTTACGTTAAAGCTGAAATTTGTGGCCTCTCTTTCAGTTCTGGACTCGATGGCGTAGTTGAACAGAATGCAGATACGGTGTCCGATAATAGGCTGGAGCCAGAAGGATTGTCTAATGACCATACTATTGATCATTATGCAGGTAATACAAATATTTTATAGCATCTTACAAGGAAATACGCTATAATGTTAATTAGATGAATTGCATTGAATTCATAATGACGCCATATATAATATGCTCCTATGCTAAGTAAGGTTTTTTTCCTGACATAAATTGTAGAAGAGTAAGATGTACTATACTCGCTGTTTATAATTGGACAATAGCGGTAAAAATGAAATTAAAATAAAAGTAAAATGGGAGTTGCAAATTTCAGCCGCATCCTTAAATTGACCCATGGAAAAATATCAATAAATGATTTGTTAGCGTATTTTCATGGCATATTATATTATATTATATTATACCATGAGTCTTTTTTTAAACTTGACCAATATAGAATTTAATATGATATAACATTATTATATGACATAATATGACGTGATGTTTTACAATATTCTATCATACTATATCACACATTGTGACACGGTCTGCTACCCGATACAACTTGATCTGATGTTGTATGTGATGTGACTTTGACGTTTTGATGTGACGTGATGTGACGTGGTATGACGTGACGTGACGTGACGTAACGTGACGTGCGTGATGTGATGTGATGTGATGTGATGTGATGTGATGATGTGATGTGATGTGATGTGATGTGATGTGATGTTGATGTGATTTGATGTGATGTGATGTGATGTGATGTGATGTGATGGTAATTCCCTATAAATACGCTGTACAAACTATTCTATGGAACATAAAAGCATTTCTTACAGAGACCGCACCTTCGACCATATCATCTGTAACAACTCCAGAGGCAGCAATGGCGGTTTCAGTCAAACAGAAGAGGACATCATCGAAGAAATCTACCAATGAAACTGGGCAGAAGATGACAGGTGAAAGCAAACCTGACCCTGCAGCTCTATATGCCGTATCGAGCAAACACAAGGACAGTCATGACAAAAAGGTACACAGTGGCATATGCGTTTCAAACTCACAAGAAATATTGCCTTAGAAAGTAAATCTAAAGGAGACCATTGGTCAGTCACACTATTGGAATATTTGTTAAAATACATCCAAACACATGGGCAACTTTTTCTCTTTTGTCTATGCGTAATTTACTATTGTTCTTCACTTTTAGGATACCCCTAAAGGAGAACTCACGTACGCTGAGTTGGATTTGACAAGCTCGGGATCTAAACAGCAGCAGAACAAACCTCCTGAAGCAGAGAAGACACAATATGCCTCTATACAGATCCCAAAGACCGATTGACGAACTAACAAAACCTGTGTGTGAAATTGGGTATTGTTTGTACGATGAAAGCGACGTGCGCATTCATAGTATGGGCGAAAGTGCCTTCCGCAAGCTGTGTAACTGTGGACTGTACCAATGTTACATGTAATTACACGCCTTTTTGTATATATTCGGAAAAGTCATGGATTTTCAGTCACAAGAGACTTGAATTACCCGGACAATAATCAAGAAATCAAAATACTACCCTCTGAAAAGGAATGAACTTCACTGAGGTGAAAAGTTTTCTGGGTTTTGTAACCAATTTGTGTCTTTATTTTTGTGAACACTGTACTTAATATACAACTATCAGTGCACAAAGGTCATTGTGTACATAACCATTGAAATAACTCCGCTCAGTGCGTTGTAGATAATCACTGACCTGACTGTCTGGACAAATTATGGAAAATACAGCTTTGGATACAGGAGCATTGCAAGCAGGAAACATCAGCAGGTTTTGCTTCATTGCTAGTTAATATTAATATTTCTTGACTGTTGGTTTTATTTCCTATTTGTCGATATCAATTTTGCTCAGAGACAACTTTTTCTAACACCCGGTTTTCCTCAGTAAGGCGTATATCTTTCAATTTATCAGGCGACCCTGCCAACAATAACTATTTGATCCTCTAATCCACTGTTTCATTTAATCATTTACACACATGAACAATATTAGATCCTGTAAGTCCTTCCAGTGCATTTATTTAACATTCAGAATTAATCTGACGTTGTTTAGGCGTTGGTTCAGTAATTTGCAATTACTGACACTATTCTGTGTTAAACACGCTTCAAATGCTATTGACTATCGATTCATTTTAGACGAAATTCTCACTCAGTTTATGTTGAATGTAAAACCTTTGAAGCTATAGGCCTGTATGGGTTGGTTAAGAGTTCAAAATGTTTGAATAGTGTTGAGTAAATATGATTTGTTAGCAGAACGGAAGCACTCGTCCAGGGTTCATACTCAACGAGGCACGGGTAACAGTTCATTTACTATTTGTAGACGCACATCTGATGACGCATATGTTTTAGATATGTGACAGTCTCGCTGCTGTTACCATTATTGTCCTTTGACATATGTCCAACGCCTAGCAGCTGATATCATTCTGAACGGCAAATGAGTGCACCAGTATATAATGATATTGAAACTTGTAAACGAGAAGGAATAATTAAATAAAGATAACCGTGGACGAAACTTGTCTGATTTGGTTCACTGATATGATTCTAATTGAATTTCCGTGACAACGTATGTGTCCCACTGAAAAAAGAAACATGTACGTTTCTAACAATATTGTTTCAAAAGTGTACCTCAAACAACACGTATACAGATACTTGAATAAAGTACCGTACTGTAAAACAAGTGTTTTAGTTGGCATCCTTTTTGCTACATTTAGCTAAGTGTTTAAATTCGCTAATTTGAGATGCCGCCAATATAAACTTTTCCAATATAAATCAATATGTACAATATGCCTTTTCAGTTAAATTACAGTACATTTCAAAAATAGCTTGGAATTACAACGCGCTTGGTTGATTAGAAAAACGTTTATGGCGATAGAAATTAACGGCAACTGCGTTCGTTGCAAACGTTCTCGCTTTGATAGGTTTTGCAACAATTGAACCAATATGATGTGTGACTGTTGTGCAGTGAACGTCGTATTGGGTTAAATTGTTGCAAAATTTATCGAAGGAGAACGTTTAGGTGGTGTCATTTGCTATCGCCAGGCACGTTTTTCTCATCACGCAAGAACGTTGTATTCCAAGCTATTTAGAAATCTACTGTAAAAACTCGCTGATTGCAATGAAAGTCCAAAACCGTTAAAAAGCATGCACTTAAAAGGGTTTTAGTCTATCTAAACCGTTGCCTGAACTAATGGTCGGCAACCTGTGTCTCTTTTAAATATCTTGAATCGCGTGAGTTGTTTTAACAGTTTTATTTAGGAAAATTAGTGTTAGGCTGCTGTGGAAATCATCACAAAGAAGAGGCACTGCACATCGATCTCTAACTATGCCATCGGTGATCTGATAATATATGTATTGGACGAATCGTGTATTATACCAAGGAAAAATAAAATTAATGTTTTTTCTCATCCTGGAGCGCGTCAATTCAGACTCACCGCGTAAACCGGTTTTTTTTCTGCTCATCCGGAAATAAAATGAAAAAAAACTCGCAAAAATAGGCGACGACAGTGCAAACACGGTGCAGTGTTCTATGAAACAGAACTGTAAGCAAAATAACTGACCCTAACATTCCATTCAGAACTGTATACATATTACGTCACTGTTAACTTAGGCTGTCATACTGTGCATAGCTGGCAGTGCACTAAAAGTCAAACCACAGAACTGTTGCTATACGAAAATACAAAAGCAACACTGCTGTGCATTAATATATGTGTCCATTCTATGTTGTTTTCATGTTATTTGCGTGTTCTTGTTGGTTGAAGAATAAAAATATTGAGAAGACCCCCCTCCCCAATATGTCTAGAATGCTAAACAATTTTTTTTATTTTTCTTGGCCTTAATCGTGTATTTTATTTATCCGCGAATGCAGTGTCTTCTGTTTTCAACCAGGAAGGAGGAAATTTAAAAATTGCATACAACACAGAATGTCATGAACCCGGAACTAAGAAGGAGGGCACATCCCATGATAGTTATAGGATTGCAACCGTTAGTAAATGCGATTATAAATAACATATGTTAACATGAAAGAGAGTTAGAGCATGCTTTGACTGGCATCTGTCGACAATAAATGATGGTTGACGTGTGAACACATAATCAAGTTCCGGGTCTGCATATCCCGTATTTACCTAAAATATCAGGTGTTATATAGTACAGTAAAAGATGCTGATTCACCTCGCTTACAAAAACATGACAATGTTTCAGTTCTGTACCAGGAATCTAGTTAGTTTCGAGGTGGAGACAAGAAAGCAGTGCACATCGCTAGTTCTAATCCAGAATTGAATCGTTACCAGGGCTGCGATGCCTTCAACCATCAGTATACAGTAGTCTACTTCAGTCACGTGATTTGCATGTGATCACTGTACATGTAACTGATGCCAATTGTCAAGCCAGTGCCATTCATGCTGGCTTAGGGTAACCGGACGGACCCGAAAGCTACAGACAGACATACTTAAAAAAACCTACTAATAACTCCCTACTCAATGATGTGAAATGTTAGGGAGATTTAAAAAACCTCGAAAACAAGAGACATGCGTAAACTTCGTCAACGTCAGTGACGTGAGTAAATAACGCCTCCTATCTGCCCGGTTACAATACGTTGCAAGCTTAGATAGCATGATTAACTTCCTATCAGCTCTCTGCAAACAGTCGATAAATTATTGATTGCTTGCCTTCGATCGCGTAGTAGAAGTATAGCAAACAGACATTGTAAACGTATTGCAATTTCACGGCAATTCTACCAGAGTCACGTATCTCAATATAAAAATTGCAAACCTTTATATGCGTGGGGAAGGGTCGTGAAAGCTTTCTGCTTAGGTACGGTGTATTGCTAAGTGCTGACCTTAGATCTTGTATTGACCATACAAAGTGAGGTCAACCTTGGTGAGACATTTTAATACACATTTGCAAGGACCTCAAGAATTTTATTTCGTTTAGAATATCCGACCCTCTTACAGGCCTGTATTCACTTTGCTGTCTAAAGTCATGTACTGTGCTGAGACAGGCAGAAACTTCAGACCCTGTAACAGGTCCGTGTCTACAACACTGCACACAGTCCTGTGCCCACAGCTCTGCATGCAGACCTGCACATCAGGCTATGTCACAGCAATGGGAGGTCTTTCCTAAAACAGACCTGTACACAGGGTTGTGTCAGGGTCTATTCAGGACTTGTCACAGGGGCTTTTTTGTTGTGTATTCATTTCTTTCGTCGAAATCGGCCCATTTTTCTGAAAATATACACCCCTGAAATTGGACAAATATTAAGAAATGTAACAGGCCCTGTCGATTCTACACTGGAACACCACTATTTGTACACCAGTATTTTAGTCATGTGGTAACAGCACTGGATACACTCAGACATTACATCACTGTATACATTATTTTAATACCAGGCCTGATACACACCTGTTCATACACCCCTGATATCTGACAAATTTTACAGGTCCTGTAAGAGAGGTTTAACATTTCTTAGGGACCGTTACAGGTACTGATCACACCCTGTTACAGGTATGTACTGATATCTCTGCCTGTAGGTTTCTTTCTGTGCACATGTGAACGGAATATAAGCGGATACATCATCATTTTCTGCACGCTCGTATCATGCTCTGACGATGTCGTGTAGGCTCTTACCGTTTGACTCTCGCTATTTGTTCTCATTTGTTCTTTTCTGGGGGCGATTTTACGTTCACTTAATTATAACTATGTTTCTTTCGTTTTCTATTTCAAGTCGCAAAACAAATCGGGCGACTATTAAAATTTAAAAATAGTCTTCCTGAGAACCAGCAAAGCATTTGAAATAAAGCTTGCTCTGTAATCATTAGCGTAATACTTTCAAGTTTGCAAAAATCTTAAGGAGTGGTCACGTAGTTTGTCATATTGTCAATTGTGAATAACCTGCGAGAACACATGAACAGTATTAACTTTTTTTTCTTTTCCGGGACAGCTAAACTATTTCAGCTCAAACTGTGTTCAATCATCACTAATGTAAATATCTTTAAGTTTGCAAAAATCAAGTGAATTAATCAAATCATTTTGCGGCCGTTTTTGAAAAGAATATAATACTGAAATAATATGTACATTAACAAAATCTTCTTCAGTCTCAAGATCAAACAAAGCATTTGAACTGTAACTTGGCCCATATTATTTTCAGAGTGAGGAATGGCAAGTTAAGATAAATCATCCTGATTGATCACGTGGTTTGGTGGCCATATTGCCATTTCTGAAACCAATGATGACTTTAGAATATTACTTAAAATCTTCTTCACGGACCTGAACCAAAATAACAACGATTAATGCTGAAACTATCATCATTAGTGTGGGTACTTTAAAGTTTGCAAATATTGTCTTGTTTTGTCAATTTCATATTTTGCAAAAATGCCTTTGTTTGGAAATTAAGTTTTTTGAAGTAGATTTTGACGACCAACGACTTTGGCCGACATTGACCCCTATGCAAGTCGCATTTTCGAAGCCATATGTTGTTGTCAAATTTCAGTAATTAATATCAATATATAGATCACTAATGATGCTCTTGGTGTTGAAACGAGTATGTGTAAGTCTGATAAAAATGCATGAACAAGAAAGAAACAGACAAAAGAAGAATTTAAACGCGTTCATTTTCTCGGGAATATAACACACCAAAGTGCATTAGGTGATCACAATACAACGGTACGTCATTTGGCAACATTAGTCATTTTCACTTTTTTTTGCCCCGGCCGATGGCACTCGCTCGGGTCATGATATTCACTCGTAAAGTATTTCGTGGTAATTACACACATCTGGTCACTATGGTAATAGAAGTTTCAATCAGCAATATGTTATTTTTACAAGATTCAGGACAGCCACTTTATTTCTAAAAAATTGCTTTGATGACCTATAGTTTTGCTGTTTATTTATTGAGATGTGACATTACTTATTTATTCATATTCTATTAAACACTGTATACTGTTATTATAGCTTCAAAAGAGTTACAACGAAGTGTTCTGATATAAATTAAAATTTATTTTATTATAATCTGATAACATTATTGAACTTGAGTAGAAATATGGCTAACTTGATCTGCCCTGCTCCTGCACCGTTTCTACTGGTCGAAGTAGCATTCTAATTTCAGAATTAGAGTTACATAAGATTAATGTATTTAGGCTGGGAACAAATTGCAATCAGGCTAAACCCACATAAGCCCACCTCAGAATAATAGTAAAGTCAATAATGCTTGATTTTCTATTTGGGCACATTAAGATTAGTATTTTCTTTGAGTTCTATTTTAAACTTCAAAATTTATTTTCAGATTATCCGTTTGTGTTATTCGGTAATAATCAACTAAGGTGTTTTAATCCAGACAGCCATTGTCAAACTTCCTCATTTTCATTCAAATAATTTGTACCACTTTCCTTCAAACAGTGTCCTTTTTCTATAAATTTGAACATTAGTGTTTTATAAAATGCTGTAGTTTATCCGTTAATAAATGCATGGAACATATTCTTATGAGTGGTAATGGGTGACCAATGCGGCAAACACTAGTGGAAAAACAAGGTCAACAAACTTTAAAACGCGACCATCTATGAACGTACCTGACTGAGTACACATAAACTGGACTCGTATTATGTGATAACTAATGACTGATAATTTACAGCAGTTTGGTGGATGATAAACCAAAGCCGAAGTGTTTGATTAAAAATAACCTGTCTGGGTCTACCGTACACGTCACCGAAAAAACCCATTTAAGCAGTTAATTGTTAACGAATTCATCACGAATTAATCTGGTGATATCCTCCTATAATTTGAGTCCATGTTTATCGGCTGTTATACAATGTAATCTATGCCGATAGCCTCGAGAGACTTAGACTCACCCGAACCAGGGAGAGTCGATTCAAAGAGAGTTTGGAACGGAGACCTTTCGTCTCGAAAAGCGTCGTAGGCTGGCTGTACAGATTCTATCGACGCGAGTGCATTACGGATCGTTTTAGAATAACTGATCAATGACAAAGTCGAACCCTTCTTTGATAACATGTACCTGTACCTTACCGTGACGTTATTGTCACTTTAATATTTGAGTGTTTTAGATTCCCTGGAAGTGAAGCCGGAACAGAACGTATCATTAATAAAATGTTAATTGGCAAAAAGATTGCAACCTCATTCACACTTCGCCATTTTTGGCGTTAGGGTGACCTAGGAAGGAAAGAAAAAATTACTGAGCGTGTAAACTGTCAGGTACAAAGTATAGCAAATGATGGAGATAACCAACAGGTAGCCTCGTGCCAGGGTTCCTCGTTCCTCTTTCCTGGCCTTTTTAAAGCACAGTAAAAACAGGGTTGTCACTGTGCACTTAACTGGTGGAATATCATGTTGCCTATAATGCAAGCGTGAAACTCAATTTGTCGGGGATTGAAATTAAATCTCATTATAATCTCCGCAACGAGATCTATGTAAGCAGGTTAATGCCGCTAACGCTAATGTGAGCAATCCTCTGCCGAACTTTGACATCGTTTCCCGTTAAGGTTCAAACTGACTTTATTGGTAAATGAATATGCGCATGCGCAGTGCCAACTGGTAAATTTCATCAATTTTGCAAAATTATCACAAAACGTGTTTTGAAGGTTGACATACCGATTTTACTTATTTTTGACCTCGAAGGAGAAAGTAGAACTGTTCATAACTGCCCTCCCACTGGTATCAATTGTCTGCCCGCTCCCCCACTCCCTCGGACAATTCAAGCGCCCCACTGCCCTCTCCAACTATTGAAATCTCCCATTGCCCACTGGATAACCACTAGGCAAGCCAGATCAACGCAAAACCCTGCCAGCAGTATACCTTGGAACATTGCCCCCCCCCCCCCCGGCAATTTTATCCCCCCTCAAATTTTATCAGCCACGGCTTTCCCCTCCTCTACGTACTTTCCGGTACCAACAGTCAAACATTTTTTTCTCGCCCGCTGAGAAAAATGCAATTTCTTCCCCGTCATCAGTAAATATCGATTTTTTTTCTCCTGCCCGCTGATTAGTTGTGAAGTTTGCCCTGCCGCTAAAAAAACTGCGCACGAACACCTTTTTTCCGCGAACAGCTTAGTTGGCGGCACCTGCCTGGACGTGTACAAGAAACTCATTAATGAGGCGGCTCGTTTAGATCTGACGATTATCTGTCAACCGAGTCGGACTAGTCTATTTATAGAATAACAGTCCTCTGAGCGCCTGATAAGGTGGCCAACCGACCATTGCCGATTTCAAACAGATCCGAGGCAATTTATTCAAACAAATTGAGGCATCACATGGACAGCTACACATTATCTGAAATGTTCTATAAAAAGGTGAATATATCACATCGGATATTCCATTGCACACTCATTGGCATGTACATGACGCAGGTAAGGTTGTCATGGAGTTACCAAGGGAAGCTACATGTCATGTTTAATTTCAAGACGAATATACTGGATTTGTGAGTCATAAACGCAACTATTTTACGTTAAAAGGCCAAACATTGTACCTGCATGAGACCTATAATCGTACCGGTATACACTCTGGTTCATTGAAGAAAATCTCATTGATTTGCATTTCCTTTGAGGATCGTTGTATATAATATTATAATGTCACCTTGAAAACATAATGCCGAGAAGCTATTCCCCAAAATGCCGCATCATATCTTGCAACTTATCATTGCAAATTAGGATTGATAACACTATCTTCAAAGTGTAACAGATAGCATGATTTCATTTCCTCGAGTCACACTAGTAAACCGACAAGAAAAAAACAACATAACCAGCAGGGCCGTAGATGATTAATAAAGTTCAGAGTGTTATCGTCCCACCCATCATCTCGACGTATAATTAACTTTGTGGCCGTCAGTAAACACGTACCGATGCACACAGTTTCAACATTAATCTATGTTCGTTTACTTCTAAGGACTTTGCCTACCTTTCGTTTTAATGATTTAAACTTATTCGGACGGGAGACCGTGTCTCTGTAGTGGTAGAAAATTAAATTATTTAAAAAGTGTTAGCAAGCAGGCAACGGTGGCTTTTGGTGCGGTTGCTGGCGAAAACAAGACAGCCATGCAATTTTAATCTTCGTGAGACCCCGGGCGTATTATTATCACTCAGTACTCATGGTAAACTGAATCAATGCCAAAGGTCAGACAGAGAGAACTATAATTCGATGATAGACCCGAGTTAGTTGAACAGAAGCGTAGTAATTTGGCGAGGACTGATCTAGGCGGGGATGGCTTATATCATCGTGGCGTATTTGACTTTACGATGAAGGCACGATATCGTACATTTTTTTCGACACAATTATCCTAGATATAAAGGAACGCGGAAAATGACCGAAAAATAAGTGGCTGTCACGCGATGCGCAGTTTTATCTCATAAAAGATAAGAGTACCAGGACGGGACAAATACGTCTTTGAGAAATCAATAATTTACAGGTTTTGAAGTAAAATGATAACAAAAAACAACGAAGGGACACCTATTAGGCCGTTGGTGGCGCTCTGAGTGGCAAGGATTGAGGTTATTTTTCAAAGTATGCTACGTTATTGCCCATCACTAGCTTTTTGTTTGACATCCTATCATTGCTTCATAATATTAGTAGAGTCTAAAATATGTTGTTATTTGAGTGTCAAATCACCCTTTTTAACAGTGATGCGTCTCCTTACCTTAAGGTAGAACGCGCCTCGGGGGAAGAAATCCTTACTCTCAAATTTGTACAATTCTTTTCTGATGTAGCTCTTGTCGGGGGCTCACTTTCAAACTCTAAGAGAACGAAAACCTCTCGCCTTCTCGAAAATCCAAAATTTAATTTTCCCCTATAGAGTTAACACACGAATGGGGGCCATTTTGAAATTCAAATATCGCACAATGTTAGGTAATTTGTTTCGCTTGTTCCAAACTTTGCACTCGTAACCCTTTTTCTATTGTTGCTTTGGTAAGAAAATGGCTAAAACTTCCATTTAGGAAAATTTGAGCAAAAGTTTAAGTTCTCTACTTTCGAGGCGCATACTTCCTTAAAGCCTGCCTCACACGAGGGACATTAGCTGAGTAAAATTTCATTCAAACTGACTGCTCGGTTAGTTTCAACTGCTCGCGAGAACAAAAACTCACGAAAAACTGCCGCACACTAGTAAACTAACTGAGCAAACGGCCTCGAACGGAACTTTGCTCAGCTGATTTCTCTCGTGTGCGGCAGGCTTAAATGACGTATTTGTTAATTTCACTAAATGATGTCGCACATTAAGGAAACAAACAGAATATATCTAATAATTTATTTGATAAATTGCAATTTAAAATAAATAACTTACTAGATTTGATCGAAACACTATTACTAAATTATCCTTGATCAGTCATATCATAATGTTAGTAACATTTCCAATCTTATTAGTAATTTTGAATAGACACTAATCCTTTTTAAGCAGTGATACCTTGAAAATAACTTTACTTTCTAAATGATAAAGGCGTTTTGTTCATAAAGTATTTTTCGTACTTGGTGGCGACGGCACATCGAGGTAAATCGAAGTATGTTATGTAGCTTAGAGTATCGACTATATCTGTATTACTTTGGACTCCGCTGTGGAGTCAAAGTTCAGCTGTTTGATGACATTTTTGTCTGACAGTATGGCTTTGTTAACTAGAGTTAATTAGCGTATAGACCTTTGATTGGATAATAAAAACATGTGAAAAATTTCAAATTTTTGAGGAGGTGATACGTATATGTAGGCGATCAAACTGATCAAAATCTGGCCGACATAAAAATGAAAATGTTAATGTCGATGGTAGCCCTGCCCCTAAGCACCGTACCACTCAGTGACCGGTCACAGTGTCTAAGATGAACGGTGTTCGGATTTCAGAAGAAGACCTTAAACAGTTGACGTGATCGAACTCACCAAACTCTCTGCCACCGAGAATCCTGATTTCAACAATCCAGGTCTCAATTAACACCGGTGTCTCAAGACGTCAATGTCTACGGAGTCCAATGTTTGTGACTGTAAAGGACTTTGCTTACCAGGTGAAGGAATGCGACGTTTTCGAACGACTGATTATCGGTGGAAAACGAAAGAATAATTGGCCTTACGTAGAAGCGGGCGATGTTGAAACCCACTCCTTTTCCGGTAAAGTTAAAACATGATGGACTCAGTGGAGTTAGATAATTAAGACAGTTTAGGAATTTTGAGGAACTTATAGCTGAGTAAACAGCCAATGTTCTTGATGTAACTCAATGGTATATTTTTTATTCTATGTTTTAAAGAAACGATGATTTATTTGAATGTACAACGGCACAGCTTCCTTTATTTCTATCATTGGGAAAATTAGAACCTTCCTAAATATTGTAACGTAGAATATGGTTCTGTGGATGACTTTGAAATATTACTCCATGCAGTTTCATCCACTCAATGTAGTGAACGAGGGCTTTTACCTGCCGGCCATAGCAAGTTTAAATATTAGGAGACATTACTGAAGCAGTATTAAGGTTCCAAGACGATAAATTGACCCTTTTAATCTAACAATTCTCTGAAAACCTACATATAGGGAAACATTTTGGTAGCCACAGTGTCACCATTATTTACACAACTGTCACGGAACAGGTAATCTGCATAAGATTTCAAAATTCGGTTTTCAGTACGTTTTGTCTCAATACTTCAAAATATCTGAATCAATTTTTCTTGAATGGAAGCTATCACAACACTCTTCCAAAGTGCGTCAATCGATTGTCTCTGGAAATATTTTTTCTGCCATAAACTGTTTCAGAAGGTTTTACAATTCTGGGACACACTTTGGAAGGTCCTTAGGACAGCTTGCACTCACATTAATTTCAACCTAATATCTCAAAGTATTGAAACACAACAGGGAAAATAGACTTTTGAAAGGTTATGCAAATTATCTGTCACGTGAAAGTTATGTAAACAATGGTTACATTACGGTAACAACAATGTTGCCCTATATCCAGGGTTGCTGAAAACATATAATTCACGACAAATCTGAGCTTATGAACCTCTAGAGAATTTTCGGCTTAAAAAAGGTCAATTCTTTGTCTTGGATCCTTAATGGGGAGGCATGTCGGGTGACTTATTCGGCCGGACACACGTAATTGTATAGAATGGGTGAAACTACATGTAGTAAGATCTAAAACCTTCTCAGAACCATATTCCACAACAGTATTTCTAAGAAGGGCAATTATCCATCAATATAAATGTATTCCTAGTATGGGCAGTGAATCAGGCCGGATATCTTGCTCAACCTTTATCCTTCCACTTGTTCTAATACACTTAATGTATCCCTACATTCAAACTCACAAAATGATAAAGCCTTCAATCTTAAAGTTGGAAACACATTAGTAATAAAATACTTCCAAATAGAACAGTCAAAATGGTTATCCTAACTTTTTACATTAATGTTGACTCGCGTGCCCTCTGACTCTAAGAAGTGCATGGCACTCAAGACAAGCGCGTCAGTCGATTGTCTCCGGATGTTTCACTAAGGGAATTTTTATGAAGTGAAAGAAAAAAATGTAGGTAAACATTGTGTTGTTCCTCGTTGTCGGCACTATTCTACAAAGGAAAGGATTGACATCACAACATTTAAGTTTGCGGTTCCTTGAATCATCTTTTGTGAACAACCAGAAAAGCATGCCATGCATTAAACAGATAATTTAACAATTGATTTATATTAAGATAGCTTTGCCCTTATAAATATTTCAAAAATGCAACAGTCAATAGTAGATTGGACGGACAGTATCTTCTTGATACATTCCTAGCGCTAAAAACTATACCAGAACCTAATTCATGTTAAAGAGACATTAGCTGTAACTTTTGACTAATTTTAGTCCGGAACTGAATACAAAAATTAAACAATAACAATGCAGATTATACTCATATAGGGTATATTTTTGAGCTAAATATTATGAATTTCTCCATGGTCAGGGATTCAAACCAGAAACTGCAGATGATACACAGAACAAACAAAATCTAAAAAAAATGACCAAAGTTACAGCTAATGGATCTTCTAGATTTATTAAACAATGGGACATTAATTTGACAGCAACGTTTGATTTATGCAAATTATAAAAGCGCCTTTTTAAGACATTAAACCGCCAAAAAAGTTCCTTCATGCCCAAGAAATATATTTAAACTTTAAAATCACTGATATAACTTATTTAATACGTAGTATATGAACGCAAATGTCCTTTGTAAAATGTTGACCGCAATTTTGGATTTATGCAAATTAACAAAGTGGCCGTGTAGAATATTGTATCACCAAAGTTGTTTGTCCGTGCCAAAGAAATATACTTTTAACTTTAAAATCACTGAAATAGCTTGTTTTACACGTGGCATATGACCGAAAATGATTTTTTAAGGAATGTTAGCCGCCATATTGGAATTATGCAAATTAACGAACTGCCTATATGAAAAATTATATCTCCAAAATAATTCCCCATGCCAAATAAGTAGTTTCAGACTTTGAAATCACTGAAATAGCTTGTTAACATGTCTTATTTGGCCAATTATGTTATTTTGCGGGACGGCTGGCAGCCATATTTGATTTATGCAAATTAGACACATTTTCCCGACGTAGATTCGTGTAAACTTTTGATAGGCTGTTCTGGGTACCTCCCAAAAATGCATTCTGAAGACAAATTGTTTTTTTAATTTGTGATGGGTCTAACCAATTTGACTGGACTAATTATCGCGGATTTGACTGTAAATCAAACCACGACATTGTAAATTTGTTTCTGACATTATTATCCTATACATGAACACACGCAAAAAATATGCTGACAAAATAAGCTTGCGATCACACGATGCGCAGTTTTATCTGGCCAAAACGATAAATGTGCCAGGACCGGACGAATACGTCTTCCGATATGAATAATTCAAATCTCTCGAAGTAAGAGGAGAAAACTCAAGAAGGGACGCCAATTTGGCGTTTAATGGCGCTCTGTGAGGTTGATTTCTTTTGTGGAATCACAACAGTTAATATATTGTCATTGACAGGTCGAATTGCCTTTTTCAATTAGTGATGCGTCTCCATGCCTTGAGTGATACATATATCAGAGTCCAAGCCCGATTTACTGATATGAACTGTAAATCAAATCTCGTTCAGCCAGACATACTCGGTTTTGCGTAAAGATCAGCACACCAGAGAACTTTTGACCCTATTTGAAGTTATTGAGCTAAGCCAGAGTTGATACATATAACAGTAATTACTGTAAACTACATCATCATGTCTTCATTTATCTGTGTGTGCTATCACCGCCGTATACTAAAAAAACACGAACCGAACAAAATGTCTCTATCAGTTTGACAGTTCAATTATTTTCACGGCTTTACTGCTCAACAAGGAATAGAGAATGATGCCTCTATGATTAGTGTCTATTCAAAATTACTATTGAGATTGGATGTTTTTTCGTAAAAGTACGATACGACTTATCAAGGATGGGTCAATTGTTGTGTGTCGATCAAACTTGGGTTAATGTAATTTTGGTCGATGTATCCATTGAAATAGTGGACATATTCCCGTTTTCCTTACAGTGAGACATCAAATAGTACAGTGAATAGGTAATAAGACACTTGGCCGCCGTCGAACAGTACAGGCGTTGATACTTGTATATGTGGACTAAACATCTAACCAGTGCGAGGATAATGTCGAGCGCGCTTAGATGGACGGTGAGATATGAAAAGGTATTGAACATTGCCTAAACTCACCGATAACTCTGCCGAAGGTCATCAAAATTTCACAGAATTCAGTCCTGGGAAGAAATATAATGTTGTTTAGTGACTGATTATTGCCAGAAAACGAAAGAATGTGTGACCATACGTAGAAGCGGGCGATGTTAAAAACATTTCAATTTGGGTGAAGATAAAATGACAACATTAGACTCAGTGGATTAAGAAAAATATTAGTGAACACAGTTTTTTGGATATCTGATTTACTTAAATATTAAATGGTTAATGTTCATCATGTATTTCCGAGTCGATGTAACCTTTTCCTAGTTTAAAATAAAATAGTGATTAAATTGAATGTGCAATGTTGTAGATTCCGAAAGTTCTATCCATAGAAAAACATGAATCTTCCTAAACATTTTGTTGTGTAATTTGTCCCGATGAAGATTTTTATTTCATGCGGTTTTATCTACGTCATGCAGATGAGACATAGCTGCGTGGCTATGACATGTTCCTCGAGTCGCGTTTCCGGTCAGATTGCATGATCAACTCGTTTTAAACAATTTCAAGAACACTTAAGGTAGAGTGCGCCTCGGTGACAGATATTTGAAACGTCAAACGTTAACAATATAATATCTGGTACCACTGAAATTTTAAATGGTATCCTCTCCCTTTACTGAATAATTTAATTATAACCCCTCACTCGACCAGCCACTCGTTAGTCTGTACTGCCTGATGAGCTGCAGTGTAGGTTTTTAATCACTAGGTCAACAACTGGTGAACTACTGATGACCTGAAATGTGATTAGGGTTGAAAAAGTCAAAATCTGTGTTAAGAAAATAAGTAATTCAGACAAAATCCGATCATCACTCATTACTGTAACACCAGCGGTAGCTTGCAAGGGCTGGGCTAAGGTTGCTTGTTGAATCGCCGCTTTTCCGGTTTTTGCGTTTAGCTAAAAACAAACAAAACTCTAACCTTCAGCGACATTAGTTAAGTGAAGTTGTCTGTAAACCAGTCAGTCGGAAGCAGAAACCTTTTACCCGAACCTTTTTCTGCTTATCAAAGTGTAAACATATTTTCCGAAATGATCTTCGATAAGAGCTACAAATCCTTGCAACTTTTTCTAATTTTGCTGAATTTTCTATTTCGTTGCTACTTTGAGTGAATATGTAAAGCTATTCGTTACTATACTCCCTCAACGATTCGAATTTATGCTAATGCCAACATGTTTCACCTCCTTGCAACTCCCCACTCGTAATATATTCTACGACTTTATCTCTGCCAATACCCGTTACAACCATGGTCTGCAGAACAACTTCCCCCTGTTTCTCGGCAAACCAAACCAGTGACTAAATCGTAGAAAACTCCCCTAATGCATTGCCTATTTCCGTGTAAATTCCTACCCACTGAAAAAGGAAAGAAACTTATCACGCCTAATTGCTGTTGATAAAATGCGTTTACCTCTGAAACGAGAAAGCAATTCCCACACAGGCATAAACGTTTACGAAAAACCTTAGTATGCAAACTGCTTTGTCGACCACCAAAGCCTAATATTATTAGAATGACCTTGAACAAATGGTGTTGATATAGATTGAACATTAAAGGCAATATCTCTTTGCATGATGGCAGGGGTGGCCTAAAGTATGGAGTTGTAAATTGCAACCCATTACCGCTCCGATCTCTTCACGGTGAAAGCTTTGCTTCCAGACATGTACCAGTGATTCGGTCTCCCTTAGCACCACTTCATTATTCATAATTTATATCAATTCACCTGGTGTTAATTCTTCATGGTCAATTACTGTGTATCATCGGATAGCACTACACACTGGTCAACATGCTGCACGATAGTACAGATATAAGTAAATATTTTCCTTCAATTGTTTGACAGTTTCAATTTGATCTATACTAATTTACAACCACTTGAAGGCCTTTTTTATATGACACCTAGGTCACTCAAATGATTAACGACAGTATTCCCGGCTTTGACTTATTACAGTGATTCATATCCTGTATCTTTTCATACAATATTTAGACAATTTTGGGACCAATCCTGACGGGTGTAGCATGCTAGCAGGGTACGCTTACCCATTCCGGACACCTGGTACCACCACTAACTATCAGTGGTTCAGGATGGTCCTACTTAAATTTGTAAACCACAAATGTCCCATGGACCTGGTAATGTATTACCTTGAATGGAAATGATTATTGGACCAGTTTAATGTCATATTATATAATTCACAGTCAAATCTTGATGTATATATGTGAAAGCGTATAAGTGTAGCGTGACAATAAGGACAATTTGTGACATGTAGAGTGAATATTTCATTGATTCTCTTTGTCAGAAAACTTAGACACATTAAGATTGATGTAATTTTTTCTTAAATGTCTTTAACCTTAGGTACTTTGAGGGTAGAATGGTTGACAGAAATGATTACAATTTGCAACGGTCTGTTGACAGATACCCTCATGTACTGGAATATACACGTGTGACGAATATTACAACTTGAGTATTCTGTATTCTGTATTATTACACCTCACTCATTCAGCGTGCACTGCCATTGGTTAAACACAACTCACGTGACATGTAAAAGAACGTGATGATGCCCTCTGCGAACGTGATGATGCCCTCTGCGAACTTGATGATGCCCTCTGCATTTGATATTACATGGATGACGTCATTTTACTTACTGCGCATCCTTTCTGCGCTTAACAAATTGTCGTTCGCTTGTACTATCACTGCGAAACGTCATGCAGAGCTGTCACCGGTACAGTTAGACGATATTTTGATGCAAGTAAACAGAAAACGAACGAAAATGGCAACAAGGAATGCAATTTCTGTGTTCAGCGACTATGCAAGCAACAAATTTGGATACGCGACCGAGGAGATTGGCAAACTTTCAGCGGCAACCCTAGACTTGGCACTGACAACATTTTACGCTGAGGTCCGGACTCATGCAGAAAGGCGAACTGTACTCGAAGAAGTTTGTTCGGTGTAATAAAAATAATAACACATGAGAGCTAGGGCAAGATCACGATTTTTTGCCTGCCCTCGGGCTGGTGGTCATGATCGAAATATTGATGATGTTATTATTTAATTATATCATACCAGTATATTGAAGGCGCGAATGCAGCGATCAGATTTGTCGAGACGTGAAAAAACCCGAGGTATATCGTGATATACCACGGCTGGCATAAGCTTGAGCTCTCGGTTTGAGCAAAAATCATTTTTTGACGTTCAATGCCTGAATTCAATCAATCAATTAATCAATCAATCAATCGATCATTATTCATCCCAACACTGGGCAGTTAAAATGGTGACTGAAGAAAATTTACACGCACAAATGAGAAATCAACAAAAGAGAAATAAATAAAAACAAACAACAGACCGACACTGGATAAAAAGCTTGATATCATTTCTTTTCATTTAAAAGCCGCGCTGCGGTTGGAATAAAAGAACGTTTGCGCCGATTTGACCTGCAAGCCGGAGACTGAAAACCCCGACCGGAAGAAAGTAAAACAAACTGTTAAGATAAAACGTGGGTTTTACATGATATTATAGACTTTGCCTTCCGGAGCACCTGTTGGTTGTAAAAACAAAACAAATTTCTCTCAGGAGTACCGATTATGTTGGAGCCATATTGGGTGTTTATTCTTAACAGACAAATTATGCATCCAACAAATAAAGGAAAAAGTTAAAACACTTACAATGAATGTTTTATAAAATAGGGATAAAATATTTTTATCAACTCTAAATAAATCCAGTTTTCTCAAAAAGTATAGGCGCTGCTGACCCTTTTTATCACTATGGCATCAGTGTTGGAATCGCACTTTAATTTATCGTCAAAAATAGAACCCAGATAAGCATAAATTTATACAATTTTAACTGGTTTGATTATGTGTGATGGTCTTCTGCCTTCTGTGTCCTCATCTCCTGAAATCAATGACCATTTCTTTTGTTCTTGTGATGTTCAAGTTCCAATATGATTGGTCAAACCAGTCAACAAACTCATTGAGAGCGGGGCCATGATGATACTCAGACTCCATTAAGAGTAAAAGTAACGCACTACCGTCCGCAAACTTAACAAGATGATTACTCTCATGCGTACTTCTACAGTCATTGGTGTAAAGGATATAAAGTAGAGGAGAAATGACACAGCCCGGCCCGCTAAAGTGGCCTTATATTACCAAAAAGACGTCACTATAATTAAATAATAACACATGAAAGCGAGGGCAATATCACGATTTATTGCCTAACCAAGAGACGGTGGTCATGATCGAAATGTTGATGATGCCCTAGCCGTAGGCCGATGGCCACATTTTTCTACGTTTCTCTTTCATCAAATCTAAAAAAATCGCCCCCAACTCTCACTCTGCTATCATTTATGTTCTTTGTTTACCTCCATGCCTTTAGAACTTTGACTCTGTCTTTATATCGACTGAACCTAGCAATAATTGGTTGCGGTTTGGCTTTGGATCCATGTAATCAATAAATGTTATTTTATCTTACTATATTGCAACTGTCAGTTATCCGATGCTCCGTCACTCGTTTCAACCAGCGAGGATGCTGGTTATTAAAAAAGGTCGGAGAGTGAAACGCCTCCTGTAGAGATTTCCCTCATGTGGCCAAAGCGTGTGAAGGTCATTGAGTCAAATCGTACGAGAAGCAAATAGGAGATTATATAATACTTTAAAGTGATAATTGGTTAAGATTTCAATGTGAACAATCGAAAACAGGATGTCCCGTGAACTGATCTTATTTAATCTTCAGAGGCAATCAAAGACTGGCGGGAAAATTACCACGTAATAACCACTATAATTATGTAGGATTTAGAGACGCATTTAAGTTTGTAGAGAATTGACACTGGAGAAGATTACAGTTCAGAACTGAGACGGTGAAAGACACGGTCGCCATCTTGTAATAAAGTATACGGTTCAGTTATAATCTATACCTGGATGCGTCAGCTTCAGTTACTGAAAGCATCCATCAGCATCGAGACTGGTACCTCAACTCGTAATTCCCTTAACTACGAGTGCGATATAAGTACTGTAGAATATCTTGTTCATTATATGCCCACTATGATTCGAATGCCGTTACGCTAGTTCTGCATAGTTTTCCCTGCTTAATCAATTTTATTGTCATAGTTGTATATATTTGCAGGGACATTTGTGAAACCAACTAATTTCTTTCAGTTTCTTCAGAATCGTAACTGTCTTACAAAGGGTAATCTTGATTCACCACCTGCAATTTAATCTATGTCATCACTTGTCAAAAATTATTTTTCCAGTATATCGGTAAAACCTAAAGAGAAATAAAACGACGTCTGTAGTAACACACGTATACAATCAAGAATAACAAATTAACACCCGTTGCTCAACATTTCAACCAACCAGGTCACAACCTCAGTCATTTCCTTGCCAGTGGCCCTGTAAAATTGTCTTCTGCAAATACTCAGCAACGACGAAGATTAGGAGCTTTTCTATATTATTGCATTTGGCACTCTTTCACCTAATGCCATTAACCGCAAGGAGGGTTAATATCTTCCCGTGTTGTATTGTTTGCTATGGGACAACAGTATTACAGCTCGCCATTAACATAGAGGGTCAATAGTGCTGCAGATTCGTTACAGTCTAAAGGGTCAGGTCCCGTTCAGTTTACTATAGAACACCAGAGTACTTTGCACACAACAGCGTCAACAAGATTAGTTTTCTGTTTATATTTCTGAAATACTCTTACTTTTTATTGGCACGTAATCCTATTTTTTAAACTTGAAGAGTACTTTCTACTAAGTCACTTTAACCTAGGATTTTAATATATAATTTTTCCAGTTCTGTTTTACATCATGATATTTTATCTATTTTTTTCGACACCTCTATTACCCTATATTCCTTATCTAGGTTTTATTTTCATATGTTTTTCCATTAGTTTAACCCTGAAGAGGGGAGTCTGTGTAATGCCGAAACGTTGATTTTAATTTAGAAATCTTCCTTGAGGACGGAAACACTGGTCAAGCACTTTTTTCTTCTATCATACTTATTATGTTAATATCTATTGGCATAGCGTCAGCTAAGACGACAAAATATGTTGTTGGTTTTTGTTTTTGCAAAATGCCTCCACATAGAAAAAAAATGATGAGGCGTCATTGCTAGTACACAGGGACTACGATGCTTGCACAGAAAATCGTGGCATTATCATAGAGGTTGTGATGCGCTAAAGGTTTGAGCCAGTTGTGTTGTTGTATGTGCGTAAATTAGAAAGGCATGTTTATATTTTGAAATGTCCCATTTTTCCTATTACTTGTCCTGAAGACAACACTTTTGTAAATATGTCTCATGATGCAGATATACAGGACTAAGCGAAAATTATTGCGAATTCATCACTATGGCAGACCTTGCGTTTAAAATGGCCGGGTGTTTCTTCGTTCATAGTCAAAGTATATTTTTATGTTGCAGTCTCGTTATGAAACTACCAAGATTATACGCGCTCGATGTTTAGCCTGAAATAAGAAGATATGAATATACTCTCATTTTTGAATTGGGAGTATTTTATTTGTTACGTGTAAAGGACTTTTGAAAAATGAAAATTGTATCATTCCGGAGTTGGACGTTTTATCTTGAATACTACATTTCGTATTGGTGTGTCTGAGTACTATTTGACATAAATTACACAAGATATAGACAGTTTTGTGTACTAGTTACCTAACATAGTGATTTCCAACATAAATGTAAGTAATAAAAATGACCGATATTGTATAAAAATCCAGAAAGGAAGGTTGAGTTTGCTTGAGTTTCAGAATTACATGTTAAAATCACTCAAACACAAAAATAAAACAAATCTTAAATGCAAGTTCAAAGTCAAAAGGATCGTTAACAATAAACGGATGATCAAGAAAAGTTCCGACTCTCACCGACGCTTCACTTTCGTTGATACATTGTAAACTATCATGAGACATACTCTACCGACAAAAATTAAAATGAATGTTTGGTTTCCTTGTCATTTATATTTCATATCAGAAGACATATTATTGTCTGTATATTAAGATTGAAATCCACAAAAATGAACCTATCTCTACTAAAGTATGTTTTCTTGCAATATTGATACATTCCCTTGAAACTACAATGTGCACGTGTTACACAGTCGGAGGCATTTAAGTAGTTAGCATGTGCTTTAACTACAGATACATATGTCAATCTACGATTTTGTTATAAGATGTGGTTACCAGACGTTCAAATCAATAATGTGTAGAAAGGTTACATCAAAAGGTTATATAATTGCAACCAGCTAAAACACAATGGCAAAATGTTTTGATAATTTGTTTAAAGAAGGAAATACAAAAGTTAATCAAAATATAGATCGACTTATTTGATTATCATCATCTGTGTATGTTTTACAGATAACGGTTATCTCCAGTTTCCAAAAAGAAATGGATGATTCTTCATATTCAATGGTATTAAGCAGTTAGGTCAAAAATACCAAGGTGAATATTTTTTAGTTACGGATCCCTTTAGCATCGATTTCGAGATGGCCTTCGTTTTCGGTGTCAGTGATTTTTACGTAGGCCTGCAAAAAACAGCCGAGCCATTATGAACTTAAGTGTCAGAAGGTCAGTGACGTATAACATTTGCAGAATTGGTGATACTCATAACGAGACACTGGTTGCAGTGAATAAACCAACCATCAACGTTCATGCCTCGCGATCAAAACATTCCATCCGAGTTTCCGATTATCATACTATTATTGTGTACAGGTGCCTCGACTTCTGCGTCACATTGTCTTTATTTAGTCTAAAATTCAATGATTTATCTGGGCATCATTTTGCAACATCCTCACATGTATTTTGGGTTGAGATCAATCAGTTTTTTGTGGGTCATCACGTCATCAATTGATTATTAGAGGAAAAAAATAACAATATGTTGCAGCACGGGTACACCTACCAATATGTCAGGCAACATACATCAAAACGTTGCTTTATATGATGTTTCTTTTTAAACAAAACATTACCGATAGATGACTCAGCAAAAACGAGATGCGCTGAACACAAAATACATGAGCAAGTGTTTTGTTTTTCCGCTTACCTTTTCATCCTTGATTAGTTTCTTTAGAATCTCTGTCAAATCTGTGAAGCTGGGTCTCTTCTCTGGATTTTCGTCCCAACAACTCAGCATTATCAAATACCTTTGAAACGGAGGGTATTTTTATATGATTATTTTATTATAGAAAATTTCATTTATTTTTTTTTCGTTTTGTTTTGCACATAAGACACATCATTTCGTGTAAACATGGGAGTCACCAAGGCTGTAATTATTCGTTTGGATTGAGACTGTTGACGTACATGTTGAAACCACTGCTGCAAACCTGGTAAATGGTTAGTTGGCTTGTAATATAAGCATTTAGTCAACATCGCCTACAAATCAGTGGATTCAAAACAAGCTTTGGTATAATCAAATAAAAAACTCGTTCCCTAAATATCGATAAATGACTGCTCCATCGATTTGTTTGACATAACTTGAATCTTACAATTGGTCATCACAATGCGATGATTTTGGCATTCGGTAACCTTCTTGTATTGCTGACATCACTTCTTGTCCTGTCATTCCAGGGTAAGGTTTAAGGCCTGTTAGAATAGAAACGGGTCAAGATAACATCACTTCACTAACCTTGGTGTGAATAATATGTCGATACTGTTAGTGCTAAGAATCAGACTACGTTGAGTTTGTATTTTCCAGTGCGATTTTCAATATTCATGCGTTATTTTATCATAGCACTTAACATAGACTTTCTTCTAATACCATCCTTCACTACACTTCGTTTTCTTGATATGCATCGCAACAATTGAACCGGTTAAGTACAAAAGTCTAATGAATGCTTACTCAGCCGCTTAGGGCGCACAATGTGTAATGTACCAACTCTAGAGACATTGCGATGTACTACTGCTGATACACTGTATTTTTTCACTAACCTTTGGTAATAATTTCCCACATGACAATGCCGAAAGACCAGACATCACTTTTTGTCGTAAAAATACCATCGAATAGAGACTCCATAGCCATCCAGCGAATTGGTAATTTATCCTAGATGAAAGCAATCGATTTAGTTGTATGTAAGTTGCTGAAGAGATGAAAATACTGAGAATCGCTTTTCCCAAGTCAAAGGAGCGAGGAGCCATACGTGTCGCCAAAATATGCGAATTATGTTCACGCCGACCTCTATGCGGTGTATTCTCACCTGTGTTTTCCGTTCATATTGATGTTTGTCAACAACGTCACGAGCTAAACCGAAGTCTGATATTTTGCAAACGTTGTGTTTGTCTAGGAGGACGTTTCTGGCCGCCAAGTCTCGGTGTACGAACTGTGAATGAAATCGCAATGATTTTAATTCATGACAAAAAAATAATCTCATTTATATGTTTATCACTACTGTTTGATGTTCCGAAAATATTCTGATTACCTGATATTATTGAAGCTCTTAAAAAAGACTGGAGGTATTACAAATTGTACTAAAGTCATATGGTAGTGGGTTCTATCAAATCATATGCAAACAAATAATGTTGAAAATGAGATGCATCAGTGACTGGTCTCTTCCTTCGTAGTGGAAAACAAAATGCCAGTTATTGCACAACAACAGCCAGTTAGCTGCTATGTGTGTAAAGACCTAACATTTAGAATACTGCCATGTTTGCAATTGTCTTATAACAAAACAGTTATTTGCTGAACATTGATTTCGAGCAGAGTAATATGAAGTACAACTTCTTATGAGGGAGAGAAAATTAAGTTTTTAAATTGCAAAGTGTTAATGAACCATTTGCACCGTCTCGTAAGTTTGTTTGTAATGTGTGCATTTCTATTGCATATATTGCATTATGAAGCCTGCGTTTTTTCATTACCTTGTTTTGAACTTTTTGAAACCAAAAATGTGCTCAACACGTTCACAGACAACAAATCACTTCTTTCATGTTATCAGGTTTAAAGGAACAATTTACTACCTCATTGGATGATAAAAATTCCATTCCGGAAGACACCTGGTATGCAAAGTTCATGAGGTCAGTTTTTGTCAGTGTATCGTTGACATCGTGCGCGTTGGTATAGGCGTCTCCCTTAGCTGATCTGTTGTTTCGCAAAAAAATTACGAGATTGCCTCCTTCCATGAATTCAAGTATGATGTAGAATGGTTCTACAATTAAAAATATTCGCAGCAAACAAGTGCTTGGATCATTATATAAATTGTCTTTACTTTACAAGCGGTTCGTTAAACATAACAAATATAATAAGAAAACTAAATTCAACTGGAAGGGACACATTACATATATACATTATATATACATATGCATATATCATATCCATAAAGGAAATAGCATACGTACGTAAAGCAGAGTTATGAAATGATAAACATAGATGAAGTGGGTTTGATTTGAGTGTAATCTGCTCTTGTTCACAATGAGTTTGCAGGTGCTCTGTGCTGACCCTTCCATCTAGCTTGTCATTGACTTTGAAGTTTGTTTTCCTTTATAGCAACGATTAGTTGCAGTCAGTTCTTCCATGCACTTCACACTTTCTAAGCGTCCCCCCCCCCTTATCGGACTTGGAAAGTTGGCATGTCCCCAGGACCTCGTGCCACCAGAGCCGAATCCTATAACTTACTACGATCCCTTGAGCGTTAATGCGTGTCCAGTTTTGTCACGTCGTGTCCCCTCTGCTCTGAGCGCGCACAGTCGGTTTGTCCCTCAGGAGGTCACTCCCTTCAACCTGCGCCGATATGCATATGATCCATTTTGCCATGAATTCCTCTGTCTAATTTATTTCGTTGTCCATCCGATCTCGCTAACTAGGCCTATCCCCTAGAACCCCACACTCCAACAACATCATATCACATATGATCCCTGAGGCCGTGAGTACGCCTGTCTGCATAACTCTTCCATTATCACCCTTCGCTATAATAGTTCACATGTTCCTTTTAGACAGTAACCTATTTACATTAAGCGCATCATATCACTTTCGACCCCCTTAGCCTGCAACATCTCCTATCTTGTCGATTAAATTCGCCATCTAAACTACTTTCACTGTGTTACATCTTTTTGGATGTTACTTCAGTCATTGTTCTCCCCTTTGAGTCTTGGATTCAAACCTAACCCACATTTCTCGGAAATTTTGCCCCTTTCTCCGTTTGGAAGGATCAAAACTTAGGACAGTACTGTTGCTCAACATTGATTCACGATCACTAAGACCCCTGCGATGGGCTGTTTGACTAACGGGGCCCCTCCAAACGTCTGTAGTATCTAGCTCGAGTTCACTTTCCGTTTTCCTAGATTTGAGAATTACTTTAATAGGACTTTTTATTCTCATGAACATCGCTGATTTCTCTCTTCGTTTGATACTTGCCGTTTTGCAATATTTTTTGTTATCTTAAGGTAACTTTAGTGTGAACTTTTATAACAGACAATCCATGTACTTTAACAGACTTTGGGTATCGGACCTAAGTATCAATGCAACATGATTAGCGTAGTGTTGTCCATACTCTCTGTTTAATCGTAAAAAACATTAAGGAAATGATAGCTTTCTGTTTGGTCTAAATCACGAATGACATGTGTCCTAAAACGTAGGAAAAATATGTTCTGTGTTCAAAGATAAACTAAAGTAACAAATGTTATAAGTTGTGAAAAGGTAGAGCCAGAGTAATTAATCTAAAAATGCTAACAGACGAGTGTGTTTCAAATCTGCCAGACAAATATATCTGAGATCAATATGTATGTCAATATAATACAAGTAGTCACTTACCGTTTTCAGAACAACATCCAAGTAAAGACACTACATTTGGATGTGATCCCATCGATTTCATAAGATCTAATTCTTTAAGAAAGTCCCTCTTGTCAATATCGAGAGAAGGTTCTATATAAAGAAGAAGAATAATTCGAGTAATATTGACTTCACTTGTATAATTCATTATATTTATTTTAATTCTATTCTATTATTACTCATCCAAAAGGCCACCAAATTACAGGATGGGTAGCGACAACCCACTACCCGATGGAGCAATGAGGAGTAAAGTGTTGTGGTTTGGAACTCACTCTCCCTAACAGTGAGTTAGATATGTATGTGTACATTTTTGCCGCAAAATCTTTGTCATACAATATGACGACATTTGTATGAAATTTTTATGGCTCTCTGTGTTAGTGAACAACATTTACCTTTGAGCATTTTAATTGCGACATTTGTGGTTCCTTCTCTGCCTGCGATGTTCCACGCCTCGGCCTTGACAACTTTTCCGAAAGCACCCTCGCCCAGAGTCTCTCTCAGACAGAGAAACTCGCGCGAAACTTCGAACGGGATAATTCTAGCAAGTTTCATGTAAACAGATTCGCTTTGAACGTGAGGCGTGATTGACGTGTAATGGCTATACTCATCCTTTTGAACAAATGGAGAGGAAGAAAATGTATAAACTCTTAAGTGAATATATAAATTAAAGTAACGTTTATAAGTATCAATGCATGAAACATCAATGTACACTATAATATGGGTCGTTAAAACTGGAATTGACTTGCGAAATGAAAAACAAAAATATAATGACTCATGCTGATGATGTGAAAAGTTAAATTTTGATATATTCTCCCTTTAAGGCACCGTTTGCCCCCGCCCCCCCCCAAAAAAAAAAGAAAAAGAAAAAAGGACAGGAGTCTTGGAACACCTTCCTCAAAAAAACCATTCCATGAAAAACTAGTACAACTAAATAATGCAGTCAAACAGTACTTACCTCCTTAAGGTCTATGGTTGAGTCGTTATCCTTGTATTTAAAATATAATGAAATTAAAGAAGATGAAGAATATTGATGGATGGCACTTTCCTATATATATATATATATATATATATATATATATTATATATATATATATATATATATATATATATATATATATATATATATATATATATATATGTATGTATGTATGATATATATATATACATATTAGGCCTAACACAAATTAATTCTAATACAGAGTACTAATATATGTTACTTAAGGTAGTTAGATACCTTATAGACACTTTCAGATTTTATTTTTTTCTCCGTTATACGTTATAGGAGTCCAAAACCCCAATAAAAATATATTTCTGATAGCCCTGATATTTGGAAATCCGACCATTTACAGAATAAAGTCATTATTTGCATAATGGTCACGTGACAAGCGTTTTGCTGAACCTTCCAAAAACCCTTTTTCTTCCCTTTAGCGAAAATGCTGCACAATTTCTGCCTTGACAAGCTTTGGTAATACCTTTCAATCCGTGTATGGGATGTGCTTTTGTATTTTTTTGCTATGCACTATTAAAGGTGACAGACTCAGGTGCTTTTAAAGGAATTGTAACTGTCGCGCCATATAATTTGCATTGAGACTAGGAGAAAAAATCACAGAATACGGATATGAAGGGTATTGCTAAGGCTTGTCAATGCATAAATTTCAACTTGAAATCGTGCAGGGAGGAAAACCAATTTCCGGAAAACGCTTTTAACGAGGCTATAATGCAGATAATGACTGTGTACTATGTACGGTCGGATTTCATACCAGAGCTTTCAAATATATACTAGTACTTATTTGGGTTGGGACCTCTATAGCCGAAAAAAAATAAAAATCTTAAAGTGTGATAATTTGTCACGAAAATGTTGCAGGAGTTAAATACACTTTTTGGGCCTACAGCTGTTTATACTAATCTTTTTCATAGCCCTATCGACTTAATGCTTGGCAGTGATTCCTAATGAAACAAAGTCATAATCTTCCAAATTTGCGCACAGAATATTAATATTCCAAGCTCACAATACATTAGCGTCCTTGGACGCGATCTATCAAGCTGCAACTCTTCTTTTTTTGGACTGTAACAATGCTGGCGTCACGAAATACCAGCATGGCATCGACAACATGGGCTTGCTCCTTTACACATTTAAACTTCATCCATTAACTTATTTTTCTCGTGCAGGTATCTGCGTACTACCGCCATGGTAATGGTGAATTTTATTTAACCAATCGTATTATTGAGCTGTTATTGCCGTTTGAATTTATTCATAGCGTGGTTTGAAACAAAAGATTTGAGCACAAGTTGATAAGTTGTACTTTTGTGTCTAATGTCGGTAAATCAAATATTGTCTTATTATAATCTTTATGGCGATGGTATCGACATAGCCAAGATACTGTATAAATGGACACACACAATCACAGGTAAAATGGAACTGGACTAACTAGGCCTGACTCAAACGCAGGCAGATTCATTTAAGAGCGGCTGAGCCGTTATACCTAGCCATGGTTCCGTATTCAATAAACAAGTTCCAGTTTCTATGTCAAACCCGTCGTCATTTCCAGCTTCTTTCTAAAAGATAAGACATGGTGGAGATACCAAACCCGGTACAAAGACTGACGTTGGGTCGTCAGTCACCGCTTGTCGCTAAGCGAGAAGCTCTACGATTAACTCCCCGAAGCACGAAAGTCACCGTAGCCAAGCGCCGAACACTTTGCCGACGAGCGAGTTCCCTGTGTGAGTAAATCTTCTACGATCCGCTCTCATAGAAACTATCAACCTGAAGATATACCTGAAACAGTTCACCGAAAAAGCACATCTTGAAGACGCGGAATCTACTCTTCCAGTGACGAGGAAACAAGCCATCCAAAACCAATTATGAACAATCTGCATGCAGTTATTCTATGATGCGATCAGTAAGTGTGAAATTTAGAATGATAGGTTTGTTTAATATGATTGTATTTTAGATTTATAAGAAAAACAAGAACATGCTCTCTGATTTCTTTTCAATTTTAAAAAGGCTCGTTAATCATATATCTACGACAAGTAACACATAGCGAATCTTCGAGCCTACTTCACACGCGGACGGAAAACTTAAATACAATAATGTAAATACAAGCTGGTTGGGAAAGAAGGAAATTTCTTTGTACGTTTCTTAACTTTCAATTTTTCGATTAAATTGTCATTTCGAAACTTGCGTTTATATGTAATCACTGTGAGAAAATTTTCAAACGACGAGATCGCTGAATAGAATTACTGAAAGGAAATCAACCACCTAGTCATTCAAAAAACCGGGCCAACCAATGCTGACAGGACACAAGCCTAG